>NC_092787.1:61017583-61358208 GCF_047496795.1 Chiloscyllium punctatum | reverse complement strand
GTTGGCTAGTCCTGGTTTGTGCTATTTGTGCAAAGTCTGACCAGTCACTGTGCATGTGCTATTTCTCTGCTTGGCAGAGAGGGTCTGTTCGGGCAAAGTGCCAAGAGGTACCAGACATTTCCTCATTATATTGTCCAACTCAATCCCAGATTTTGGGCAACACTGTGGGAGAACTTTTCATCTATTGTTACGATTCCAGATGAGGTCTGCAACTGTGTTATTATTCCATTGGGCACCAGTAACTTCTCAAAAACAAATTAAGCTAAGCTTGAAATAACAGGTATTTAAGAAGCAAAGAAATTTATAAGATACATGCTTTTAATCAAATAGGAGAATTTTTTTGATATGGTGGTTAACCTGCAAAAGAAAATTACTATCTGTCTAATACACCAATACAATCATGGGTTTGAATGCGTTTCGTTCTGGGGTCTATTTGCTGGTCGATTTGTACACAAGTCGGAACACAATGCAGGGTAGTTTAAAGCAACTGGTTGTAAGTACAGGAAATGTTTGTATATCAGATATTTAAAATTACATCCCTGTATGAGATCATGTTTGTGTGTACAAGTGTTCGTAAGTCAAATGTTCATAATCCAGAAACCTCTGTATGCAGAATTGACATGAGGTCAATATGGCAAACTGTGTTCAAACACAAACTGCAAACTGCTCACAAAATGGGAGTCACAACCGAAATAAATCCCTTCATCAGCAACCCACTCAGGCACTATGATCACTAAGCCACAAATTGTTGCCAACTCTGTCTTTAGGGATTTGTGGGATTTAAGCTCTTAAGAATATAGCTCTGATATCCCTCAACAAAGGCTCCAATCCAACTTGAAAGCCATTTTGCTTCTTCTACCTGCGGTGAGTTGGTAGGCAGCTAGACTCCAGTTTAATTGCACTAACCGCTGGTTACTTATCAGTTGTAAATTGCTTCTTCTGGGACTGTAGCACAATAGATTTGCAGAACTGGTACCCAGTATCTACTAGTTGGTACAATCGCAATTACACTGGATCAATGCATTCTCAACCATCTGGAGGAATGCACAGCACTATAGGAAGAGATCAATGTCCTTCTCCACTCTGCCAGCATAAGTGCCATGACCTGCTCTCCAGTACCACATGCTGACTCTACCTCTGCTACTACATCCACCTTCTTCCAAGGCTCATGCTCTACCACTTTCATTATTGTTTTCAACCTCTTACCTCACTGTCACCCACCCCAAACCCTGCGTCTCCTCTGTGCTGCCTACACACTTGCTCCTCACTTGCACCAAAAGGAACAGCTGTGCTGCAAACTTTCATTTCCTCCAAGACCATCCTCTCTCTCATTCTAACAGGAAAGCAGCCCACAAAAAGATCATCCTCTCTCTCATTCTACCAGGAAAGCAGCCCACAAAAAGATCATCCTCTCTCTCATTCTAACAGGAAAGCAGCCCACAAAAAGATCATCCTCTCTCTCATTCTACCAGGAAAGCAGCCCACAAAAAGATCATCCTCTCTCTCATTCTAACAGGAAAGCAGCCCACAAAAAGGGCAAGAAGACTCAAGATGGCTAGTGAGCTGCCTGACATTAATCTCCTCACCTCTTATGGCTCTGATTGACACGAGTGGCTGATTGACTATTTTCAGCTTTCTGTCAATTCCTCCCATCCCCTGCAAGCTGAGAATTTGTGACATGAAGGTCTGAGTAGGTACCTGGCAATTTCAGCTCATTATTGATTTTTCCAAAGGACCTCTGATATCAGACCATGTACTGGAACCCCCTGACTGAAGGATATCTCCCTTGACTTGAATGGGCACAGCTGACAGCCAAGACCATTTTTGTGTCTTTGTGCCTATGCTAAATGGCATGGCAAGGTAACAATACTGTGGGCTTGGTACCTCTGGCCAAGAGGCATGGCAAGGCCGGGATGTTGTTAGCATCCAGGTATGCACAAAGTGTGTGCGTTAAGATAGCAAGTGAAGAGCTTGGAGGTGTAGCCTACTGCAATCCTTGAGCTGGGTGTATGTCCCTGACTATACAATGTCCTTGCTGCAGCATTACAGTGGTAAGTGTTGGTGCAGCCCAAAATTGAGAATCGAAATGCAGAAGCATCCTGTAAGTGAATCGCTGATTTACTATAAGGATTATTAGAGACTACACATGTCAGATGCTAATGTTGGTGGACATGGGGTGATGAGATTCATATTCATGGAGTGTGCCCTGACTGCTTAGTGCTTAGTGTTCAACATGGAGGCCCTTTGGAAGAACCAGCTAAAATCGCCAGGTACCCGCTCAGACTTCCATATCACGAATTCTCAGCATCTGTTTGGCTTCCAGGGGATGGGGAGATTTGATAGAAAGATGGATATTTATAAAGTGAGATGTGCAGTTAATAAGGTTATTAACAAACAATACTCCCCCTCAATAGGTGATTCTCTGCCGCTTAACGAGAATCTTGTCTTGGTGCTCGGAACTTAGTTAAAAGATGCAGAGAGTTGTTCCTGCCATATTTCTCTCCATCGACCATATTGTTCAGGCTCCAGTATGATTTCTGAACCTTAACAAAAAAAAATCCATGTAGCTACCGACAGCATTAAGGGCAGCTTTATTGGCAACTTTATTGTTTTCATTCGCTGTGGGATGTGGGCTTTGCTGTGGTTTTAATTCTTGCTCCATTTACCAAGAACATTTAAATTAAGAAAATGACCTCTGTATGTTCAAGGGGCTGAAAACCAAAATGAATTTAACTTGAGCAAAACTAAATGTTCGCTTCAGAACTGGGTCCAAATTTACATAAATAGCTAAAATATTCCCGAAACATTGAAATATGCCTTTAAGAAAAGCGCAACAATTATTTATTCTGTAGGTATTGGGGGAAATAATCTTTGAAGCCTTAAAAGATCCACTGAACACAGTACTTAACTTGCACCCTTTAAAATGGGTTTTAAATAGAATGGAAAGTGCACTCTTGGCACAATGGCTAGACAAGTGTGCCAGGGATTTATATAAACACTTTTTCTGCCTTAATGAGTCTATGGCACAAGATGTGTGCTTGATTTCTTGGAGCTGGCCAGATAGAATTGGAACAAACTATCCCTGAGGCTCACTGATCCAATTTTCTGATACCTGATGACCACTCCGTGTCTGTGCAATTAGTGTAGGAGAATGGCAATTTGACCTTTATCTATTGCTCAGTTTACAGACTTAACTTCAAATTGCGTTAACAGTTAAACAAGCATTTATCAAAAGGTACAAGCAAATGTAAATACATTGGACCTACAGGTCATTCCAAGAAAATGGGTTTCTGGTTGTATTTTATCAATTTAGTGACTTAACATTCAGGCAGGCAGCCCATCTCCAGCAAGCACTTTTCTTTAATAATGTCAAAAGAAAATAAATGGCGGTGACGCTCAGAACCAAGAGAAAACAAAACTGAAAAGGCATAGCAATGAAACAATCCATTCACCAAGAATTATGAAGTTTCTTGACTGATAGGTGGTAAGACATCACAGTATACTTCCATGCTTTCTTTCATTGTATCACAAGCCACTTAGAATGGTGCACTGATTCCTTATGAGACACACACCTCCAAAGCAGAAAAATGGTCAAAAAGAGAATTTTGCACAGATTATCAAATACTGTTTGGATTGCAATTGCTTTCTACATAACCAATTGGTTCTTTCATTTTTGCGTGGATCAGTTATGGCTGGTTGAAGTCTTCTGTTTAGAGACAGTGATGTGGATTCAGATCACTATGCTAAGTATCCTCCATTTGTAATGATCAGGTTTTCCAGTGCGCCTCCACTGTGACACTTTGTTGAAAGGGATTTCAGAAAGATGGCAAAGACTTTTGCTCCTGTGGGTACTTTCTTTATGTCGGTGCTTAAAACCTATATATTTTACAGCTATGAACTGGGTCTCTAGACCAGATAGGCAGTGTACATTTAAGACAGATATGACAATATGTGACATGACTGTATAAAGGTCTTTACATTCGTAGCACAATGCAGTTAGTGCAGCGTGTAGTTAGTCAGTCAGCTTGGAGTCATGTTAAAATTATGTGATGTAGTGTGCTTTTGGTAAGGACAGGAATCAGACTATGTGTAATTCTGAGATCTTATAGCATTGTAAATAGTGTTGTTAATAAACTTCAAGACATCTGCCTCAACAAGAACCCACTCTTCATGGTATATGGTAGATGGGCTAAACTATAGGGAGGTGCTAAGGGTATGTCATTCTTGCAGTGGTCTTTGACCCAGCAAATCACATGATCCATACCATTCCAATTAGAAAAACACTCAAAATAAAAACTCATCAGTACTTTGTGACACTTAGGATTAGTGTGAGAAATTGAGGATCACAGACCTTACAAACACTATGACCCACACAGAATAATTTGAATTTCCTTTCATTTTCATTCCAGCTGAATTTTCTGCAGATGAGATTGGAAATGAATGGTATGACTTTGCGGACTTTTCACCAAGGTGTTCCATTTACTGTATAGCAAGGAAAGAAATCCAGAACTCAGACTTTTACAACAGAAATATAAGGTACACAGGCATGGCCACAGAGAATCTGATACATTCCGAAAATGGGAGTTGCCTGAAATTTGAAGAGCGTATTTAAATACTTATGGGTCAATGTTGTCAGTAATGGATCTGGCTGCATTAACTCAACCAAGACAATGAATATAAGGAAATTCATTTCACAGCTACCTATGCATGCTCCACCCCAGAAGTCATATACTTCACAGTCTAACTAGTCACCCTTATAAAACCAAACTAGGGAGGTTCAATAAAAAAGCCCCCCAAAATTTGAGTTGTTCATCTTGTTGTCTGAAGGCATGCACCTACAGTGCCCTCCCAAAAGTCTCTGACTCATGACTGGTTCATGAAAGTTCCCCATGGTAGCCCCTAACCCATACTGCCTGCCATGTCCATTTCAGAAGCAGGCAATGGCAAACAGGATTAAAGAGAATCCAAAGGGATTCTATAAATACCTTAAGGACAAAAGAGTAACTAAGGAGAGAATAGATGCCCTTAAAGATCAGCAAGGCCGCCTATGTAGGAGATTGGACAGATACTAAATGAATATTTTGCATCAGTGTTTACTGTTGAGAAGCACATAAAAGATATAGAATTGGGGAAATAAATAGTGATATCTTGAAAAATATCCATATTACTGAGTAGGTGACGCTTAATGTTTTAAAATGCATAAAGGTGGATGAATCTGCAGGACCTGAACAAGTGTACCCTAGAACTCTATGGGAAGCTAGGGAAATGATTGCTGGGCCTCTTGCTGAGATATTTGTATCATCGATAGTCGTAGGTGAGGTGCCAGAAGACTAGGGGTTCACTAATGTGGGCCACTATTTAAGAAAGGTGGTAAGGAAAATGGGGGGAGCTATAAACCGGTGAGCCTGACATTGGTGGTGGGCAAGTTGTTGGTGGGAATCCTGAGGGACAGGATGTACATGCATATGGAAAAGCAAGGACTGATTAGGGATAGTCAACATGGCTTTGTATGTGGGAAATCATGTCTCACAAAGTTGATTAAGTTTCTAAAGAAGTAACAAAGAAGATTAATGAGGGCAGAGTGATGGACATAATCTATATGGACTTTAGTAAGGCATTTGACAAGGTTCCTCATATTAGACTGGTTAGCAAGATTAGATCACATGCAATGCAGGGAGAAGTAGCCATTTGTATACAGAACTGATTCGAAGGCAGAAGAAAGAGGGTGGTGATGGAGAGTTGCCTTTCAGAATGAAGACCCTTGACCCATGAGTCACAAGGATCGGTGCTGGGTCCACGACTTTTCATCATTTATATAAATGATTTAGATGGAAGCATAGGAGGTATGGTTAGTAAGTTGTAGATGACACCAAAATTGGAGGTGTAGTGGACAGCGAAGAAGGTTACCTCAGATTACAACAGGGTCTTGATCAGATGGGCCAATGGGCTGAGGAGTTGCAGATGGAGTTTAATTTGGATAAATGTGAGGTGCTGCAATTTGGAAAGGGAAGTCAGGGCAGAATGTATACACTTAATGATCCTAGGGAGTGTTGCTGAACAAAGAGATCCTGGCGTGAAAAAGCTTCTTAAACAAGTTTGTGATTAACAAGGAGTGACATTGCAAGAAGAACGTCTGGAGTTTCTGCTATTTGGACCGAGTCAGGTGCTGTTGTCAGACTAAAATTAAATGAGCAATATTACTTGGAAACCAGTGCAATCCAGAGCAAACAGATCTGTAGTATTTTTCTAATCAACCTGTTCAGAGATGTTGTTAAACAGGCCTCTTGGTCTAGGGTTAGGGACACTTACCACTGCGCCCCAAGAAGGCACAGGTCTGCAGTAAGCATCTGGGGCCTGATGAACTACAGCTGAGAGTTATTAAGCTAGAAGCTCAGTTGTACACACCGTGACACATCAGAAAGGGGATATATACGTGAATATTTTGTAACAGGCAGTAGTCACAACCCTTAGCACTGAGTGTTCTGATTTGATCAGTGTCAGGGACAGGAGAGTGTGGCTGCAGCTGGGAAGGTAGAAGGCCCCAAATGTCAGGGATATAAGACCTCAGCCTGTGCAATTATCCAACTGTCCTTAAGTTCTTCCAACTTGTTCAGATGAAAATGGGACTACAGAGGTAATGAACTAACTGACCATGGCACCATGGTATGGGAAAGCATTCTAGTGGTAAGAGTGAAAAGGAAGTTTACTGATCATAGGGAATGTTTTTATAAACCTCTGCAAAGTCATCCCTCAGTCTCCAACATCCCAGGGAAAATAGCTCTGGCCTATTCAGCGTCTCCCTCAATTGGGCTTCTTTTACTTGTACAGTGTCGATATTTCAAATGAACTACATTAGTTGTGAACTGCTTTGGAAAACCTTGAGTCAATGAGAGGCACTGTATCATTACAAAGTCTTTTTCCCCTTTGTGTTCTGATACTAGTTGTATTTTACAATATACAGGCATGCATCTGTCTACCTGAAACAAAGTCCTACCAGGATAGGGAGTATCTATAAGAAAGCTGTGTACATAGAGTATACAGATGGCAATTATACCAAGGAAGTTCCTAAACTGGAATGGTTAGGATTTCTAGGACCAACGATCAAGGCTGAACAAGGCGATATTGTCATTATTCATCTGAAGTATTTTGCTTCTCGACCTTGCACACTTCATGCACACGGTTTCACCTACACTAAAGAAAACAAAGGTAACCACTTTCCTGGCTGATGTTTGATATTTTTGCTCTTTGTTCTTATTTGGGTCACTGAGTGATGTGATGAAAGACAATCAATAGCTACTAAGAGATTTGACACAATTCTCTGCTGGAAAGAACAAAAATCAAGAAGACTTTGTTACCTGCCCAATGTTAGGGACTTCTATATAAGGCTGGAGAGGAACTTACAATGGGAAGGAAAACACCCATATCATGGTCGATGTAGGTATCAGCATAGTAAGCAGAACAAAGAAAGTTTTTTTTGAAGTCAGCTAGGCACAAAATTAAAGAGAAAATCCTCAAAATTGTAATAATCTCTGACTTTTACCTGAGACAGATGCAAACCGCTTATGACGATTAAGATCAGAAGAGTGAATATGTGGGTCAAGGATTGACTGGTGTCGTAGACATGGATTCTGGTTTGATAGGCTTTGGGAATATGGGGGCTGTATCCTTGGAATAGTCTAAACCTGAACTATACTGGGATTGTTCTAGTGAGGCGCATAACTAGGAAGTAGAAAGGGTCTGTATCTTAATACACACATATACAGTAGCATGTAACAAAACAGATGAATAGAAAGCACAAATAAGTAAGATGGTTGCAGGATGACACTAATTGGGAATTGAATATTAAAGGCATTTAGGATGATAAGAAGGTAGAAAAAGATAGACAGCAGGGGCTGTGTTAATTAATAATGGTATTAGCTTACTAGACAGTAATGACCAATGTTCAGGAAACCAGGATGTAAAAGGTTTGGTTAAAGATGAGTAATGATAAAGACAAGAAGTCATTTGTTGGAATGGTGTGCAAGTCTCTTAACAGTAATTACACAAAAGGCTGGAATGTAAAGGAATGAAAATCAGGAGCCTGTCAGAAAGGTACAGTAATAATCATAGGAAATTTTAAACAATTTATGGACTGAAAAATTCAAGTGGAAAAAAATAGCCGAGGCGACGAGTTCATAGAAATCCTTTGGGATAGTTTCTTAGAACAGGACATCCTTGAGCAAGCTATACAAGACCACATATTGTTCAAGACCATAAGACATAGGAGTGGAAGTAAGGCCATTCGGCCCATCGAGTCCACTCCGCCATTCAATCATGGCTGCTGGGCACTTCAACTCCACTTACCCGCATTCTCCCGTAGCCCTTAATTCCCCGAGACAACAAGAATATAAGAAATCAAGAGATAGGATTAATTAATTACCTTTATGGAAATTCCCCTTTGTAACAGTAATCATAATATGATTGAATTTTGCATTGAGTTTGTGGGAGAGAAGACGGATCTAAGACTAGTATTTTAAACTTAAGTAAGGCAATTATAAGGGCATGAAAGCAGAGCTAGCTAAAGTGAACTGCCACATTATGTTAAGAAACAGATCAACAGCGATGTGGAAGCGCATTATTAAGAGGATGTTTAGATACACAGAATTGAAACATTTCACAAGCAAGACAAATTGGAAGGGCAGGACCCACCATCTGTGGTTGTTTTAAGGATTAATACTGACCAGGTACTGGGATAACTCCCCTGCCTTTCTCTGAAATAGTGTAATAGGATCTTTTATGTTCATCCAAGAGGGAAGGTAGGATCTTAATCAGATGGGCCAATGGGCTGAGGAGTGGCAGATGGAGTTTAATTTAGATAAATGTGAGGTATTGCATTTTGGGAAAACAAATCTTAGCAGGACTTATATACTTCATGGTAAAGTCCTGGACAGTGTTGCCTAACAAAGAGACCTTGGAGTCAGGTTCATAGTTCCTTGAAAGTGATGTCGCAGGTAGATAGGATAGTGAAGGAGGACTTGGTATGCTTTCCTTTATTGGTCAGAATATTCAGTACAGGAGTTGGGAGGTCAGGTTGTAGCTGTGCAGGACATTGGTTAGGTCACTTTTGGAATACTGTGTTCAATTCTGATCTCCCTCCTACAGGAAGGATGTTGTGAAACTTGAAAGGGTTCAGAAAAGATTTACAAGGATGTTGCCAGGTTTGGAGGTTTTGAACTCCAGGAAGAGGCAGAATAGGCTGGGGCTACCTTAGTTGGAGTCTCAGAGGCTGAGGGGTGACCTCATAGAGGTTTATAAAATCATGAGAGACATGGATAGGATAAATAGACAAGGTCTTTTCTGGGGGAGTCCAGAACTAGAGGACATTGGTTTAAGGTGAGAGGGAAAAATTTTGAAAGGGACCTAATGGGCATCTTTTTCACGCAGAGGGTGGTGCATGTATGGAGTGAGCTGCTAGAGGAAGTGATGGAGGCTGGTACAATTACAACATTTAAAAGGCATTTGGATGGGTACATAGATAGGAAGGGTTTATAGGGATATGGGCAAAATGTTGACAAATGGGACTAGATTAATTTAAGATATCTGGTCAGCGTGGACAAGTTAGACAAAGATCTGTTTCCATGCTGCACGTCTCCATAACTTTATGAATATGACTCTTATTAATCTCTTATTAGTTCAAGTTCAGGTGTGTCCTAATGAAAAATCTCCTCTATGTATTGCTAGCATTTAAATTAAGTGAACCTTGAAGACAGTTAAATGACGTCACAACATGTGATGCTCTGGTGTAGCTTTACCCATCTTATCTTCAGTCACTTGCCTTCTGCAATGGATTCAGTGTGGTCTGTTCAGTCAATCGATTATATGCATGTAATATACAGCAATACCATTAAGCCCAGACCCTGATTAAATATAAGTCTGATATTACAGCAATGTGAATAGTTTGTGCTTTTCATAAACATCAAGATGTCTGTCTCAACAAAACCCGGCAGTTAGTGGTGTTGATAGTAGTCATGATTGGGAGATGCTGGTGTTGGACTGGGGTGTACAAAGTTAAAAATCACACAACACCAGGTTATAGTCCAACAGGTTTAATTGGAAGCACACTAGCTTTCGGAATGTCGCTCCTTCATCAGGTGAATATCACAGGCTTCAGGCTAACAGACTAAAAAGGAGTTAAAAAGTGTAGCGCTGGAAAAGCACAGTCAGTCAGGCAGCATCCAAGGAGCAGGAGAGCCAATGCTGCGAGCATAAGCTCTCCATCAGGAATTCTGATGAAGACCACATTCCTGTTGAAGAGCTTATGCTCGAAACATCAACTCTCCTGCTCCTCAGATGCTGCCTGAGTGACTGTGCTTTTCAAGGGCCACACTGTGACTTTGGGTCTCCATCATCTGCAGTCCTCACTTTCTCCTAGACTAACACAAGGAGCAGTCCCTTCCAACTTTATACCTTTTGTTGGTTCAGTTTGAATTTCCTACAGAGACAAAAGATTGAGCTGGCTTTTTGCCCCCAAAACCAATATTCCCAAGACAATTAATGTCTGTCCCTTATTCCTTTATTCATTTGGAATTGTGTCTTTCTCTAGTCTGCTTCCAAAACAATTATGTATTGAAAATGCAAATAAAATAACAGCTGAATTGATTAACTGCAGTTAAATTACTACATATAATGCAGATTTAATATATCATTACAAATCATAATTGTTTAAAAAATGATATTTCCCAGAGATGTTTATCCTATTGGCACAGACACAAAGGACTATATAGCCTCCTTCTGCATTGCCAAACTTTGTGATTTTGTGATTCTGAGGCATACAACCTGTCACAATAATGTTTAGTAATTGGATTTTAGTTTATTCATTTTCACTTGTCTGTAAATGTATGCCGATGTGAATAATATTGATTCAGATTACAAATTAAAATGAACAGGTACAGCTAAGACGTGGTTGGAGATAATATAAAAATCGGCTTGGTTGAGTTTAAATGAAATATCCTGGTTTTAATATCAATAACTATGGTTAAGTGCTTTTGCAAAGCTGTCACATTATTCTGTCTTACTTGAACTTGCACCCATCAGAAACTCAGCTGCATGCATTACATGGTAATTGAAAATTCCCACCACGCCATTTTATTTTTCATACCCTTGTGGTTATGTGAAAGACTTGGCAAAACAGAACTTCATGTTGAAATGTTTGCACAGCTGATGCTTTGGTGAACTGGGATTTATTAACATGTTTAATCCGTTTGCCGTTGTGGCTCTGTCTGCAAACTGGTGTCTCTTTCAGAGACTTTGCAGCCTGGAATACCCTTTTCACCAGTTCTTAGGTGGGATGTTGAATAGAACACTTTACAGAGGTGGACCACTGCCTCTGAGGAATTGAAACGCTGTTGGAATCCTATTTCACATTTCAGCAGAACTTTTCCTGCCAGGAAATGGAAGGATATCAGCTGCAGCCTTGGTAAAATATGTGGCTCAGATTTTAAACTAACCGTCTGTCTTAATAAGTGAAGAACATGTAATTGCTTTCAAAATATAACATATATCTGTGAAGCATTCATTTAAAAGGAACCTTTTCAAAGGCATTGGTTTTGTCTTTCAACTTAGTTGCCCTCACTACGCTTTGAATGGAGGAACTGAAAGGTGACACATCGTAGCCTAACGCTGTGATCTTTAAACCAGTAATCAGCCAATAACAGTGGTTAAGAAAAACACACTTCCATGCTTATGAGGAACAGTAAACAGCTGCTTGGCAAAAAGCATGTCCCAAATGCTATTCGTTCTTATTGTAACCATAACTCCACAACCCCTCAATCCTGGTAAAATCTTTAAAAAATCTACAGTGCAACCTTTCTATTGTTTTCAATAACCCGGCTGTCCTTAATATTGTGACATGACAAAAATCTTGTACAGGTTCAACATTACTTTTGCACTTTGCATTCAATACTTCTAGATGTAAAACTTAAGCTTCACTTCTGATAAAAGATCATTGACCCAAGATGTTCAGTCAGTTTGTTTTCTGTGATACTGCTAATCTTGCTGGGCATTTTTGATTTTTATCTCAGATTTACAGAGTCTGCAGTATTTTGGGTTTGCAGAGATTTGCTTTACCTTTTATGATCTTATTGACTTGTCAAACCTAATGACCTCTGCAACTCCACACTTATTGCTCTCTTTCTTATATAATAAAATGATGTTTCATCAGAACTCGCCCTTTTGCTACATTTTCTTTAAAATGGTGTTTAAGGCTTAAGGTCTGAATATGAACTCCAGCTGAGAAAACTCACCACATTTCACCATTTTGAGAAATGTCCTTATATCTCTTGCTTTTACCATTACATCTTTCAACCATCCTCTGAATCTGTTCACTTGAATTTCTTACACAATTACCTTTGCAATAGATATCCTCTGCTTTTTGGAATTCTGCAGAAAACCCATATATTCTATTCCCTTCATGAATTCTTTATCATGTACATTAATGAAACTCATAGAATTTTGATATTATTAAGATTGTAGAGCTTGCTAAGGAGACTGAAGTCTGAAGGTGTTCAACAATATTCCATGAAAAAGATTTGAATTTAATTTGTACAGATATAGAAAATAGATGTGGTTCCTATGAAAAGCACTGCCTGTGTAATTCTTTACTAGTGTGGTCATGATGTACAACCTTCGCATTAGCCACGCCAATTAACATCAAAGAACATGGTTAGGAAAATACAAATAATTTCTTCAGTGTGTTCCGCTTCGTAGAGTATTATTTGGTTAAAATGTAATGCACAATTTTATCAGATAAAATAACAAATAATCAAAATATTTTCAAATGTGCATTCACAAAATCCTTCATAAATACCCATATCCTTTCAAAAGTTGTCATTTTATTGTGAGTACAAACTGCATTTAAAGAACCATCATGACCTTTCCAATGCACAATCTTACATGCTTACTATTGATCTTATTAAAAAGGGTGAGTGTTCTGGATGGAAAATATAGCCGTGGATCGAAGTGCAAATCTTAGCAGCAAAATGAGCACCTTTTTCCACAATATAAGTATCCCCTCAATAATAAGTACAGTATACTGCTTTAGAATGTGTTGGTGGGGTGGGGGAAGTGGAGGGAGGTGGGTGTTGGGGGCAGTTGTTGGGGGGGAAAGAGGGTGGATGATGACCCCTAGGGGAAAGCACTACATCTTTGACACTGAGCCTGGCTCTGCGGCTCAGAAAGGAAGTGGGGAGAATAGGAGAGCAATAGTGATAGGAAATTCAATGGTTAGAGGAGATTCTGTAATTGCGAGCGTGACTCCCAGATGGTATGTTGCCAGGGTCATTGATGTTTTGGATCAAGTCTACAGGATTCTTAAAGGGGAGAGTGAGCAGCCAAAAGCCATGGTACACATTGGCACCAATGATATACCTCGGAAAAGGGATGAGGACCTGAAAAGGGAATATAGGGAGTTAGGTTGGAAGCTAAAAGGCAAGACGAGCAGAGTAGTAATCTCAGGATTGTTATCACGGGCTAGTGAGGCTAGGAACACAGAGGAAGTGCAGCTGAACATGTGGCTGTAGAGCTGGTGTAGGAGGGAGAGCTTCAGATATGTGGATCATTGGGATATCTTCTGGGGAAGGTGGGACCTGTACAAGGAGGAAGGGGTGCACCTGAACTGGAGGGGCACCAATATTCCAGGTGGGAGGTTTGTCAGAGCTCTTCGGAGAGTTTAAACTAGTTTGGTGGAGGGTGGGAACCGGAGCTACGGATCAGAGGATAGGATAGCTATTGAACAGGCAAATACAGCGTACAGAGAGTCTGTGAGGAAGTATATACATATAATAGGACAAAGTTGCAGTCAGTGTCATGGATTGAAGTGTTTCTATTTTAACGCAAGAAATGTCAGGAATAGGGTGATGAACTTAGCGCATGAATCAGTACTTGGAGGTATGATGTTGTAGCCATTACAGAGTCTTGGATATCACTGGGAATGGTTGTTGGATACTCCGAGGTTTAGATGTTTCAAAAGGAATAGGGAGGGAGGTAAAAGAGGTGGGGGAGTGGTATTGCTAATCGGGGATACTATAACAATTGCAGAAAGGGAGGTTGTCGAGGAGGATTTGTCTACCAAGTCATTATGGGTGGAAGACAGAAATTTTTCTATAGACCCACCCTCCTCATACCCCCAAACAGCAACAGAGACCCGGAGGATCAGATTGGGAGGCAGATTTTGTACAGATACAGAAGTAACAAAGTTGTTGTCATGGGTGACTTCAACTTCCCTAATACAGTATTGATTGGAATTGGCTTTGAAAAGGTGGATGCTAGGAAATTGTTTCTGTTAGGCGAGGAGACTAGGACCCGTGGACACAGCCTTAGAATTAGAGGGGGTCATTTCAGAACAGAAATGCGGAGACATTTCTTCAGCCAGAGAGTGGTGGGCCTGTGGAATTCATTGCCACGGAGTGCAGTGGAAGCCGGGACGCTAAATGTCTTCAAGGCCGAGATTGATAGGTTCTTGTTGTCGAGAGGAATTAAGGGCTATGGGGAGAATGCTGGTAAGTGGAGCTGAAATGCGCATCAGCCATGATTGAATGGCAGAGTGGACTCGATGGGCCGAATGGCCTTACTTCCACTCCTATGTCTTATGGTCTTATGGAATCTCCTTAGTGCCAATAGTTTGGATGGAGCAGACTTTGTCAGATGTGTCCAGGAAGGGTTCCTGACTCAATATGTAGGTAGGCCAACTAGATGGGAGGCTATGTAGGATTTGGTGCTTGGCAACGAATCAGGTCTGGTGTCAGATCTCTCGGTGGGAGAGGATTTCGGTGATATTGATCACAACTCCCTGACCTTTACTATACTCATGGAGAGGGATGGGAGCAGACGGTATGGGAAAGTACTTATTTGGGGGTGGGAGAATTAGGCAGGAACTGTGGAGCATAAATTGGGAACAGACATTCTCAGGGAAATGCACAACAGAAGTGTGGAGGTTGTTTACGGATAACTTGCTGCGAGTGCCGGATATATTTGCCCCACTGAGGCAAGGAAGGATGGTAGGGTAAAGGAATCTTGGATGACAAGAGATGTGGAACATCTAGTGAAAAGGAATAAGAAAGGTTTCTTAAGGTTGAGGAAGTAAGGATCACTGAGAGCTCTAGAGGGTTACAAGGTAACCAGGAAGGAACTGAAGAAGTGGGGTGGTACGGTGGCTCAGTGGTTAGCACTGCTGCCTCATAGTGCCAGGGTACTGGGTTTGATTCCAGCCTTGGCCTACTGTCTGTGTGGTGTTTGCACATTCTCCCACATCTGTGTGGATTTTCTCTGGGTGCTCTGTTTTCCTCCCACAATCCAAAGATGTGCAGATTATGTGAATTAGGGTGCTGGAAAAGCACAGCAGGTCAGGCAGCATCCAAGGAGAAGGAGAATCAATGTTTCAGGAAGGGCTCTTGCCCAAAACATTGATTCTCCTTCACCTCAGATGCTGCCTGACCTGCTGTGCTTTTCTAGCATCCCACTCTCAACTCTGATCTCCAGTCCACACTTTCTCCAGGTTAAGTGAATTGGCCATGCTAAATTGCCCATAGTGTTTGGGGATGTTAGGCTAAGTACATTAGTGAGGGGTAAATAGGGTAAGGGAATGAGTCTGGGTGGGATACTCTTCAGAGGGTTGATGTGGATTTGTTGGGCCGAAGGGCCTGTTTCCATACTGTTGAGATTCTGTGATGCTATTCTAATGGATTTAGGAGAACTAGAATAAGCCCTGGCGGGTAGGATTAAGGAAAACCCCAAGTACTTATGTGAGGAACAAGAGGATGACCAGAGTGAGGGGAGGGCCGATCAAGGATTATGGAAGGAACTTGTGCCTGAAGTCAGAGGAGATGGGGAAATTCTTAATAAATATTTTGCTTCAGTATTCACTACTGAGAGGGACCTTGTTGTCCATGAGGACAATGCGAAACAGACTGATATGCTCAAACAGGTTAATGTTAAGAAGGAGAATGTGCGGGAAATTTTGAAAAACATGAGGATAAATAAGTCCCCTGGGCCAGACAGGATATACCCAAGGCCACTACGGGAAGTGAGGGAAGAGATTGCTGCGCCTTTGACAATCATTTTTGTATCTCACTGTCCACTGGTGTAGTGCCAGGTGATTAGAGAGTGGCAAATGTTATTCCCTTGTTCAAGAAAGGGAATAGGGATAACCCTGGGAATTACAGACCAGTTAATTTTATGTTGGTGGTGAACAAATTATTGGAGAGGAATCTGAGTGACAGGATTTATGATTATTTGGAAAAGCATAGTTTGTTAGAAATAGTTAGCATTGCTTTGTGAGTAGCAGGTCATGCCTCACAATCCTTATTGAATTCTTTGATGATGTGACAAAACACAGTGATGAAAGTAGAACAGTGGATCTTGTGTACATGGATTTTAGCAAGGCATTTGCTGAGGTTCCTCATGGTAGGCTGATTCAGAAAGTAAGGAGACATGGGATACAGGGAAATCTCGCAGTATGGACACAGAATTGGCTGGCCAATAGAAGACAGAGGATGGTAGTTGATGGAAAGTATTCAGCCTGGTGACCGGTGGTGTTCCACAGGGATCTGTTCTGAGACCTCTGCTCTTTGTGATTTTTATAAATGACTTGGATGAGGAAGTGGAAAGGTGGGTTAGTAAGTTTGCCGATGATATAAAGATTAGCGGAGTTGTGAATAGTAGTATAGGTTGCAATGGGATATTGACAGGATGCACAGCTGGGCTGAGAAGTGGCAGATGGAGGTCAACTTGGAAAAGTGTGACGTCATTCACTTTGGAAAGTCAAATGTGAATGCAGATTACAGGTTAAAGGCAGGATTCTTGGGAGTGTGGAGGAACGGAGGGATCTTGAGATCCATGTCTATAGATTCCTCAAAGTTGCCACCCAAGTTGATAAGGTCATTAAGAAGCCATACAGTGTGTTGGCTTTCATTAGCGGGGATTGAGATTAAAAGCCACGAAGTTATGCTGCAGTTCAATAGAGCCCTGGTTGGACCACACTTGGAATATCGTGTTCCATTCTGGTCAGTATAGAAAGGATTTGGAAGCTCTCGAGATGATACAGAGGAGATTTACCAGGATGCTGCTTGGAGTGGAGGGCATGTCTTATGAAGAAAGGTTGAGTGAACTATGGCTTTTCTCACTGGAGTGAAGAAGGATGAAAGGTAACTTGATAGACGTGTACAAGATGATGAGAGGCATAGATAGAATGGATTGCCAGAGACCTTTTCCAAGTGCGGAAATGGTTATCACAGGGAGCATAACTTTAAGGTGATTGGAAGAAAGTTTAGGGGAGATGTCAGAGATAGGTTCTTTACATAGAGACTGAGTGTTGGGTGCATGGAATGCACTGCCAGCAATGGTAGTAGAGTCAGATACATTAGGGACATTTATGCAACACTTGGATAGGCACATGGATGATAGTACAATGAAGAGTAGGTAGGTTATTTTGATCTTAGTAAGATAGAAGGTCAGCACGACGTAGAGGGCCGAAGTGCCTGAACTGTACTGTACTGTTCTATGTTCTAAATGGCTTTCATACTGCATTACCACAACATCAAGTATCCTTCTGTAGTTCCATGCAGAAAAAAAACTGGGATGACGACCAAAGCACCACATGCTTAAAGACTCTTTGTTACAGCATAACATAAATCTTCCCAATAGATAAACACAAGCAAGTTCTTACAATTGCCAGCCAAACTATGGCCTTGCAGTCTTCTATTTGTCATTGCCTCCTGATTCTCCAATATATAACAATCTTCTAATTGCGTGGTTTTCAGTCCAGTTACAGTGTTATGATTCTCACAGTGCCTAACAACTTTTAAAAAGAGATTTGAATTTCAAGTGACCAACTGAAAGGATCATGCCAGAAGATATCATGATTTAAAACTTTTGCCATAACAACCAAGCTAAAGTCAATTTTGTTGAGACATTATTTACAAGGCAACTAATGCACTGCATTACAGAAGAGATGTCCATCTCCTGAACTTTCCAACACAATCAAAAGCTGAAGTTACATTTATATGCTACACTGGAGGCTCTTTTTTTCAAGGTTATAGTTTTTTCATGAACCAGTTGAAGTTAATTCCAGACTCCACAGCCTTGTTTCTCCCTAATTTACCAAGTTGCAATATCCAGTGTCTGTAAAATTTTGTTTCTGTCAGTCCAGAGAATCCCCTATCTGGTTTCTAACAACAAAACCCATCCTAGCAACTCCTCCTGGTTGCACCAGGGTGAATTTTCCACTGTCCTGAAATCTCTATGGATCCTGTAAGGAAGTAAGATCAGAGGTGGGAGTCCTAACAAAAACAGAAATTACCAGAAAATCTCAGCAGTTCTGACAGCAGTTGTGGAGAGAAATCAGAGTTAACATTTCAGGTCCAGTGTCACTTTGTCAGAACAGAGGTGGGAGTCCTTAGTTTGAGGCATTATTGAAGCCTAATATAGATCAATGAGGACCATGGTAATGGTAGGTTTGGGCTTAATGCATGATGTTATAACGCTCTCTTCAATGATCACAAAGAAGGATTGGTGAAACAATAATGTGTGTGTTTTCAATTTGAAATTAAGACTAGATACAGGGAATATTTACTGGGTGACTGTGGATCACACATCTGACCTCATTCACTGCTCTTCCAACTGAATCTAATGATGTGACAAATACATTACATAATATTGATTGACAATTTTTTGACAAGTCCCTGAAATGTATATGCACATGATATCACAACACATGATATCACAGTAATAGTTTTGGAGGAATTGAAGTGCAAGGGAGGTGGGCTGTGGGAAGCTGAATAGGAGATCACAGTACAGCTCTGTCTGACTGTGAAAATAGTGCAAATGAGGATGTTAGCAGTAGGTAGTCCTAGTTGGATGAGCTGGACATCATTATAGCCATCAAGGTAGCAATTCCTTGTGACAGAAAGAATGTAGAACCATAAGGTCAGCTTCAGTTCATGTACAATGCTATTCTTGTACAGAATTCTAGTTTATCCTGAGCCATTTACTAAGGTGCTGTGGGGGTTAAGATATGAGGAAGTGAAATGAAGTCAGTGGCAAGCATATGGAGTTTCTGACCAACATTTCCAAGCACTGGCTGTCACGCTGCCCTGTTGAAACCATTTATCCAGTTTTAGAAACAACTAAGACTGGCCTCAAAAGGGTAAGAAACTTTTGCAAACATTTCATTCTTCCAGGTAACCTCAAAAATCCCAAACCTAATCCTTCACAGCTGAATCGAAAGTTCTCTTTCCAGTGTTGTACCATCCATTTAGAGCTTAAGCTATTACAGTTACGTCACTTATTTATTTCAGTAATTGCATGTGCTCCAGGAGCTGAACAGTGTGAACAGACAGTTAATCACACGTCTTGATGTACCTGAAAATATATTTTCTTGTAATTTGAGAATGCTGTTAGTTTTAATTAAAAATTGAATGTATCCATTTTCTTATTTTGCCTTTCAACTGTCCAGACTTGCCATGAACAATGGGAAATTATTGAAAGGGAAAATTTCTTTCTTAAATTATTGATTACTGTAATTCTATTGTAAATGTGTTTTTCAGTCATACATATAATTGCTTACACATATTCACCAATGTCATTCATTACTAACTCTTCCAGAAAAAAAAGTTGTTAGGCACTGAAAAACTTATTACTGGACTTTGCTACTGTACGAGAGAGTGACAGTGCATTCAAAATGAAGTGACCAGGTCAACATATTGTTGCTTTTAAACTTCTTGCATGCCAGCCATGGATTAGTTTGAACTCTCAGCTCTGATCCATGTCTCACTCCAGTGAATTGAACATAAAACTAGGCTGATACTCCAATGCAGTGTTTACAGTGCTTCACCACTGGAGCTGCTGTCTATTGAATAAATGTTAAAACAAGGCTGACACTATTTTGAAGAAGAGCAGGGGAATTAATCTGAATCTTCAACCAACATAGTTTGAAATAAAATGGATTATCTAATGGTTATCACATTGTTATTTCATAGAGTCATAGTGCTGTACAGCATAGAAACAGAGCCTTCAGTTCAACTCATTCATGCCAACCAGATATCCTAAATTAATGTAGTCCCATTTGCCTGCATTTGGCCTATATCCCTCTAACCCCTTCCTATTCACATATCCAGATGCCTTTTAAATGTTGTAATTGTATCAACCTCCACAACTTCCTCTGGCAGAACATTCCATAAACGCACCACCCTCTGTGTGAAAAAGTTGCCCAGCTCACTGTATACAAAGTGGCTGCTGCAGTTACTGCACTTCCAAAGTAATTTGTTGACTGTAAAGTTCATTGTGCCATTCTGAAATTGTGAAAGAAGCCATGTAAATGTAAACCTTTCATTATGTGCCATTTTCTCATATTGAGAAAGCAGGCAAGATCCTGTTCCATATCTCCTGACACTGCTGCTCTGTAAGCTAAATTAGGTGGTAGGTGTGACCGAGGTCAATTCTCTCTACCATATTTTCACACAGATGGATTGTAAACTTGCAGATTGTGGTATTTTGTGGTATTTGCCAACTCTACAAAAATGTGGTAAAAATTGTGCAAGGTGGTCCTCTGCTACCAATCTTCTGTTGTCTTTGCTTTATCTTGGGTCTATCTAGCCATTGATGGTACAGAAGACATCAGTGTAGAGTACCAACAAAAGCGATATTGTAAAAAGGTTTATTGCATAATAGAAATAAACAAGTATATTTGGCAGGGAAAATTATTGGATCTTAGGGACCTAACACAAATCCATCTGCTCCCGCAGAAAGCTAAAGTAGAAGTCCTTTTGTTCACCACAGTCTGTCTGTGGCATCAGTGGAATGGATGGAAACAATGTAACATGAATATTCACCCATAAGCATTATCTTATACAACGCAATCTTCTGATCAACAAACTGAGCATTGTAAACTTTAACTAGAAATAATTTTGATGTTTATATTATCACACAGTTTCACTTCAAAAGGACTAGTTTAAATAATAAGAGACAAAAAAAAACTGCAGATGCTGGAATCCAAGGTACACAGGCAGGAGTTGGAAGAAGACAGCAAGCCATGCAGCATCAGGAAGTGCAGAAGTCAATGTTTCGGGTGTAAACCTTCTTCAGGACTGGGAGTGCGATTTGAATGGGGCCAGGTGCAGGGTGGTGAAGTAGGGATAGGTGAACATGGGAAGACAGCACAACCTGGTTGGTCGATGGGAGGAATGAATCCAGTTGGTAGCTGAAGGAAGGGAGTGGCTGGGAAGGGAGTCGGGGGATGGGAAGGAAGGTTATTTGAAATTGGAGAAATCAATGTTGAATTCTCTGTCTGTCGGTGGCCCAGGCGGAAGATGAGGTGTTGTTCCTCCTATTTGCGTCTTGGTTCATTGTCTCAATGGAGGTCTGACAGCATCTTTGGAGAGAGAAATAGAGGTAACATTTCAGGGCCAGTCACCCTTCTTCAGAAGTGATTTGTTGTGTAAAAGTGCAGTTTCACAGCTGAGGCACTCCACCCCTTGCTCTACTTCAGTGCACCTGTTTAATCCCACAATTCCTTAAGATTTCAATACGTAACCTCTAACCTCCAACTTCTTGGTCCCCACACCCCCACTCTACTTCCCTTGTCGAGAAGGGTGGTGCTGGAAAATCACAACAGGTCAGGCAGCATCCAAGGAGCAGGAGAATTGACATTTCGAGCATAAGTCCTTCATCAGGGATGTGGTGGACTAAAATGTTCATTGTCACAGCTCCACCCTGTACCAGCCAATGGAAAAGGATAGAGATTCTTCTATCTCCAATTTGTGTTTCTTGGCTGTCAGTCAACTAGCTTTTCTTCCCATAGCTATATTTTTGTAATTATAGACAAAGCATTCAAAGAAAATGCAAAAGACTTCATTGTAAGTTGATGTTCGATGGGTTGTCTTTGAGTTACTCACATCAGTACCCTAGAGCTAAATCTTCAACTCTTGGTGCTGTATTTTCCTAACATTTGATGAGGTGTCAATTTTGGTGAGTTTAGTAGAGGGTTTCCCTCCACAAGCTTTCTCACACAATATTACATTGCTCACCTCATGTGTCCCAGGCCTCCATTGCTCCATTCTTGCATTATCTTGTGCTCACTGCCACCCTCTGGTGGCCTTGCCACTGATGTCATATCTAAACCCAGCTACTTACTATTGCCATTGCTGCAAATCAGTATCTGAAAATTTCCAACGGCCATGGCTGACACAGGCAAATTGGCATCCCTGTTCATGGACAGGAGATCTGAATAGATGGGGTGATGGAGAGAAGGGACATCCTCTATTCCCAGGAGCACCAGAGGAGACTGCAGCAACAGATCCTGCCAGACCGGTTCGAGATCTGGTCAGTGGACTATCCAAGGTCTGGAGAAAAGTTTGAATGTGTAGCCTCAGGTGTTGTGAAGCCCTCCAACAGTTATTGTTAATGTGAACTTAAACTGCACAAGAAAAACAAAGAAATAACAAAGAAAGAAAGTTGCATTTGCATTTAAAAAAAAAGGGGCTGCTTGCCTTCCAGCACCAACATACTTACAGCCAATGAATGGTGACCTTAGCCAACTCAGTATGATTCAGTGGTTGTTGGTTCAGTCCTGTCTGGCTTGTTGTGCTTGATGTTGCTGAGCTGTGTCTTGCTGAAGGTGGTGTTCCTCCTGCTCAACGTTCCCACTTATCTCCTTGGAAGGTTGTTGCTGCTCTCACAGTTCCTGAGCTGCCATCACATCCTCCAGTTGTCCAGAGCAAGTATGTGGGAATTATGCAGTGTATTGTGTAGTATACTACAAGGACCTTCCTGTCCCAAGAATAGGAACCTGATTGAAAGAGTTCTGTTGTCTGCCCCACAATAATTCTGATGTCTATTGTTGTATCTAAACACATTTACTCTGTCTGCTCTGGGAGGGCTAAAGCCATCTTTCATTTTCATCATGCATGTGTCATTCAGATGTCAATAGAAAGCGCTGCAGGGAATGAACTGAGGACTCCAGCTGTTATTCTAGGCATCTCCAAACCTCATGATCTTTTCTGCATTATGCACCCTGCAGCTGTGTGTTCCCATGCAACCCTTTTTTAAAGGCTGCTCATCTCTGAACTGTAGGCCACTGCTCAATAATGCCCAACATCTTTATGCACTGTTCTTCCAATGTAGTCATGGTGGTGGTGACCACTGATGATCTCCCCTCCTGCTGTACCCATGCCTTCCCAAGTTCGATTGTCTCCCAGAATTATCTCTGGAGCTGCTCTCCTTCACCACTCCTGTCCCTTCTACATCCCAACACCTCAACTACTGTGTTTGTTGCTTTCTTTGTGGTCTCCTCTGCAATGGGGAGACAGGACGCCAACTGACGGAATGTTTCAGAGAACATCTTTGGGACACACACACCAAACAACCCCATTGCCCTGTGGCCAACCACTTCAGCACCCCCTCCCACTCCGCTAAGGACATGCAAGTCCTGGGCCTCCTCCACTGCAAAATCCAAGCCTTTCGACACCTGGTGGAAGAACACCTCATCTTTTGCCTTGGGACCCTCAAACCACATGGCATCAACAACTACTTCACCAGTTTCCTCATCTCCCCTCCCCTCACCTCATCCCAGTTCCAACCCTCCAACTCGGCACCACCCTCTTGAACTGTCCCACCTGTCCATCTTCCTTCCCTTTGTTTCAGCATTTGATGTCATTCTAACTGGAGTGAGTTTGGACATCACCCTTGACTGACTGTGATGATATCCCCTGGCTGACCATTGTTTCCTCGAGGGATGAAGGACTACGCTACTTGGACATTAAGATATAGCCATTTAGTTGAAGCACATGCTATGTAAGCCGCTAGTACATGCTGTAGGTGTGAGACTAACATAGCACAGTGCAGAACAGCAACATGTCTTCCCCCTCGACTGTACTTTGTAGCTGAACATGACAAGCTGCCTGTTTTTTTTTCTGCACTAAAAGGTGAGGTAAGGCAGAAGCACTGTGAGCCGATAAGTTCTGAATGAAGTGGCAAAGCACAATAAGACAAGGCAAGGCAGAGATATTGTAAGTATCCTAGTTGGCATAAAATGAATGCAGACTAAGAAAGCAAACTGAGAACCCTGAGATGCACTCTGATGCAATGTAAGAGACCATGCGTAATAGCAATGATAATGAGATAATAATGTGCCTTTCCCTGTGTATAGTGCAACCTGGCAGCAACATTGCAATGTAAGGTGTCAGTGAGCTCCAAACTGTGGAATTGAAGTGCTCATCTGTATTCAAACAAGTTGTTCCCTGATGATGTGGTGAGGCTGGTGTTTACTGGTGCCAACCTCCATTGTTGGGGGTGAAGGTGGCCACTACCTATGGAGTCTGCCCTAAAATTTTGGGGAATACTGCTCAAGATTGATACTTAGAGAAGGTACTCATGACTTGGGAAAATAGCAAGCTGCATATAAATGAGTTGAGATTTGTTAAGATTGAGATGTTAGTACTCGCAAACAGATCCCTTGCACTCACTAGTGAGATTCTCACCTAGCTGTTAAAAGCTTATGCAGACATTCGGATACATTTTATTGACCTCAGGAATCTCATTTTTTCCCATTCTTGCTGTATTTTCCCAACTCTTTTCCATTGCCCATGTTGTTTAGAGACTAGAAAAATTCCACCCCTGGAAACTGTAGATCATTCACCATCTTAAACGTTCATTCAGTACACACCAGCACGTCTATGTTTGCAGTGTACACCATCTACAACATCCCCTATGCACAACAATTCAAACCTGAGAGACCTCTATCGATAGGAAAAGAAAAGGCAGCAGGAGCATGAGAATACCCAGCTGCAAGTTCTCTTCCAAGTCACACCCCACCCTAACCTGGGAATTTACCAATGCTCCTGCCTTGTTGTTGCACCAAGGTCTTGAAACTTTCTCCCCAGTAGTACTGTATGAGTCCCCTGACCACACAGATTACAACTGTTCATGAAGTAGACTCACAACAACGTCAAAAACAGAGTTAAGGATGGACAATCAATGTTGGCCTTGCAAGTGATGCCCACATCCATGAATGGTCCTGTGTATATTGGAAGCTTTCTGTCTTTTCCTTGCAATGTTTATCTGAAGAACTAGTATCCAGCTTTGTATTTCCTGATTAATCCAGAAATAGCTGGTTTTACTGAGCTATATATTCTGTTCTGTCATTTTAATCCATTCTTTGTTCCATAAACTGTGCCAAGCTACAGAGAACTTCCTTACAGAGCTCAGAATGTTATGATCTATTTCAAAATTTTTGTTTCAGCATTTGATGTCATTCTCTAACTAAAAACAGAAAGTGCTGGAGAAGCTCTGCAGGTCTGGCAGCAGCTGTTGTAAGTCAAATTTGTCTAATCTGGCACTCGGTCAGTGCTGTCACATTATACTCAAAACATTAACTCTGTCTCTGTCTCTGTCTCTATCTCTCTCTACAGATACTGCCAGACCTGCTGAATTTCTCTGGCATTTCCTGATTTTATTTCAAATCAGCATTCACAGCATTTTGCTTTAATTCTGATTTTAATACATCAATCTATACGTATCTTCAAGTGCTTTTTAAGGGATATACAGAAGTAACCTATTTTTGGATTATGAGAAGATAAAAATTGAAAGGTGAAGAAATTCTTCAAAGGCATAATTACAGACATAAGTCTTCACCATAGATATACTCCACAGACACAACACCTGAGCATATAATCCACTCAATACAGTTGGGTATTTGTAGGGAACTCTGTACTCTCAGCTGTTTTAAATCTCATTCAAAGACCTGACCTGAAGATTCAATTACACTTTCTTTTACTTAAGTATCCCTGCGTGTAACTCATGCACAATTTTCTAAACCAAATACTGACTCAACCACATTTAGGATTCTCTTCAATAAAAGGTTGAGAATGTGAAACCATTAGAAGGCAAATAGGTGGAGTCTGTGCGACCTATGGGTGGTGCAAGGACAGTCCTGACTAAGCAAGAAAACAATTAAATGCTATAGAAAGAGCAAGGTACTGGGGTCAGGGTAGATTGGTATTCTGAAAGGATGTAGCCAAATGGACATAAAGGCTTTCACCATCTGAACCTTATGAAATGAAAAACGATATTTTTGTGCATTGGACAGCATGTGCTTGTGCTAAAATGCTTGGTAAGCCTATATAATTTATTTGCTGAACAGCCCAACTAAATGTCAGATATCTGCTGCAATTTAAGTTAGCATAGCCTTCCCTATCAGCATGTTAATGAACAATGGACAAGAAGCATGTTTTTGTATGATATAGAAGCATTTCAACACAAATGCTTGATTTAAATAGAAGAAATGTTTTTGTCTTGAAAACCTGCTTAAAATAATATAAAGCATCACATATATCATGGTTGGGAAATAGAACCATTTCAAGGCCCAAAACCTTCAGATGAAATAGGATTAGGAGGTGAAGAATAATTAGTAGAGAGCAGACAACACTCAATCCAAATGGGCAGGGAATTGAACTTGACACCATTGCAAATTGTAAATCTGTATGGTATACTCAAAATGAGGACCACAAGCCTATGATAGAGCAACTGCTATTGCAATCACCAGTGTAAGTGAGACTAAGTGAACTGAATTTATTGTCACATGTACCTAGGCACAGTGAAAAGCTTTGTCTTGCGAGCAATACAATGACGAAATCTGGAGTTTATTCTAATCAATATTGCTTAGTAACCACCTAATGTGTCCTGCAATGTCTTGTTTAACTACTTTGATGCTGCAGTTGATTGTTAATGTTCTCACAGCGCTCTTCAAACAAAAATAGAGAATTAAATTTGATTGATAGTATTTCTTCTGATGACAAATAATAAATGAATCGGAATAATACATTAATCTTTCACTGAATAGTTTTTCTGGGACCTTTCTGAAGGCAAAATAGCTATGCCATTTGTCCAGAAAATATGTGTTGTTGCCTTTAAAAGGATATTTTATTGTATCTGAAACACTGAAAAATCTTTAACTGACAAAATGGGGCAAATGTTGGTCTTGTCTCAGTACAGGGGTTGTTGCAGCTGTACAGGACATTGGTTAGGCCACTGTTGGAATATTGCGTGCAATTCTGGTCTCCTTCCTATCGGAAAGATGTTGTGAAACTTGAAGGGGTTCAGAAAAGATTTATAAGGATGTTGCCAGGGTTGGAGGATTTGAGCTATAGGGAGAGGCTGAACAGGCTGGGGCTGTTCCCCTGGAGCATCAGAGGCTGAGAAGTGAACTTATAGAGGTTTACCAAATTATGAGGGACATGGATCAGGTAAATAGGCAAAGTCTTTTTCCTGGGATCGGGGAGTCCAGAACTAGAGGGCGTAGGTTTAGGGTGAGAGGAGAAAGATATAAAAGAGACCTAAGGGGCAACTTTTTCACACAGAGGGTGGTAAGTGTATGGAATGAGCTGCCAGAGGAAGTGGTGGTGGCTGATACAATTGCAACATTTAAAAGGCATTTGGATGGGTATATGAATAGGAAGGGTTTGGAGGGATATGGGCTGGGTGCTGGCAAATGGGACTAGATTGGGTTGGAATATCTGGTTGGCATGGACGGGTTGGACCGAAGGGTCTGTTTCCATGCTGTACATCTCCATGACTCTAAGCCAATCTGTGCACTTCTACAGATTGCAAAACTTGTTCCAGACCCATTTTCTCTTCTTTTTAAAAATTCATTTATGGGATGTGGGCATTGTTGGCGAGACAGCATTTATTACCCAGAGGGCACTTAAGTGTCAAACACATTGCTGTGGGTCTGGAGTCACATGTAGGTCAGATTGGGTAAGGGCAGCAGTTTCCTTTTCTAAAAACCATTCGTGAACCAGGTGGGTTTTACCCAACAATTGACAATGGTTTCATGGTTATTATCAGACTTCTAACTTCCAGTTTGTCATTGAATTCAAATTCCATTGCAATGGTGGGATATGGACCTACGTCCACAGAACATTATCTGGGTCTTTGTGTTATTGACTTTATTAGGGTTTTTCATCTTTACACACAGTGGTCAGGTTTGTAGTGCATTTTGAGAGTTTTGACAGAGTGGTAGGAGTGTGGATGAGGAAGAACTGCCTTGGTTCTCTAACACAATGGCCAGACTTGAAATGCTGTTTCAAGACTCCTAAACCTCACCCTTTATCCCTTTCACAGTGCTTCTTCCACTTCCCCCCCCCCACCCCCCACCTTCCACTCCATGCTACTCATTTTCTCTGATGCCATATCACACCCTCGTATTTGCTCAATCTATCCTCCCTATCACTAACCCAGTCTGCACTATGTACAGTTGTCTAGAGACACTTAATAGCAATTGGACTTACTGTAGTCAGTGGAAAACCATTACATCTCTAACAATCTTTTTGACTTTTGACATACATAGCTGAATTACTTAGAAATGTTAAGTTTTTTTGGAATTTATATCATGTTCATTTTGACGTTGTCTAACTCCTCAGTGTTTTTTGCATATCTCTGGGAGATGCCAAGCACTGAAAGGATGATGGTTTTCTTTAATATGAGTGGTGTTGATGGACGATCAGGAATCTGTGATTGATATTTTCTGATGCGTTTTTACCTAAAAACTAAGATAAACAGTCATTCTTCAATTAATTGACTATTGCTAGCTCCGTTAAGTGGAGTTTTGGGTGGATAGGATAATAATGAAGGCGGCATTTGGTATGCTTTCCTTTATTGGTCAGAGTATTGAGTACAGGAGTTGGGAGGTCATGTTGCAGCTGTACAGGACATTGGTTAGGCCACTGTTGGAATATTGTGTGCAATTCTGGTTTCCCTCCTATGGGTAGGATGTTGTGAAACTTGAAAGGGTTCAGAAATTATTTACAAGGATGTTGTCAGGATTAAAGGGTTTGGGCTACAGGGGGAAGTTGAATAGGCTGGGGCTATTTTCCCTGGAGCATTGGAAGTCGAGGGGTGACCTTATAGAGGTGTATAAAATCATGAGGGCATAGACCGGGTAAATAGACAAAGTCTTTTCTCTGGGGTGGGGGAGTCCAGACCTAGAGGGCATAGGATTGAGAGGAGAAAGATTTAAAAAAGGACCTAAGGGACAACTTTTTCACACAAACGGTGGTACATGTATGGATTGAGCTGCTAGAGGAAGAGGTCGAGGCTGGTACAATTACAACATTTAAAAAGACATCTGGACAAGTATATGAATAGGAAAGGTTTAGAGGGATATGGGTCAAATGGAACTAGATGAATTGAGGATATCTGGTTAGCATGGGTGAGTTGAACCGAAGGGTCTGGTTCCGTGCTGTACATCTCTATGACTCAGAGAAAACCCGAAAAACATCTCACTCTAGCTGATAATGGACCAAAAATCCAAAAGTTAAAAAAGATCTTTATAAATAAGTAAGTATTAACATCACAGGTGCATTCAGTTATTTATGGATTTAGTTTCAATAGTTTTTGAATCAATAGGACCACTTGCTTAGTTAAAGCTTTTGAAACCCAGCCAATCATTCATAATGGAACTGATGTCATAATAAAACCACTCCACTAACAGAATCTTATCCTTCAATCCAACCAAATTAAAGCACAAAAATGTGACAGTGGAAGACTTTTTAAAAATAATATTCAATGTACTGTGGTACTTTATCCATTAGAAAAGATACAATATTGTGCATGAAAATTACACAGCGGTGGTCAATGTAACATTCAACATACCTTTCTGTGTCAAAGTCTGACAATAAATCACAGCAGCAAAAAAAAACATTTATACTATAATGCAACATCTAACAGATAATCAGAGGTGTGAAAAACTTCCCTTTTACCTTTCAGAATGTTTCCTCAATAGCAGGGCTGGCCCAAAAGTTTATGGCACTTTAGACTAATTATGACTTTGGCAACCACTCCCACCCCACCCCTCACACCATACTCCAGCTCCTCCCCCCCAAATTCAATACAGGAAAAATGAGAAGACTGGAGGAAATTTTCCTTTATTTAAGTGGCATTCAAAATGACAAAATTGGCGCTCCTCAGGGTGTGTAACTATGAGCAACCACCCAGTTTATCAATGTGGTCAGCCCAGGCCCACTCAGGAGGTGTTCCATGTTTCTCAGAAGTTCCCAATCTGATGTGCTTTTAATGGGCTTCTGAAATCCAGCAGTGCCAGCTGAAAATGGTTTGTGGATCAAATTCTGATGTTTGTTCCACTTTTTAAAACCAGGAAGGGTGTGCATTTTGCACTCCACGCATTTCCTGCCCACAGAGGAACAGAGGAAAATGTGAAGGGTCGCAAATGCAGAGGAAAATCAGATTTCTTTGAAAATAGAATCAAGGTGTAGCATTTGCATGTCAAAACACATTACCAGGCCCAGCTGAAAATTTGGCCCAATCTGCTTGAAGCTACATGACTGGATGGCTGACCTATTGGCAGGGTACAGAAAGTTCACCATCTGAACAATAAAAGTAATTCAGTGACTGTAAAATGCTTTGAGATGCCCCAAGGGAATAAAGCAGACCATGTAAATGCAGGTTCTTTCTTTACAAGAACATAATTCTGCAATACTTCTGATAAAATGAGATCTAGAATCCATTAGTGTATTTACTCATTCCTCTTGGCCTTCATACAGGTTTCAGGGGATATAACTGTTGCTGTTTCAAAGTCGAACATGAAAACAAACATGTACAATAAGTGCATTTGACATCAGCTCAGATGTACCTTAAATCAGGAAAGCTATCTTTATTCATACATAAGGATTTTCCTGGTACAGAAACAAAATTAAGTTGCAAGATTTGGAATAGAATTACTTTGCAAAATCATGTAAACTTTAACATCTGGGCAAAATGTCAGGTATTCAAGTTACTGGAGATCAGAATTGTTTTAATTCACAGAGGAGGGGAATGGGGGGGCATGGTGCAAGGGAGCACGAGGTGGTGGTAGTGCAGGCCGGTGCAAGGGAGCACGAGGTGGTGGTAGTGCAGGCCGGTGCAAGGGAGCACGAGGTGGTGGTAGTGCAGGCCGGTGCAAGGGCACACAAGGTGGGGGTGGTGCGGGCCGGTGCAAGGGCGTGCGAGGTGGTGGTAGTGCAGGCCGGTGCAAGGGCACACAAGGTGGGGGTGGTGCAGGCTGGTGCAAGGGCACACGAGGTGGAGGTGGTGCAGGCTGGTGCAAGGGCACATGAGGTGGAGGTGGTGCAGGCTGGTGCAAGGGCGTGTGAGGTGGGGGTGGTGCAGGCTGGTGCAAGGGCACACAAGGTGGAGGTGGTGCAGGCTGGTGCAAGGGCACACGAGGTGGAGGTGGTGCAGGCTGGTGCAAGGGCACACGAGGTGGAGGTGGTGCAGGCTGGTGCAAGGGCACATGAGGTGGAGGTGGTGCAGGCTGGTGCAAGGGCGTGTGAGGTGGAGGTGGTGCAGGCTGGTGCAAGGGCACACGAGGTGGAGGTGGTGCAGGCTGGTGCAAGGGTGGGTGAGGTGGAGGTGGTGCAGGCTGGTACAAGGGCACATGAGGTGGAGGTGGTGCAGGCCGGTGCAAGGGCACACGAGGTGGGGGTGGTGCGGGCCGGTGCAAGGGCACACGAGGTGGGGGTGGTGCGGGCCGGTGCAAGGGCACACGAGGTGGGGGTGGTGCGGGCCGGTGCAAGGGCGTACGAGGTGGGGGTGGTGCAGGCTGGTGCAAGGGTGGGTGAGGTGGAGGTGGTGCGGGCAGGTGGAAGGGCACATGAGGTGGGGGTGGTGCGGGCCGGTGCAAGGGTACATGAGGTGGGGGTGGTGCGGGCCGGTGCAAGGGCGTACGAGGTGGAGGTGGTGTGGGCCAGTTGGCAAATTTGTAAGGAGATGTAGTTATGTGTAAGAATAATAGGGTGATTGTGGTAGGAATTTTAAGTTTCCAGACATAGACTGGGATTGTCATAGTGTTAAGGGTTCAGATGGAAAAGAATTTGTTAACTGTGTACAGGGAAATCTTCTGATTCAATATGCGGATGTGCCTATTAGGGAAGGTGCAAAACTTGACCTACTCTTGGGAAATAAGGCAGGGCAGGTGACTGAGGTATCAGTGGGGGAGCACTTTGGGGCCAATGACCATAATTCTATTAGTTTTAAAATAGTGATGGGAAAGGATAGACCAGATCTAACAGTTAAAATTCTAAACTGGAGGAAGGCTAATTTTGACTGTATTGGGCAAGAACATTCAAAAGCTTATTGGGGGCAGATGTTCGCAGGTGAAGGGATGGCTGGAAAATGGGAAGTTTCAGAAATGAGATAACGAAAGTCCAGAGACATTATATTCCTGTCAGGGTGAAAGGAAACGTTGGTAGGTATAGGGAATGTTGGATGACTAAAGAGATTGAGGGTTTGGTAAAGAAAAAGAAGGAAGCACAGGTCATGTATGGACAAGATAGATTGAATGAATTCTTTGAAGAGTATAAAAACAGTAGGAGTATACTTAAGAGGGAAATCAAGAGGGCAAAATTGGAACATGAGATAGCTTTGGCAAATAGAGTTAAGGAGAATCCAAAGGGTTTTTACAAATACATTAAGTACAAAAGAGTAACAAGGGAGAGAATAGGGCCCTTCAAAGATCAGCAACTTATGGAGGCTTATAAAATCATGAGGTGGATATGATAAATGGATGAAATCTCTTCCCTGGGGTGGGGGAGTCCAGAACGAGAGAACATAGGTTTAGGGTGGGAGGGGAAAAATATAAAAGGGACCTAAAGGGCAACGTTTTCACGCAGATGGTGGCAGGATATATGAATAGGAAGGGTCGAGTACTGGCAAGAAGGACTAGATTGGGTTGGGATATCTGGTCGGCATGGATGAGTTGGACCAAAGGGTCTGTTTCCTTGCTGTACATCCCTATGACTCCACGACACACACACATACACAGTCAGGTTTCTATGGTATTTCACAAGAGAGAGTCAAGACCAAGAGTAGCCTTCTTGTGAAATGCGATTAAGTGAGAGATAGACTGGAGAACACAGACATAACTCAATCCTCATTTTAAAAACATTAATTCTATATAATTTCACTCGAAATTCCTTTGTCCACATTGACACTGGCTACTGCCTGTGTAAATATGCCATGCTACAATTGCGCTCACTCACCAGTTATGGTGCTACAGCTTCTTTACTAAAGAGGGTGTACTTTATAGCACCATATATTTACATAGGCATATTTTTAACATAAATACAGATAGGGCCAGGTGATTCCTCCATAATCTGTACCCAGGAAAAGATGCAACCTAGACAGAAATCAATTTACATAGTTGAAGAAGATTGAAAATATTGGGTGCAAGTGACACACTTGACAATAATGTGTCAAACCTCATTGGTGTTCTATGGCCATTGAATCTTCTTCTGGACTGAACTCATTGCCACATAAGTGGCCACACTTGTAATTCTCAAAGGTGGGTAGACTCCAACTTCATTTTTTCAGACTGTGCCTTCACAATGCAATCTAGCTTTCAGTAGCAGTGCAAAAAACAAGGTCATTCTCATGGGTTTTGTTTGAATTTTATGAAGCGTTTTACTCTTCGTGGAGACCTCTTCCTTCATTTCTGTACCTTTGAATGGATTAAAATGGGTTATATTGAAAAGTAAGCTTGCCCCAGTTACAGTTTTTTGAACATACTGTGCCTTATGTGCATGGATAATGGTTAAGTAGGTGCAAATATCCACTTTCATACTTTATGAAGAAATACATGCCAGTCAATGGAAATATGGTCTGACAATTATGTACAAGAGTTTCATGCTATTTTACTTGTTGTCCTCTAATGCAAACACTTATTCAACACTAACTAATTTATCATCAGCACAGAATCAGGATTTGACGTAGGGTTGATTATCCAACATGTTTTATAATTTAACCTGGTACAATATACATATTTTGAATAAGCAGTTTAGAAGAATACCATCTGACTTATCTCATTGTTGAATATTTGTAACATTGCATTGGATTTTACAGGACCTGCGGGAGCTTGGTGAGAGGCAGGGATATGGACAGAATATTGGGAGGATATCAATGGGGAGTGGTGGCAGACAGCTCTACTGCCTAGAGGCCATTTGTGGCCCCTTAATGGTCAACTAAGGGAGACTTAATGTTGTTTTCTCACCACTGGGGGTATTTTCTCCAGTGGTGAAAAGGGGCGTTCTTTGCTACTTGGGTGACCTCCAGATAGGCCCTTTTGCAGGTTTATGGTGGGAGCTTGATGCTCAGGTAGCCTAAGGCCCAGGGACAAGACCTGTTGCTCAATCGTATTCCTTGCCCTCATCAACACCCAGTACCAGAGGCTCATCTATCAGTGCTGGAGCTTCTTGATTACAGTCAGAGGAATAGCCATTTCTTTCAGTGGCATAGCTGGGATTGAAGAGTTTCTGGCGATGTGATTGTCCAGCCGCTCTTTGGGGCAGGATTTCACTCTTGAAGCAATAGGTGCTCTGACAGCAGGCAGCCAGTTACTGCACTGAAAATTGAGGTTGGATCTCACATTCACTGACCAAGGTGAGGTTGTTGCCAACTTTCTGGCCAGTAGATGGTGTGACTGCCACCCTGTAATATCCTGGCTACAATTTCTATTTACAGCTAACCTGAATGCTTTTGTGTTATTGATAGTCCTGTTTGGGAGGCATGTTTAGCTTAGCAATATACAAAATATTCATATATTCTAGACATTTTTTAGTTTATGATTACATTTCAATGGAGAGTAGAATGGGTCACTGTGGGACATTAGAAAGTAATTTCATAGCATCTAAACATACTTGACTTTTGTTTTCATTTCAGAAAATGAATCCAAAACTCTGTCTCACTTCCTCTTCTGTCCAAGTTTCTTGCTTATTGTTTCTTTGTTAATGTAAGTTTTAAGATGGTAATTTCTGATACAAGTTGTTCCATTCAAGCACTTCAATTCACAGGCCAGCAAAAGAATAAATTGAGCTGTAATGCTCAGATATTTCCCTTTTTTTTGCCAGCTTGAATGCTTGTTTTGAATTTAACCAGAACCTGATGTTTATAATGTAAAGCTTTATCTCCTTGCCATGGGAATAAACTTTCTTTACTCCTGACTTCAGGCCAAAAAAGGACGTGGCATTTGGATTTTAAAAAAAAATGACATGAATTTAAATCTGGAAAGATTGCATTTGCATGCTTGCAGCACAATGAAAAGCAACATTTTAAAGTGTTTTCAGAAAAATAGTGAAGAAATACCCTTCTTATGGTCCTGAACATTTCAAACTGGAAAATCTAAAAAAAGTACTGAAATATAAAGCGTCTGAGAAAAACAACTTTTACGCCTTGCAAGACAAATTTCATGTATCTGAACTAAAAGCTGTTCAAAGTAGTGGATTGTTATAAATCTGGAATGATCATTAAACAATTGAAATGGTGCAGTGTAAATAACATGATCAAACTGTTCAGACCTTTCATAGTCTCTGCAGCTCAATTGCTCAATGGATAATTTCACTGACCCATTGCATTAAAACAGTGTCACTTTTCAATGAGCAGTTTATAAAAGTAAATAATGTAAAGGTGAAATTAACAGTCTTAGTTTTTGTTTAAAACTAAGGCTTTTAAAAACATATTTTATGATAAAGGATGTTCAAGTCTTCAATGAACTTCATTCAACAGCAAGTAAATCCCAGACTTTAGTTGACAGTATCAGTTCTCGCTCCACGTGTCTTCAAACTGGTTTTGATATCACAACTGCAAATCAGGTGGTTCTTCTGAGTGGTCCATGGACTAAACAAATCATGTAAGCTGATATGTAATCCCTTTTTAATTTCAATTTTTCTTCAGCATTTCAGTTTAAAAATATGCATATTTATGTTTTCATTGAAAAGAATTGTTATTTACATGCCTATTCCTGCACGTTACTTAAGTTAAAAAACAAAAAAAAAAGTTTTTGTGGAACATGGGTGTCGTTGGTTGTCAGCATTTATTGCTTGTCTCTAGTTGCCCTTGAGCTGCCTTCTTAAATCACTGCAGTCCATGCGTTATAGAGTCATAGAGATGTACAGCATGGAAACAGACCCTTTGGTCCAACCTGTCCATGCCGACCAGATATCCCAACCCAATCTAGTCCCACCTGCGAGCACCTGGCCCATATCCCTCCAAACCCTTCCTATTCATATACCCATCCAGATGCCTCTTAAATGTTGCAATTGTACCAGCCTCCACCACATCTTCTGGCAGCTCATTCCATACACGTACCACCCTCTGCGTGAAAAGGTTGCCCCTTAGGTCTCTTTTAAATCTTGCCCCTCTCACCCTAAACCTATGCCCTCCAGTTCTGGACTCCCTGATCCCAGAGAAAAGATTTTGTCTATTTATCCTATCCATGCCCCTCATAATTTTGTAAACCTCTATAAGGTCACCCCTCAGCCTCCGATATTCCAGGGAAAACAACCCCAGTCTGTTCAGCGTCTCCCTGTAGCTCAGATCCTCCAACTCTGGCAACATCCTTGTAAATCTTTTCTGAACCTTTTCAAGTTTCACAACATCTTTCGGTAGGAAGGAGACCAGAATTGCACGCAATATTCCAACATTGGCCTCAACAATGTCCTATACAGCCGCAACATGACCTCCCAACTCCTGTACTCAATACTCTGACCAATAAAGGAAAGCATACCAAATGTTGTGGTTCATTTGTGGTTAAAATACAGACACAAACTTTTCAAGTAAGTAAGGATGCAAGTTACATATAAAGGTGAAAAGGAGATTAGTCTCTCATGTTGGTGGAGCCTTGTTTTGCTTAAAGATTCTCTTTTTTTAAAAAAAGACAAGGGATGAGGGCATCACTGGCCAAGCCAGCATTTATTGCCCATTCCTAATTGCCCAGAGGGCAGTTAAGAGTCAACCACATTGCTGTGGGTCTGGAGTCACATGTAGTCCAGACTGGGTAAGGATAGCAGATTCCTTCCCTAAGGTGCATTGGTGAACCAAATGGGGTTTTCCCCCACAATCAACAATGGATTCACGGTCATCATTAGACTTCTAGATTTTATTGAGTTCAAATTACACCATCTGCTGTAGTGTGATTTGAGCCCAGGTCCTCAGAACATTACCTGGGTCTCTGGATTAACAGTCCAGTAATAATACCACGAGGCCATTGACTCCCTGAAGTGAATGTTATAAAGAATTATCAGTCTCAAAATCTACAAACCTCTGTAGACAAATGGGCAGAGCATGCCTTTGTAGTTGGATTTACCACATAGAGGAGCCTCACAAACTGAAGAAAGTGCCCTCTTCCCTTTGCTGGTTCTCCTGGCACAAAACCTGCAACCTGCCAGAATTCGTGTTTAACAGAACAGGACGGACTTCTGGGCCCCTTCCTCTGTAACTGATGGTGTCAGAAAGAAAATCCCACTTTCACATACTGTTAATGGTTTGCTCAGCTGAGTGGCGGATGCAGTAATGTGGCTGAGTTCTACTGAAATCTCTGTGTACAATGGCTTTCCTGACCAGACCTCTTGTACTTGATCATACTTGCACATTAGCCATTGGGTTAGTCCAAGTCTGGAGCACAGACCTATCCATTATCTTTGAGCTGAGGTCACTAACCTTTTAACTGATTCAACCATGAACTTGAATGACCCTCATTCTTTCAGATTTTAGGGGAGATAGAAAGAGCCATTTAAACTCATGGAGAACATTGTCAAAGAGTTTCTGTTTACATCTGAGGAAATGTTCAAAGAATTTTAAAAGTTCTCTCCTGATTCTTAATATTCAATTCAGTCACAAATGAAGCCACAAAGCAAGTCAAGTTTCTTTTGGGAGCAATTTTATAAACTACGTTTGTCCAGTTTAAAACAGACTAATATTCTAGATGTTGTAAAGAAAATCAGATTAGAATAGTGGGGAAAATGGCATTTGGAATTGATAAAAGGTGTGTTACGACACGATGGTGAACCCCTCTGTTAATTAAACCAATCACCCAGAAAAGCTCACCTCTCCTCAATCTGTTAAAATATGAGTGACAGAGAGTTCCCAAACTCCACTATTTAGGGAAAATAATATCAATTTATTCTTAAACTCTGAAAGTGAACATTAAATAACAACTAATCATAACTCTAAGCCCCCCTTCTCTGAACTGTTTATTATCTGCCTCCAAATCTATAACAATACACTGTTCCAATAAAACATTTATTAAAATTACATCAGCTTAATTTCAAAACCATATAGCGGCTGTTGTTGTCGGTGTCTGTCTTCTTTCAGCTGAAGATCTCCCTCGGTCATTTTCTTTCTTTTTATTGTGAAGATGTTTCACGTGAAAAGGTACCTTTGATAGAAAGTGTTTCAATAGCAGTTACTCTGTTGATGGCAGTTACTCTGTCTAACTTTCAAACTCCCTGCCTTTTTTATATCCCCAACATCAAACTGTTTCATTGGTTCGATGTAGGCAAAAACAATAAATTCAAACTTGATTGGGTTTTAATATCCTGGGGCATAATTTAAACTGATTGGTTAAATTAAAATGGTTATCAGAACAGCAACCAACTCAGGTATCTACTTCACAGCCAAATGTTATATATTTCCAATTTTCCAGTACACTCAGAGACTGCTAGCTAGTCATATGACAGTTATTTATAAGCTTTCAGTGCACACTCTCTTAAAGGTACATTACACACCTTCAACTTCATAACAGGTAGCACTGATGCTATGTCAACTGCAATAGTCAGGTCACAATTTTCTAATGGTCATAATATTATTGGAGGTAGAGACCATTGTTTAAGGTGGATTCAAATTTCTAAAACAAAACTCAGAGAGAAATTAAAGAGGACAGGCTTGTAAAACTTTGAAAAGAGGATTGTAACAACCATGATTGAGATTTGATACCTTAATGTTAAGAAATCTTCTTTAAAGCATAATGGAATGCTGATGGAAAAGGTAGAGGTTCTGCTTCTGCTTCTATTTCTGGCAGTCTAAAAGCCTTTCTAAAAAAGGATGTGTCATTCACAGACAAATGACTAACTCCTCTGTATTCCAAACACAGGTACATATTTTTGCTCCTTAAGAATTAGACAGCTTCCCTCAGCTCAGGTGAGGTTCTTCATAACTCATGGAAATATCCAACTTGAAAACCATTCTCTATTATCAGATACTAAATACATTAATAACTTGTTTTAAAGGTTGACAACATCTTCCGAGAAGTTCCTAAAAGGCCCTATTTGCGATGTAAGTATCAGAGTTGAGACATCTGTGCTGAATTTTTGATGCATGATCATTTCCATCCAAACTTTAAAAATGTATTTTGACTCTGGCTTCTTATTCCTGCAGGCTGTATATCTATAGGTGACAGGGCATTTGGTTTAACCAGGTTATGGAGTTTTTATACTCTACACACGTCATTTTCCACTTCACTTCATCTAATCCCATTAGAATGGCCTTCTAATGGTTCAGCTGTTTCTTTGTACAAGCAATGCCTATAATCTTATTACTTCCTAAGTAAGTGAGTTTCTCCTCAATTTATAACTAGATTTGTCAATAACTACCTACATTCATGATCTGTAGTTCTGGACATCTAAAACTCCAATTTAACTTAGACTTTAAACAGACTTTGGTGTGGCCTACATGGCAATCAGCAGTCAGCCAGTTACACTACAGGATGTGCACCAAGACATGCAGAGATAAAAAATATAAGCAGCAACTTAAGTGGCCACATCAGCATTTTGCACCAGCTGACTGGAGGCTTTTTCATGTTGGATCATCTGTTAAGTTTTTGTGAAGCCCCTTACTTCATGGAAAAGGTACTATGTAAATGAAAATTGTTAACATTGGCAAAGGCTGTGGAAATAATAAGATTGAAAGCTCTGGGTGCATTCTGAAATTTGACCAGCTGTCTTGGATCAATCACCCCACCCGGAATGGGCTGCAACAATCTTCTGTTTTCATAGTCTGTTTATAAAAATGGCTCTCTGTGGAGCACGAGGAGCAGGAATCATTATTTGTTTTCCTCCTCATATCCCAGAGAGAGAGGACAAAGGACAACTGTGAAAGTGTATTGGCTCTGTGATCTAAAAATTTGTTTGTGCTGGTCTGCATTATGACAGTCTACATTCAATATTTCCTTTTACAAACCCACCTTTTTTTAGTGATCTATTTAAGGACTGTCAGATAAACTGTATTTAGAACCAAAAGGCCTGAATAGAATGGACATGGAGAAGATGTTTCCAGTAGCAGAAGAAACTAGGACCCAAGAGAACAACCTCAGAGCGAAGGGTCGACTCGTTACAACTGAGATGAGAAAGAATTTCTTGAGCCAAAGAATGGTGAATCTGTGGAACTCACAGCCACAGAAGGCCAAGTCATTGAGTATGCTAAGGCAGAGATAGATTGGTTCTTGATTATAAGGAGATAAAGGTTTTTAGGGAAAAGGCAGGAAAATGAGGTTGAATTATATGGTTGAATGGCAGAGCAGACTCAATGGGCTGAATAGGCTAATTCTGCACCTGCATCTTATAGTCTTATGTCTACTGCATTCATTTGTGACTGTCACAATATGGGTTAATTTAATAATCACCTACATCTGAATTTACCAGCAAAGCCACCATAAAGGTGTAACTGTCCTTTTATACTACAGCAGCCCACATTCGAATTCCAGAATGTGTATGTGTACAATATATTTTGTAGAAAGGTGACAAATGTCTCATAAATCAACATGTGATAGCACACGCATGTATGCAGGCACACACAACACACACACAAACAGACACACACACACACACACACACTCAGAGACAGACACTGATAGATGCTCTCTCAAAAACGCATACATTCTGATACACTCTCTCTATCATACAATTATTTATAATGCAGAAGCAGGCCAACCTACCTCTAATCTCTTGCTGTTTCCCCAAATCCCTCCACACCAATACTATCCAAACAAAAATCTAATACTCTCTTGAATGCCTCGGTTGAAACTGTCTCCACCACGTTTCCAGGCAGTGCATTCCATAGCCTAAAAACCTGCTGAGTGAAAAAAATATTTTTCTCACATTACCTTTGCTTTGCTTACACATCACTTTAATGCATATCAAGATCTAGGACAAACAGAGATATTTCCACTGTGCTCGGAGATAGTGAGTGGTTGTAAATTATTTTCTGGCTTTACCCTCCATTTGGCAGAATGATCAGATTTTTGAGCTGAATGACATGTTAGTGATTTTGGAATCTTGCCTTGGGCATGAAGTTCTTGCCTGTTTATGTTTAAATCCTGATTAATGAAGCTGCTGGGATGTTGAATTCCTCCACCTTTTAAAAAAAACAACATTCTTGCTGTTTGAATCCACAGTTGGTAAAAGTAATAAACTCAGGGCAGACACTCACTGACCTTCACATCTGGAGACAGAAGAGCTCCAGCTTTAGCACCTAATGCTGCTCTAACAGGCACAGTGTCAGGAATGTGAAAACAAACAGTGATGCCATCTGGAGTAGGAGAATCATTTTGCTGCATTTAAGTTGGAATCATAACATTGACTGTGCAGTGAAGTATGTTTGACAACCTGAACGTAACCTGAATTGAGCCATTTCTGGCTCATTTATGAATGCTGTTATTTCTACCCCTAACATTCATTTTGATGATTTGGGTTTGAGTTGTCTTCTACTTAAAAAGTGCTGCTTTACTTTTGAACTCCTCTCAGAATATTTATTCAATATTTCATTGTGATGGTGGGGTTGTGTGACTTCTGTCTGTACAAGATAACCCATGGCTTAGAAGGAATGGATGCTGGGAAGTTGTTTCCATCATGCGGGGATACTAGGACACGTAGGCACAGCCTAAGAATTAGGTGGGGGGGCCAATTTAGAATGGAATTGACAAGACATTTATTCAGCCAGAGGGTGGTGGGCCTGTGGAATTCATTGCCATGGAGTGCAGTGGAGGCCAGGACGTTAAATGTCTGCAAGGCAGAGATTGATAAATTCTTGATCTTGCAAGGAACTAAGGGCTTTGGGGAGAGTGCAGGTAAGTGAAGTTGAAATGCCCATCAGCCATGATTAAATGGCAGAGTGGACTCGATGGGCTGAATGGCCTTGCTTCCACTTCTATGTCTTATGATCTAATCAGCAACAAGGACAAAGGTTTCTTTAGTGGAAAATGGAATTATAATTTTGGTCAGCGTATCTCTGATATCTTTGTGTATATCTGTTTGTATACATTCACTAGTTACTGAGTGACTGACCGGCTGTTCTTTCTCCTGGCAGTCCTTGTTAGATCCACGGTATGCACAATTTTGATGTTTGCAACACCGTACAAGTGAGTTAGAAAGAAAGTTTGTATTTCTACAGGGAGTTTTATGACCTCAGAACTTCCTGACACATTTTGCAGCCAATTAAATGCTTTTGCAGTGCAGCTACTATAGGATACGTGGGCAGCCAGTTTACACGCAGCAAGATCAGAGAAACAGCAAAACCCTGTTTTAATCCACTGCATGTTTATCACATAAACTCTGTACCTCGGTTGAACAGAGTTTGTGTGAGCTCATATTCCCACTAGGCTTCACATCTGGACTTACCTCTTCATTTTCCACATTAAATGTTACTGGGTACATCATTCATGTGTTTTGCTATCATTTTATTTATTTCATATAAGTCAATGCAGGCTTTCAGAGTCAGTTTTGTTTCTTGTATAAATTGCTTACTTATGTCCTTTGTTATGCGTATCAGTAATTATTCTGTTTCTGATTAGACTGCCCTTCTGGAATGAGTTATTAACATGTTCCAGCTACAGTATGAAGATTCACTACTTTTAGAGTCATAGAAAAGGTATTGAACAGAAGGAAGTAATTCAGCACATCGCATGTATTCCAGTTGAGAAATAACCTAATCCTACCTTACTCCAGGACTTGGTCTTACTCATGCAGTGCTAACAGGACAAGTGACAAGACCTTTACATTCAATGGGTTACATTTTGCAAATTAGAAATTCCTCAGGTGGATCAACTCTTGTCCAAAACAAAGTTGAAGGTAAAGTATGTTCACAAAGTTCTAGCATGAACATTTTTCATTTGGAAGGTTCAAACATAACTTGTGTTATTAAACTTTTGTCAACAGCAGAATTAGACGTGCTTTTCAAAAATTGAGAGAGCATGTCAATGATTACTCAAACTGTAAACTTTACTGTGGCACTTATATTCTCCAGGTTTGTGCCTGAAGGTGATTAAATTGTATTGGCTCCGAAATGCTTCAAGCATTGCCAATGTTAAAGATGCATCAAAATATATTTAACATTTTCTTCACCATAAAAGGATGATCAAATTTTTATTCCCCTCTAAAATGCAGATTTTTATGATTATTGACCCTTGATTAATTGTCATAAAAACAGTCAGGCTAATACTGTTCACCACGATTATAGTGCATTTATGTCACATTTCAGGGAATTAACAGAGGTTAAACTCAAAAATCCAAAAATTACTGTCAGAGCTGCAGCGCCAGTACCTTCATAACTGCAACATCTCACTGTCCTGCATCTCATTTAACTGCTTTAAATGTTGTGCAGTCGCTTACTTGTGGGGTAGATACAAACTGAATTCACCACAGAAAGCTAAGCCTCATCCATTTCAGTCCATATATCTATTTAATGATGTTTTAAGTGTTAATTACTCAGATTCTTATAACCTTCCATCCATTCTGAAAAGAGGACAGCAAATCACAGAGAAATCCTACATTTCCTACACTGTAATAATTGCTTCCCTTTAAAAGCATTATGGAATACCCTGAAGTAGGTGAGCAGTGCTGAATAAATATAAATTTTCCCTTGGAATACAAAACAAAAGGTAATGAACATAAAATACAAAATGAACTTCAAAAGGTGAAATTTTAATAAGAACCTTTAAATGTGAATGTGAAAGACTGCAGCAAAGACTCTTACCAAAAGACAATTCTGGTTATCTCATGACCTTAGAATCAAAGAAAACTGTGTTATTCAACAGACTGCTTAGACAGTTGATTGTTGATTGTTTTAAGGATCATAAATACAATGAATGATTCATTCATTAGCCAGATTAACATGTACATAATGTATTATTGCCCGTCCTGTGTGATGTTATAAAAGATAGGTTCTTGTCATCTGTTTACACTGGGTGCTGTGGTATCAGTAATGAATGAGTCAGAAGTTTATTTTAAGAAAGCAAGTATGCCAATACCATCATATCCAGGTGAAATGATGAATTTATTCATTAGATTAGCTTGTTGCTATTACGTAGCAATCATTAAACAATTCTGAGACATAGTCATGAAACGTTGCACACAAAATATCTTTATCAGTGCAGCACAAAGTCAAACAGGATAAGTGTCCATAATTTACATTTAGCACAAAACTGATTTTGTTATGAGTTATTTATTTTGACTCAATAAATGTTAAAAACGACATTGCTTTAAAAGAAATCGAAACCAAGATCTTTCAGATGAAACAGAGCTCTGTGTGTTTTTGTTTTACACAGTTCAATTATTAACAGCTTTGAAACTGACAGAATGGATGTGACTTTAACTTTATGAAGAACGTGGACTTGCTAAGGTGACAATAGAGAATAGATTCAGGGCATAACCTGTTCTGTTTTCATTAACAAATACAGGCTGTGCAGAATTAACACTCATTGTAATCATAACGTGCTGCCTAATGACATTTTCTTTATGTCGGTTTCTAGGGGTTGCAAGGAAATTCCATTTTATAGTTTCACATCCCCAATGAATTCACAAATAGACATAGAAAGGAAACTTACAAATATTGTACGGTATTTTGATAATGTGACTGATTGGCTAGATAACGGTACTGGAGCACATGAAGTATTTTTCACAAGGCATTCGATAGAAGAGTTTTATTTGTTTGAAAGACATTATTGCATGTTCAAAGAGATAGCAGCACAGGGAATATTGCTTGATGGACAGAAGCTAGGTGTTTGAATGAATGTTGTAACAAAAGTTACAATTGGTGTATGCTAGGATTCAGTATCTAGAAGATATGAATTAAGCTTTAAGAATAAATTTCTGATGATACAGAAAGATTATGTTTGACACATAGGGACAAAGAGTGTAAAGGTTCTCAGGACTAAGATGTCAAGTTGATGGATGGGCAAACAGGTGGCAGAGGCAACTTCTTGTCGAGATGTTTAAGTTAAAACCTTTTGGAGAAGAAACAAAAGAATGTTGCACATAATGGAAAGATGTGGTTGAACAGAGGCCTAGAGCTCAATATAAAACATCCTGGCGTTTCAGTAAAGTAATAAAACAAATCATAAAAAAGATAAACACCATTTTGAGTTTTATAACTATGGTCACGGAGTAAAAGAAATGCATAAATGAAAACAATTGTAGAAAATATTAGTTCGCATTAGTTAAAATACTGTATAGAATGGGTGGTTCATTAGAAAAGAAATGTAAAGGCAGAAAAAAAACATGTATCACAGATTACTTTGAATTTATTGCACAGAAGCTGGCCATTTGGACCAACTGGTCTATTCCAGTGTTTACTTACCACATGAGCCGACATGAAACAGCATGAGAACAGTGCGAAGCAAATTTTAACAAGTGACTTGGAACTCTTGAAGGATTTCCACTTCAGTAGAGAAGATTAACAGCAAACTTGGAGGTCAAATTCTGAAAGGTTGTGCAAAATCCTTCTGATATGTCCTGCTGACAAAAAGGACATGTACAACTCAACCAATTACTACTAATTGAGACATTTTTAATCATTGGCACTGTAATGGTAATGGAATTATGAATGGTTCTGTGGAGCTGCATCTATTTGACAATTGTTAATGCCATTGATTGTCAAGAAGTGGTGGTTAGATATTCCTTGTTGGAGATGGTGATTGCCTGGTGCTACATTTGGACACAGACTATTTCAGTACCTGAGGAGCCCCAATTGGTGCTGTACACTGTACAATCATCAGTGAACAATCCCATCTCTGACCCTATGATGGAAAGAAGGTCATTGATGAAGCAGCTAGGTTGGACCTAGGAGACCACCCTGAGGAGCTACTGCAGAGATGTCCTGGAGCAGAGATGACAGACCCCCAACATTCATAACCATCTTCTCATGTGCCAGAAATAACTCCAATCAGTGGAGAATTTTTTTCTGCTGACTCCAGTTTAGCTAGAGCTCCTTAAGGCCATACTTGGACAAATGATGCCTATGAGACAAGGGCAGTCACTCTCCCCTTACCTCTGGAATTCAGCTCTTTTGTTCATGTTTGAGCCAGTAATAGTCAGGAACTGAGTGGAACTCAAACTGGATGTCACTGAGTAGGTCATTGCTGAGCAGGTGCTGCTTGATAGCACTGTCGATGATACCTTCCATCACTTCACTGATGATTGACAATAGACTGATGGGTGGTAATTGGCCAGGTTGGATTTCTCTCGCTTTTATGTACAGGACATACCTGGTCAATTTTCAACAGTGTAAGGTAAATATCAGTATCACAGCTCCACTTGAACAGCTAGGCCAAGGACGTGACAAATATCACTTGCATCTGATGCTATATCACTTGCAACACATGCAAGTTTGGTAGCTTCACCAGGTTGGCACCTCATTTTACGGTGTGCCTTGTGCTGCTCCTGGTATGCCCTCCTGCGTTCTTCACTGAACCATGGTTGATCCCCTGGCTTGATGGCAATGGTAGACTGGGGGATATACAGTGCCATGAGGTTACAGATTGTATTGAAATATGATTCTGCTGCTGGTGCTGATGGCCCACAGCGCCTCTCACATTGAGTTCCTACATTTGTTTGAAGTGTATCCCATTAAGCACGGTGATCAATATTATTTGCATTCTTGAGAGACTTAAGTACTCCATGCAGCAAGACCTGGATAACATTTGGGCTTATTCAGGGGTGACTAGCAAGTGGTTCAAGTGTCACCCCTCAACTATTTTTATCATGAGAGAGACTAACTACCCACCTTTTGATATAAATTAGCATCACCATTGCTGAATTCCCCACATTAACATTCTGCGGCCCCAGTGGACATAAACTCAGCCAGATTGATGACATAAATGGAGCGGCTATTGGAGGAGTTCAGAGATTGCATAATGTGAAGTGACTGGCTCACCTCAGGCATCTCCAAACCTCTACCATCTATAAAGGTCAGGTCTGGAGGAGGTGCCATAATATCCACTTGCTTGACTAGGGGATGCTACAGTAATGCTCAAGTAGATTGATAACATCAAGGAAAAATAATCCACTTGAGCAGCATAAAAGCAAAATACTAAGGATGCTGGAAAACCGGCATGAAGAAGCCTCATATTGGACTTGTTCACAATAAATCCATCAAATACCTGTAAATCATATATTTGGAAAATTTGCCTCACAAGACATACATAAATATGAGTCAAGATTAGCATGGTGATGGAAAAGCACAGCAGGTCAGGCAGTATCCGAGGAGCAGAAAATTCAATATTTCCTGATGATGATGATGATGATGATGATGAACGGCTTTTGCCCGTAACGTTGATTTTCCTGCTCCTCGGATGCTGCCTGACCTGCTGTGCTTTTCCAGCACCAGTCTAATCTTGATTGATCTCCAGCATCTGCAGTACTCACTTTTGCCTATACAGAAATATGAGACATCGTTGTTACCTAATTTGGAAACACTTAGGTTGCATTGTGTCATACAATGTACTTTCTGCATATTTCAGACATAACCTGTGAACAATGAAAACTATAACTAGCATCTTCCTGTAATTAATTCCCATTACACACTTAATGAGCACGTTTTACTGAATACATTTTGCATTTAACTTAATTTGCTAAAGTTGACTTCCACTTCCTTTATTTGATTTCCTTTTTTGTTCACTGTTTTCCAACACATGCTGTGTTTTGGGGTCGACTGCCTTTCAAAAGTTTCCATTTCTTACTCAGAAAAGTCCCACCTTGACATGGAATGCTTGCCACACCCTCTCAAACACCATGGCATAGAGCAAAAGTCAAAGTTCAGTTCAGAGGCTAATAGTCTGATGGAAGGTGTTTGCATAAAATAATATAGTCATAATTTTGTTCTTGATTATTTAACTGACTTTTAAGATTTGTCTTGTGGCTCCACTTATTTGTTGGAGTATGTTTTGGGATTTTGGACCAGAGCATATTCTTCTCATTGTTCAATGTTAACTTGAAATTCAGCATTTCAGTGCGGAGGAGCCAAATGTATGGTTTAGTTTGTGTTTTAGTTTTCTGATGACCTGCTCAAACCTTCCTGTGTTATTCACTTATTCCAAAATGAGTTTCCAATTCCAAGAGCAAAGGCAATAGAATTCTTATGGCTATTTTGTACCCTAAAGGCGACCGAAAGAATATGCAAAGCAGATCTCATTCGAGGAGGTGTCATTTTATCCACACTCTCGATCACAATGACATTCACGCTACTCCCTGTGCTGCTGAGAAAGCAACAGTTCTGTTCCAATGTGGATAAAATATAATTGCATAAAGCACTTGATGAAGTGATAATAAGAATTTCAGTCCTGGGTAAGTAGAATGAGGGCTGCACAAATGGATTTGCCTTTGTAAATTTGTTTTTGAACAGGCACCTCTCAGAGTGGCTGTGCAAGGGGATCAAAAGTGCAGCAGGCCACTAAGAAGCAGAGATACTTGACAGAATCAGAATTGTTGGAGAAAGTGAGGACTGCAGATGCTGGAGATCAGAGCTTAAAAATGTGTTGCTGGAAAAGCGCAGCAGGTCAGGCAGCATTAAAGGAGCAGGAGAATCGACGTTTCGGGCATAAGCCCTTCTTCAGGAAGGGCTTAGAATCAGGATTGTTTTGGTTAAAGAAATGTATTTCCAAATTATTCTGTCTTTTACTTCCTGCTTCAAATATATATAACGTGATGCCCGTGAGTACTGTGTTTGTATAATTTAACTGTACGGGGCAACGTCTGGCAGATTGGCTTAGAGTTTTCCTTCAAGTGTTTGTCACTAAACCATAGCAAATGTATCTGCACAATAATGGGTCTAGAGGAGTAATTTGCATAGTGCAGTACAGTGAGAACCAAAGCCAGTTAATGTGACTTCCAAATGCTAATTCCTCAGCAATGCAGCATCGATACAGTTACTTACCAGTCTGAAGTCCAGGAATCCAACTGGGCAGAGCTGCTCAAAAAGAAATCCTCAACTTCTGAATGCCTGTGCAGTTTTAAAAAAAATCTGAATCAATTGTCTTGATTTATTGCAAGACTAATATAAACCACAAAGCATGTTGTTACAAATGATTTCTCGCAATCAATACATGGCAAAACAGTACGCAGTTCTCATCCCTTCTCAGTGATATGCCTAGGCTTAGCTTGTGTTCAGACATTTTATATTAAGTATGATGAGTTAGTTCAACAAAAACCCAGAATTCAGAACCAAATGATTTTTGAAGTAATTGATTATTTCTCGAAAAAACACAGAAAATATGCTCACCGAACATTCTGTTCTGGCTTCCTGCACATGAACTCATTTTATTGCCACATCATTGATGGCTGTGCTCTGAGCTGCCCAGTAACAATGCTTTGGAACTCCTTCGCTAAGTACTACCACCTCCTGCCCCTTTAAAACCATTTACATTGTGAAATCTCATGCTGGGACTGATGGCCAGATTTTCTGTAATGAGGCAGTTCCCAAAAAGTTACATAATTTCAGAATTATCAGCTACAACTTAGAGTAATGGCCCCAAAAGTCGTGATCTGAGTCATAGAGTCATAGAGATATATAGCAAGGAAACAGACCCTTCGGTCCACCCGTCCATGCCGACCAGATATCCCAACCCAATCTAGTCCCACCTGACAGCACCTGGCCCATATCCCTCCAAACCCTTCCTATTCATGTACCCATCCAGATGCCTTTTAAATGTTACAATTGTACCAGCTTCCACCACTTCCTCTGGCAGCTCATTCCATACACGTACTACCCTCTGTGTGAAAAAGTTGCCCCTTAGGTCTCTTTTATATCTTTCCCCTCTCACCCTAAACCTATGCCTTCCAGTTCTGGACTCCCCAACCCTAGGGAAAAGACTGTCTATTTATCCTATCCATGCCCCTAATAATGTTATAAACCTCTATAAGTTCACCCCTCAGCCTCTGACACTCCAGGGAAAAAAGCCCCAACCTGTTCAGCCTCTCCCTATAGCTCAAATTCTCCAACCCTGGCAACACCCTTGTAAATCTTTTCTGAACCCTTCCAACATTTTGTCATCCATTATGAATTCACCTGATCCTAACTGCAAGGGACCCACATGTGTCTTTACCAACCTTTTTCTCTTCACATCTCTATAGAAGCTTTTGCAGTCAGTTTTTATGTTTTCTACAAACTTACTTTTCTATTCTACTTTCCCTTTCTGAATTAAACCCTCCAAAGGTTCTCTTACATTTCATACTGGTTCAATTTTGTGATTTAAGGCCCTCCAGCCCCTCCTGCTCCCCTCTCCATGGTCCCCTAGACCCTTCATGGACCATATATGCCAAGATAGAGGCTCAATCCAGAGGCTGAGAAGAAGCAAAGAGACTGTCTCTATAACTTCAATATAACATTGATAGATCAAGGCCATTCTGAAGAAATGAAGAGGTTCTGTAGAATTGTGCCATTTTTGGCGCAGAACTCAGGTTGATTCTGTCTTGTTGTTGGCTGGGGAACAGGTTACAACCTATGAGAACAGGAGCTGAAAATCTTTATAAAGGAAGAAAGTTTTGAAGGACTCTGTTCCATGAGTTTGATAATCTATTTACTTTATACACTGCTAAGCCAGTTCATAAGATCTGTCTTAAATGCATCTGCCATTTAATGTGTAATTTACAGTTTATATTTGACCGTAATTTGCCTGTTACTTTACATTTAACTAATACTCTGAAATCCAAAGATAGCATAACCAATTAATTAAGCTTATAACTAGGGCTTCTTTTCAAAAGATTTTTGCAAAATCTGTTTTAAAACATGGAATTTTGACTTTCCTTTTAGTAAGTAACTGGGATTTAGATTTTTCATTTTATTTTTAAAAGCTTACTGTTATCTAACAAGATTGCAAAAATGGTGCACAACATTCCCATTCACGAAGACTCATTCAAAATCTTTTTTAAATCTCAAGTGCTTAACCACTTAATTTAAAAAAAACTCTTCTATTTAGACCTTGCATCAAAGATAGACAATTTATTAGCAGGTCCTTTAATCTATCAATCAAACTGAACTCTGCTTAGACAATTTGTACCTTGACAATCAGCCAAGCATTTGTAAAGAGCCCTTAGGGAAAGGGTGTCATGAATAAGGCCAGCATTTGTTGCCCAATTTAATTGCCCTAGAACTGTATGACTTACTGGACTAGTTCAGGTACAGTTAAGAGCCAACTGATTACTGCGAGCCCAGGGGGACATGTAGAAACAAAACAAAATTGCATATGCTGGAATCCAGAGTAGACAAGAAGCAGGCAGCATCAGGAGGTGGAGAGGTCTGACATTTTGGTATGACTCTTCTTCGGGACTGGAGGTGGTTGTTATGGGAGCTGCAGATAAAGCTGGGGTGCAAGGGTTATGGGTGGGGAGAGGGCAGAGTGGTGAGGTGGTGATAGGTGAATACAGTAGTAGGTATGATCTAGTTGGTCGATGGAAGGAATGAATCCAGTTGGTAGCTGAAGGAAAGGTCAGTTGGAGGGATGGAATGGAGGAGTTGAGGCTGGAAAGGGAGTTGGGGGATTGGTGGGAAAGGTATTTGAAATTGGAGAAATCAATGTTGAGTCAATATTGGGGGACATGCAGAGCATATCTGGTAAGGATGGCAGATTTCCTTCTCTAAAGGGTATTATGATTTTTTTTAATGCCAATTGATAATAGTTTCATTTTCACTATTATTGAGGCTAGTTCTAATTCCAGAATTATTAGTTAAATACAGACTTCACCATCAACCATGTTAGAATTTGAATTCATGATTCAATTTGAACTAGTGTCCTCAGACTAGGCAGTATGAATTACATCATTAATATTCCCATTATGCCACTTTGTCTGAACAACTACTAAAACTGTTAGAACAGATACTGCTTCACAAAGTTTGTTTTACACTTTCACTGACACCAGCAGTCTGTTTTAATTTAATCTTTGGAAGGGCTCTGGATTGAAATAATGTCAGACCGTGACACTTAAACTGACCTTATCTGTGCTTCAGCAACTTTTAACTCTACTCCATAAAGTTATGGCTCCTACCTGCTGGGTTAATGTTCTTCCAACAGCTAAAATATAATCTGTTTGAATTCAGATTTCTGCAGAGTTCAGATTTCCCTTATACATGAATCACACCCCAACTCCTTCCCATTGGTAAAATTTGGAGTCAGAAATGGGGCAAGATATCTGCTTCCAGGTCCCGCTCACCATTTTGAATACTAAGTCATTCGAGCTCACAAACATCCTGGTCCCAGTGTCCAAACTGCTTTTACTTTAAGCCTCTGTTAAACACCTTGGGATGATTTTGTTAAAGTTGTGCAAGTTATTGCTTCTTTTAAATTACTAAAGACAAAAGTAATGTCAAATCTGTGCTCTGGCAAAGAAAGAAAAACTACCATGAAGACCTCATGATCATAAATAAAAACACCTTTTAGTCCATGAAGCAGTGGGAAAAATAAATGGTTTTTAGATTTTGAAAGTTTTTATTTGATCCAAGAATTGAACAAATGTGCCTGGACAGGTCGCAGGGAGGTGTTAGCTCATGAGTCGTTTTTTGTTTCTTAGTGAGTCTTTACTAGAAAGAAAAACCTGGAAAAGGTAATCTCATTTAAACAAAAGGAGTTAAAGATAGGTGCAGTGAAAACCACTTGAGAGATTATTTGAATCTTCTGGGTGCAGCCCCTGGGGATGGAATGGACGAGGTATTCCAGGACATAATTGAAATATCTCATGGTGGTTGTGATTTACCAGCCATCCAAGGACAGGCTGCAGGGCGGTAAAATGGTCAGGGAATAAGGGGAATTGAGTGCTCATCTCCTAAATCCGACAACAGAGAATGTTGTCAGCTGCAGGGAAGGTGGAGGCCCTCATGTTCCACCAGTTGAGGCCCTCATGTATCTCATTATATATTCAGAGGTAGCTGCAGCATATCAGGACCTTGAATAGCCCCACAGGCGGATATAAATTAGCACAGGTATTTTTTCAGAAATGAACAAGTCAGCTCCTCTGGTAACCGGGTCAATATTTTTCCTCAGGAGTGTACTGCTTTGGCCCATTTACAGCTGTATTGAGTTTCTATACGTGGGCCTTTGCTGTGCACAGGATTGGCTGCCACATTTTACTCTGTTACTTATAGAAGTATTAATGGCCCAGTCAGCCTCCCAAGTCTGTTCCTGGCCAATCTCTAGGTCAATTCTATTTGTTTATGCTCCATTTCCCCTTATACACTAACCAGTGTGACTATGCTATCACATTAAAAAGGTTGCTTTATTTGTTGTTTTTTTTGAAGAGATGTCGGAAAGGCAGAGATGCCAAAGGGTCGAGAGTGTAACAGTTTAACAATGGAAGGGGAGTAGCGAGTTCTCCCAGTTCAGGTTCCTTCTAATTTGTTTTTAGCTGTAGCCGGCACAAGATGTGTGAGTCCAGGGGAGTTGCAAGCTTCAGTAAAGAATTCCTCTGACTTTCTTCTGAGATCTCTCTCTTGATGTTGCTCCCTCCTGCCTGTAAGAATTTGTGCTTGAATTTACCTTTTTTGCCAAACGGTGTGTTCAAGGGATGTCACTGAATTGGAACAGTCAATTAGTAAAAGTTACTGTATTGGTTAAATTTTCCAATAGTTATGTTATTCTGCATTCCGTTTTCTTTTGATTGTGTTTCAAATGTAGTATTTAAATAAATTCTGATTTGCTCAAAGCAGAGTGGTTTGGCCAATTGCATCACACCTGGACACTCACATCACATCCAGCTTTATAAAGGGGAAAAGTTAAAGTCTGGGCTACCTTCTCAAAATATTTTGAGGGGGTCTGCCCTAGACCATAACACCGGACAAAAGAAAAGCCTGAAATGATCCATTGACCCAACATCCACAGCCGTTTGTAGACAGAATTCGAGATATTCATTATTCTGTTTGAAAAAAATGCTTCTGATGTCCCCACCAAATGACTGAGTTTGAATTTTAAGATTACACGTCATTGATCTGGAGTCATCTGACTGAATCCTTTCATGATTTTAAACACCATAATTAGGCTATTAATTCCAAATAAAACCTCTTTATTCAGTGTGAATACTTTAGAATGTCCCAGAGCTTAGAAAATGTCTTATAATTGGACCCATTTTCTTTTAGATGCATATAGGGCAGAGATATCATTCTTGAAAAGAAAGCCTTGTTTGTTAGAATTAGTCCTGCAATCAATATTAGACCTAATAGATCTTAATAATTGACTGTCATGAAATTATTTATTCTGTAAGGGAGTTGAGTGAAATAATTTAAGACATTTATGAAGAACAATTTGAACAAGGAATGCTACACATTGAACAAGACAGCAGTGCAGGAGAAATATGGTTACCTCACATTTACATATCATTAAAAGTCATAGGAACATAGAAACAGGAGTAGGCTATTCAACCCATTGAATCTATTCCATCATTCAGTGAGATTTTGCCTAATTGCACATACTTGCCTTTGGCCCATATCCCTCAATACCTTGGTTTAACAAAACAATATTCATTCCAGAGTTAAAATTAACATCTGATCCAGCATCCACAGTTGTTTGAAGAAGAGACTTACAAACATCGACCACCTTTTATGTAAGTGTTTTGTGACATCTCTCCTGCACAGTCTGGCCCTAAATCTCAGACTGCGCCTCTAGTTCTAGTCTTGCATATTTGCATTTTTCTGTCCAACATCTTCTTCTACAATTTTGACTGATTCTTCTATGTGGACATTTGCCTGTGGAAACATTTAGAAAGAAAATGTTGCCACTCCTGATGAAACTGCAAACAGTGTCCTGGAGATGGCAATGTAGAGCAAACTTCTGAGGCCAATTGATTCTGTGGACAGCTATTTTGCAGTTATTTCTTTTAATCAACCCATTAGGACACGCTATGATACATCTCTGGGGCAAGTAGGACTTGATCCACGATCTTTTGGCTTAGAGGTAGGAACACAAACATTACCACTTTAACCTGACACCGTTTGCGTCTTTTAGTCACGAGCTATGGGCAAGGTAGGGACTCAGCCAATGTGTACAACATATTCTGATCAACATTTTAAACAAAGCCAGAAAACAGTTCAAGATTTCCAACAAACAAAAACAGAAATTGCTGGAAAAACTCAGCATCTGTGGAGAGAGAAATAGAGTTAATGCTTTGAGTCTAAGGGTCACTACACTTGCACCCTTAACTCTGTTTTCTCTCCACAGGTACTGTTAAACCTGCTGAGTTTCTCCAGCAATTTCTGTTGTTTGTTTGTGTCAGAGCTCCAGCATCCGCAGTAATTCCTTGTATTCAAGTTTTCCATTTGTTCTGTTAGGAAATTGCAGCTTCAGTTAGTCACTGATGCTATGACATGACAGGCATAATTAGAGGTTGAAGGATGAGACTGGAAAATGTAATTTCTGTTGATCATCAGTAAGATTTGAAAAGTTTGGTTTAATGGATAAACATCTGTTTCGTATCCAGCAGACTGGTGTAACATTCAACACTGAAAGACAATTAAGAGCCACTGTTCATTTCCAAAAGTAATAATGCCGAGCTACAACTAGCAAGCAACCAGAAGTCCATAATTCCCAAGAAGTGATAACACTTTATCCTTTGTCACCATGACGTTGGCTGACTCAAATTAACCTCCAGAACCTTGTTTTTTTCATAAATGTGATTCTGGCTGCCTGTTATCCTCCTTTACTTTGGAGAGAAATAGACTGCACCTATTGCCTTGATTGACCTGAAACACAGCAGGATCAGCTGATAAGAAAAGCATGAGATTCAGCTGGAACAACGAACCACATTGTCCATCTGCATCAAACTATAAGAATGATTCGGAGATGCCGGTGTTGGACTGGGGTGTACAAAGTTAAAAATCACACAACAGCAGGTTATAGTCCAACAGGTTTAATTGGAAGCACACGAGCTTTCGGAGCGACTCTCCTTCATCAGGTGATTGTCACAATTCAACCTGTTGGACTATAACCTGGTGTTGTGTGATTTAAAACTATAAGAAGATAGCATGTCTTCTTATTAACCATTGTGAATCCAGATCCAAAGGAGGAAGATATAGATAAAACACAGAATCACAGAACTATTACAGCGTACCATTGACTCCCCCTTTGAACATCTCACCTGGTGCCATTCCCCTGTTACCCTTTTCAAATCATTCAAGGTTATACTGGTAGTTTGGTGAAGAGGAGTGGAAGGAAGTTCACATGGAATGTAAACACTGAATGCATTAGCTGACAGCCTACTTTTGTCCAATCCATTCCACATAATTCTACATACATTAATGTTTTTTTAATTGTGAATTGTGAAGAATAGAACACAGCAGAGCAAGTGAAAATGCTTAAGATCACATAAAATATAGATGAATTGCACATTTTTAAACCTTTATTTGACTTTGACAACAAAGATATGATGTTTATTCATCATGTTGCAACTGTCCTTTGATATGAATTGCAAATTGTACTTTAAATGTTATCTGCTAATATATTAATTCCAGCCTGGCATTTATACATGATTAAAATGGTATTTTGTTAATCTTAAACTCTGTAAGTTACAATCAATGCACTTACAAATAAATGGTTTTGCTGCAAGAGAATAACATATTAGCTATTTTGGTCAGAAACTGCTTTCAAGAAGGAACCTGTATCCAAAAGTAACTACATTATTTAAGGAATGCAAGCGAGAAAAGCCAACAAATTATGGACACGACAGCCTGTTGTCAGAAAGCTACTGGAATCTATAATTAAGAAGAATATTTGAGCACTTAAACTCATTAGAAAGAACAATGTGAAATTGTTAAGGACAGGTTACCTTTTACAAACGTACCAGGATCTCTTGAAGAAGTTTCAAAAATACTGGCAGGGCAGTATCTATTCAGGTTCTTTATAAGACTCTCAAAAGGCATTCGATAACGTCTCATTTAAGAGACTGTCAACAAAAAATGAATTTCTCTGAAATCAAAGGCAAATTATTAACCTGGTTAATAGATAGAAAGTAGGGATAATGATACTTGAATCAGAGGGAGGTGTCTAATGGTATTTTAGAAGGATTTACGATTAATAAATTAGATAAGGCAATTGTGAGCCATATATATATCCAAAATACCCAATGACACAAAGATTAGTGGCATAGTAAATTGGGTAGATAGGTGCATAATATTATGAAGAGACATTGACAAGTTAAGTGGAGAAGACATTTGGTATGCTTGTGTTGATCTGTCAGCAAGTTGGGAGCTCATGGCTGTACAGGACATTGGTGAGGCCAACTTTGGAATACTGTGTTCAATTCTGGTCTCTCTGCTACAGGAAAGATGTTGTGAAGCTTGAAAGAGTTCAGAAAAGATTTACAAGGATGCTGCCTGGATTGGAGATTTTGAGCTGTGTATATATATTAGCTCACTATATTTGGAGGTTTGTTTTCAGATGTTTCGTCACCATATTAGGTAACATCATCAGTCAGAGTCTCTGGTGAAGCGCTGGTGTTATGCCCCACCTCTCTATTTATAGGTCCTGGTTTCTTAAGGTGGGGGATGTCATTTCCGGTTCTTTTTTTCAAGGGAAGGTAGATAGGGTCTAAATTGATGTGTTAATTGATGGAATGCCATGCCTCTAAGAATTCTTGTGCATTTCTTTGTTTTGACTGTCCTGGGATGTGTGTCTTGTCCCAGTCAAAGTTGTGTCCTTCTTTGTCTGTCTGTATAGAAACTAGTGATAGTGGGTCGTGTTTTTTGGTGGCCAGTTGGTGTTCATGTATCCTGGTAGCAAGTTTCCTGCTAGTTTGTCCGATGTAGTGTTGTTTTTACAGTTCTTGCATGGTATCTTATAAATGACATTAGATTTGCTGGTGGTATCTATTGGATTCTTTAGCTTCATTAGTTGTTGTTTAAGTGTGTTGGTAGGGGCTGTGGGCTACCATGATGCCAAGGGTCTGCATAGTTTGGAAGTCATTTCTGATATGTCTTTGATGTAAGGTAATGTGGCTATAGTTTTTGGTTGCATTGAGTCTACTTGTTTGGATTTGTTTCTGATGAATCGGTGGATTGTGTTTATTGGGTATCCGTTTTTCTTGAAAGCGTTGTAAAGATATTTTTCTTCTGCTTTTTGTAGTTTGTGGGTGCTGCACTGTGATGTCGCTCATTGAAATAACGTCTTGATGCAGCTCAGTTTGTGAGTGTTGGGATGATTGCTTCTGAAGTTAAGTATTTGGTCTGTGTCTGTTATTTTTCTGTAGACACTTGTTTGAAGCTCTCTGTTAACTGTACGTTCAACTGTCACATCTAGGAATGGGAGTCTGTTGTCTTTCTTCTCCTTTTTTGTAAATTTTATGCCTGTCAGGGTGTTGTTGATGGTATTTTATGCTTCTTCAAATTTGTTCCATTTTATGATGACAAAGGTATCATCTACATAGCGGACCCAAAGTTTGGGTTGGCTAGGTGGGAGGGCAGCTTGTTCAAGTCTCTGCATTACTGCTTCTGCTATGAGCCCTGATATTGATGATTCCATGGGTGTTCCATTGACTTGTTTATAGGTTTTGTTATCGAATGTGAAGTGGATGGTGAGGCACAGGTCCACTACCTTGAGGATGTTGTCTTTGCTATTGAAGTTGGTGCTGTCTGGTGTTTGGGATCCTGGTTTTCCTAGTAGTGATGCCAGTGTTTCTTTGGTTGGGTCAATGTTAATTGATGTGAAAAGGGCTGTAACGTCAAAAGGTGACCATTATTTCATCCTCTTCTTTCTTGGTGTCTTTGATGGTGTTCAGGAATTCTTGAGTGGAGTGAATGGAGTGGCGTGAATCTTCAATTAGGTGTTTTAGTTTTTGGTGAAGTTCTTTGGCTAATCTGTCTGTTGGTGTACCAGGTAGGTTTGAGCTATAGCAAGAGGCTGAATAGGCTGGGGGTGTTTTCCTTGGAGCGTCGGAGACTAAGGGGTGACCTTACAGATGTTTACAAAATCATGAGAGGCATGGATAGGTTGAATAGACAAGCTTTTTTTCCCAGGGTAGATGAATCTAAAACTTAAGGGTGTAGGTGTCAGGTGAAAGGGGAAAGGTTTGAAAAGGATCTAAGGGGCAACTTTTCCATGCAATGAGTGGTGCGTGTATGGAATGAACTGCTAGAGGAAGTGGTGGAGGCTGGTACAATTAAAATATTTAAAAGCATCTGGATGGGTACATGAATAGGAAGGGTTTAGAGGGATATGGGCCAAATGTTAGCAAATGGGACTAGATTAATTTAGGATATCTGATCATCGTGGCCGAGTTGGACCAAAAGGTCTGTTTTCCGTGCTGTAGAACTACGTGTGTCTATTTAAGTGAGTGTGGAAAAAAGCTTTGGCAGATGGATTTCAATGCAGCTAAGTGAGAAATCTTCCACCTCGGATCAAAAAGGGATAAATGTGGATATTTAAAAAGTGTTTTTAAAACAGTGGCAGTTGAACGTGATGTGCAGACCCAAGTAGTAATTAGAGCCAATTAGTAATCAGGTCCAAGGGAATAATCACAAAATCCTAGAGTGCTAGAATTGAAAGGAAATGTGGTGGCAGTGAGGGACAGTTTTGCTACAGCACTATAGTATTTGGTTAACCCTCAGAAACCTCAGAAAGAATGGCCTTGAAAGGGGTGCCTATTCACCTGTTACCAGGAGTCCAAGAGTTAGAGATGCACACCCCAGATTGTAAACTGCTAAGTAAGGATTTGATTCAGTGAAAAGAATTGCAAGGTTGGTTAGAGAGAAACCTTTTCTGCTGCTGGGGAGTGTAGAATATGTGGACATAACCATAAAAATGAAGCAGGCTATTTAGGATAATTTATGACTCGCTTTGTACAACCAGCATCTGTATGAAGATGCTTACAATATAGCACCCACAGAAAATAATGGATGTCGGCTCAATTAATAATTTTAAATCTGACATTACTAATTTTTTTGCAAGTCAAGGATATTCAAAGTTATCAAGCCAAGGTAGGCAGGTAGAGTTAGGATACGGATAGTCATTGACTGGGGGAAGTAACTCAAGCAGCTGACTCATGTCCGTAAACATAGAGGTGTGTGTCAACAATGGCTGATATACCATTGGAAACAGATGTCATTATGCTCCTTACTCATATCAGAGCTTTAACCCAAGTTGGTAGCTGTCAAAGGAAAATTTGGGTTAACTGACTCCAGTAGTTTTAAATGCAAGGTAAGACCAATGAATTTACATTTAGATTATTCTTCTCTGTTCATCCATACAGATTTTCTTTTAGACAGTAATAGTCAACTCCAGTCCTGCTATTGTGCCTCCACAGAAATACTTTTATTTTTAATCAGTGGGTGCAGGGTCTGCTACAGGCAGTAGGCCCTTAATGTACATCTATAACATTATGTTCTTTATCTGATCCTAGTTTTTCTTGTACCTTCTTTCCTTATAAACGTACAAGGTCAGAGATCACACAATACCAGGTTGTAGTCCAATAGGTTTATTTGAAATCACAAGCTTTTGCAGGGCTGCCTCTTTGTCAGGTGACTCCACCTGACCTCTAACCTTGTCCATTCCAGTCCAACACGAGCACCTCCACATCATCATTAACGTATCGACATAGGAATTAGGAGCAGCTGTCGGTCTACTCCTGTTAGTGGCTGGAGTTACTTATCTTTCAGATGCATAATACTGGATGTGATAATATTTCCAACAGTAGACTTTGCTGCCTAACTGTTTCTGATTGATGCATTGAATTGGTTAGCATTGGACTCCCATAATTCTACATGAATTAACTCAATGCTAGATTATAAAATGGCACCGATATTTATAGTCAATTGATAGCACAGAACTCGGTATTACAGAAAGAAAGATGTCACAGTTTTTTGCACTTATCATGGCATTTTGCTAGAGTACCAATAAAGCAGAAAATCAGCGATTATGTTGTAAAAGAAAAGATTTGGCAAGTGGACTCTGATTTGTATCATTATTGTCGTATTGTAACAGATCATGATTAACATTAACTGTTCCATTCTCCATGGCAATGTTCACTTGCCAATCAAACAGTATTCTCCTCTCAAACAGTATAAAGTCTGGTTTTACCCTTTATTGGTATTCTTATGATTTGTCCTGATCAGTGCAAGCTGAAAAACTTTAGCAAAGTGTGCCATTTTTCAGCATTACTTAGACAGTGTTGTGAAGATAATTTCAAGATTTATATGCTTTAGAAATAAAACTTTTAGTGTAAGGTAAATGAGGTGAAAAAGAACTGAATTTGAGATAGTAGGGAAACCCTGAAGGTAATCATCATTCAACAGGTGATCCATGTTTATTTAAAGAGCTTAGGTGGAACAACAATGAACAGTAGATCATCTTCTCATAGGTTAGGAACAAAGCCTGTATATCTTGTAGGAGTGCTGTTGGCCCTATTAATGCTTTAAATTATTTATGTAATTCAAAGAAAGATTTGAAAGCAATTAGAAGTCTGAGAGGATCCACTTACTTTTCAGACCAAGGAAAATGTTTTGGAAGGTGAAGATAATTAATTTGGATTTTAATGTTGGTCATACCAAGTGTGACACATTGCCATGGGAATAGATCGTAGGATGGTAGACGTTTAATTTAATTTTATCTGTATCTTCCCTCTGTGAAAGAAGACAGTGTATGTCTGAAGCTGGAATAGTTTGGAAACAGGTAAGAGACAAAGCTATTAGGAGCAGTAGACCACTAAGTAAGGAGACTGTGGAGTCCATGCTTGGATTAGTTTCCACAAATGTCAAATCGTTAAGGAGAGTTAGAGAGTCATAGTGGCTCAAAGGTGGTGGTAGAGGGTTGTTTTTCAGACTGGAGGCCTGTGACCAGTGGAGTGCCACAAGGATCGGTGCTGGGTCCTCTACTTTTTATCACTTTATAAATGATTTGGATGTGAGCATAAGAGGTACAGTTAGTAAGTTTGCAGATGACACCAAGGTGTAGTGGACAGCGAAGAGGGTTACCTCAGATTACAACAGGATCTTGACCAGATGGGCCAATGGGCTGTGAAGTGGCAGATGGAGTTTAATTCAGATAAATGCAAGCTGCTGCATTTTGGGAAAGCAAATCTTAACAGGACTTATACACTTAATGGTAAGGTCCCAGGGAGTGTTGCTGAACAAAGAGACCTTAGAGTGCAGGTTCATAGCTTCTTGAAAGTGGAGTCGCAGGTAGATAGGATAGTGACGAAGGCATTTGGTATGCTTTCTTTCATTGGTCAGAGTGTTGAGTACAGGAGTTAGGAGGTCATGTTGGAGCTGTACAGGACATTGGTTAGGCCACTGTTGGAATATTGCATGCAATTCTGGTCTCTTATCGGAAAGATGTTGTGAAACTTGAAAGGGTTCAGAAAAGATTTACAAGTATGTTGCCAGGATTGGAGGATTTGAGCTATAGGGAAAGGCTGAACAGGCTGGGGCTGTTTTCCCTGCAGCGTTGGAGGCTGAACGGTGACCTTATAGAGGTTTACAAAATTATGAGGGGCATGAATAGGATAAATAAGTCAAGTCTTTTCCCTGGGGTCAGGGAGTCCAGAACTAGTGGGCATAGGTTTAGGGTGAGAGGGAGAAGATATAAAAGAGACCTAAGGGTCAACTTTTTCACACAGAGGGTGGTACGCGTATGGAATGAGCTGCCAGAGGATGTGGTGGAGGCTGGTACAATTGCGACATTTAAGAGGCATCTGGATGGGTATATGAATAGGAAGGGTTTGGAGGGATAGGGGCCAGGTGCTGCAGGTGGGACTAGATTGGGTTGGGATATCTGGTCGGCATGGATAGGTTGGACCGAAGGGTCTGTTTCCATGCTGTACATCTCTATGACTCTATGACTCTATATGGCCAAATGCCCATGGAGGAACATTAAAATCTTTCATCCCTTGGATAATAGTTAGATCATTGAAGAAAATTGAAGTGAATTCCAAAGAGCTGTTGCACTACTTTGGTTTGGTGCCAGGAAAAGATAGAAGTGTAACATTTTGAAAAAATCTTGGGTGAACATACAAATAGAATGTGTGTGTCATGTTGAGGTATTCAGGTCTAGAAAATATATTGGCCAGGATTTTCCCTTTCTTGACAAAGTGCGGGGGTGGTATGCATTAGGTAGTGACTTACACGCCATCCCCCTCCCCCCCCCCCCCACCCCAGTGAGATGATTCACCACACACCAAATAACTCATTTAGGGGATTTCTCATCCTATCAGGTCACCAGAAGGTGTTGGCCAATCAGAGACTGTCAGTTTCTTGGTCGTAGAATCCACCAGCTGAGGCCCTCTCCTGATCTGATTCAGTGGCAAGAAGACAAGCTTTTCTTTGTTGTCTTGTCATGGGGTTAGAGTTGCAGAGAGTGGAGGGGGTCACAGACTAGGGCACGGGAGTGTCTTTCAAAGAACGTCTCCTTGCTCTCTATCTCATGCCTCCAGGCTCCCCCTCTGTCATTCATAGAACATAGAACATAGAACAATACAGCGCAGTACAGGCCCTTTGGCCCTTGATGTTGCGCCGATCGAAGCCCACCTAACCTACACTAACCCACTATCCTCCATATGCCTATCCAATGCCCGTTTAAATGCCCATAAAGAGGGAGAGTCCACCACTGCTACTGGCAGGGCATTCCATGAACTCACGACTCGCTGAGTAAAGAATCTACCCCTAACATCTGTCCTATACCTACCACCCCTTAATTTAAAGCTATGCCCCCTCGTAATAGCTGACTCCATACATGGAAAAAGGTTCTCATGATCAACCCTATCTAAACCCCTAATCATCTTGTACACCTCTATCAAGTCATCCCTAAACCTTCTTTTCTCCAATGAAAACAGCCCCAAGTGCCTCAGCCTTTCCTCATACGATCTTCCTACCATACCAGGCAACATCCTGGTAAACCTCTTCTGCACCCGTTCCAGTGCCTCCACATCCTTCCAATAGTATGGCGACCAAAATGCACACACTAATCCAGATGCGGCCGCACCAGAGTCTTATACAACTGCAACATGCCCTCAGGGCTCCGAAACTCAATTCCTCTACCAATAAAAGCCAGTATGCCATATGCCTTCTTCACCGCACTATTTACCTGGGTGGCAACTTTCAGAGATCTGTGTACATGGACACCAAGATCCCTCTGCTCATCCACACTACCAAGTATCCGACCATTAGCCCAGTACCCCATCTTCTTGTTACTCTTACCAAAGTGAATCACCTCACACTTACCCACATTGAACTCCATTTGCCACCGTCCCGCTGTAACGTGACACAGCCTTCCTCACTGTCAACAACTCCACCGACTTTCGTATCATCCGCAAACTTGCTCACCCAACCTTCTAGCCCCTCCTCCAGGTCATTTGTAAAAATAACAAACAGCAATGGTCCCAAAACAGATCCTTGCAGAACACCGCTAGTAACTGCACTCCAAGATGAACCTTTACCATCAACAACTACCCTCTGTTTTCTTCCAGCCAGCCAATTCCTAATCCAAACCTCCAACTCACCCTCAATGCCATACCTCCATATTTTTTGCAGTAGCCTACCATGGGAAACCTTATCAAACTCCTTACTAAAATCCATATACACCACATCTACTGTTTTACCCTCGTCCACCTCCTTAGTCACCTTCTCAAAGAATTCAATAAGGTTTGTGAGGCACGACCTGCCCTTCACAAAACCATGCTGACTATCCTTGATCACATTATTCCTGTCCAGATGTTCATAAATCCTATCCCTTACAATTTTCTCTAAGACTTTGCCCACAACAGAAGTGAGGCTCACCGGCCTATAGTTACTAGGGTTATCCCTACTCCCCTTCTTGAACAAGGGAACCACATTTGCTATCCTCCAGTCTTCTGGCACTATTCCTGTAGACAACGAGGACATAAAAATCAAGGCCAATGGCTCTGCAATCTCCTCCCTTGCTTCCCAGAGAATCCTATGATAAATGCCATCAAGCCCAGGGGACTTATCTATTTTCACCCTTTCCAGAACTTCCAACACCTCTTCCCTACATACCTCAAAGCTGTCCATTCTAATTAATTGTGATAATTCAGCAGGGAGGTCACAATGGTTTAAACAGTCAGAAACTCACCACCTTTCCCATCTGTCAGTCAGATAGGCCATTCTGAAGATGACAACATCCTTAGGTGACCATTAATTAAACACTGGGGTGCCTTCATTGCTGGACGTCAAGGAAGTCACCATTGGATCTTCTTGGCCGACACCTTTTGAGTTTTTCTCCAGGGCGAACTCAGTGAATTACTTCACTTTCTTACCACCTCTCTCACCGCAATCAAGGAGAGGAAGATTCCACCCTTAGCATTTGTTTTGTTTAATTCCAGTACTGTACAATATTTTGTTTAAAATGTGAAATTGTGCGCTTTCTATTCAGAACTGAGAGTTCAAAATTTGTTTTTAATAGTTAATGGACCCCTTCGAGATCACAGCACAGTTATGTGATAATGTAATGCTGTTTTTTAATACTCCCCATCATGTTCTTTTGCTACACTCTGCAAATAATGCTAGCATTGATGATTCCACATTACTGAGCGCTTGTTATCATCGCTCCATGTTTGACTAAGTTTTAGCAATATTGTTGATAGTAAAAAACATTCACACGTATACAGATGACAGCATTATTCAAATGTATTCATGGGCTGGGACTTTTTTCACTGGAGCTTAGGATGTTGAGAGGTAACCTTATAGAGGTTTATAACATCGTGATGGACACAGATTAGCATAATGAATGGCAAGTGTCTTTTCTCTAGGATGGAGGGGGCATAATTTTATGATGAGAGGAGAAAGATTTTAAAAAGATATGAGAGGCAATGTTTTTACAGAGAGAGTGGTTTGTGTATGGAATGAGCTCCCAGAGGAAGTGGTGGATGCAGGCATATTTGCAATGCTTAAAAGACATTTGGATGAGTACATGAATAAGAAATATTTGAAGGGATACGAGCCAAGTTCAGGCAGGTGGGACTGGTTTAGTTTGGGATTATGGTCAGCATGGACTAGTTGGACTGAAAGGTCTGTTTATGTGCTGTATGACTCTATGATTGCACCCCTAAATTTAGAATTCTGTTCATTTTTGTCATTTGATTTAAAACTTCATAGGATTTCAAAGACCCAAGTGAGATATTAGGTTGATCGGACATCGGAACAGTGTGTCAGATTGACAGAGGTTAATAAGCAGCATGGCGATCCGCTCATAGTGAAAAATAGCTGTCCTTTTATGCAGATATTGAGGCTGGTTTGAAAGCTGGCAGCCCAGGCTAGAGGCCTTGCTCCACATGTGGAGGAACAGTGGGGTGGTCTCCCAGCTTCAGTAAACACTCGGTGACATTTAAAAGGTCAATGGAAAACTTCCAACAAACATTTAAATGAACTCTGTCCATTTTTCTATGGAACTGCACACAACCCATGAAGCCAGAGGGAGAGAGAGAGTGAAGAGAGGAAATGAAGCAAAAGGGTGGGGGGAGGTATATGGGAGGGTAGGGTCCATAGAGGGGCTACTTCAATGAAGAGAACCAATTTTATTTTGGACACTGATTACGAGGTTTTAAAGAAACCCAGTTTGTGGCTGATTTCTTTGGGGTGTGCCCAGCTGTTTTAGTTTTTATTCATGAGTTGGCCCTGTTCTTGGCATTTTCACCATCCCTCCTCAAGTTCCAGCAGGTCCAGAGAACCAGGATCTCTGGATTTTACCCACAATCTGAAATTCAGGTTCAAGTCATAATGTAAATATTGACTTCACTGAGATGATGAGATGAAGCAGAAAAAAAAATCTTTCCTGGGCTGTACTCCCATGAGGCAAAGGCACCGAGGTCCTACTTTCTTATTAGAGAGAGACAACTGGTGGTGAGTTTAACCTGAGGTTCACCATGCCTTTTTAATGAAGGATGAGGTTGAGAAGGCAGTATTTTCACAGAGACCTCAGGTGATACAGGAATTGTTGGCATCAGTCTGCATTGCAAACCAGCCAACTAAACTAGCCTACCTTCTCCTAATCCGTTAATATTTCATTTAAATCACCACCACAGAAATGATTAAAAATCTAAACTATTTCTGGAATAGAATTTAACAAATGTCAAGTAATGTGAAATAATTGATAAGCCATGCTATTCAGTAAAAATTCTCTCGCAGCAGTTAATTTAGCCATGTCAATTTAAGCATTTTAATTTCCTTTCTTCACCTGTGATAGAACTGAGTGTATCTCTTCCCAAATGACTTTGTTTTCGAAATATCTCAAGTGAAAATGTAAAAGCATTAATTAGCACCTCACAAATTTCTTCCAGCACAAAGAAGTGTTCTGCCTGAAACAAGGAAAAATAATAGGCTTTTTTCCCAAAGGTTATGAATTTCCTCAATAATTTTAATGCAATATCAATAACGGTATCTGCTTTTAGCCTCTGGGCACTTTACCAAGGATATGCTTTAGGGAACACAAGGATAGCATCTTGCCAAAGCAGCTTTCCATTTCTCTCTCTTTCAACACCTTTCCACCAAAGCACAGAAACAATAGTAGTGAGTTTGAAACTTAAACCTTTTTACTGACCAATGTTCAAATGACGTAGGCAAGTGCGTCAATACACAATTTCTTGCTAAATACTCAATTAAATATGGAGTTGTTGAAGAAACAAGTTATTAACCTAAGTCCAATAAATTTTGAAAATAATTTTTCACTTTAATTAACTGATTGAAAATATTTTAAATCCTGATAAGGAATTATACCTTTATAGCAATGATAATATGCAAAGGTTTAATCAACATATATGTGAACAGAAAATTATTCTGTGCCCTACACGTTACCTTGTCTTTTCAGTGTTGGCTTACTCCCTGATCACTGATGTAATATTTTTGAAGGAAACTGGAATCATTCAGTATCAGTGGGCAAACTCTCTGCTGGTTGGATCATACCTGGCACATAGGATGATGGTTGTGGTTATTGGAAATCAGCAATCTCAACTCCAGGACATTTCCGCAGGGATTTCTCAGGATAGTGTCTTCGGTCCAACCACTTTCAGTTGCCTCCCTCCATCATAAGGTCAGAGTGGAAATGTTCGCCGATGATTGCACAATGTACAGTACCATTCACAACTCCTCAGCTACTGAAGTAGTCATGTTCAAATGCAACAAGACCTAGAAAATAACCAGGCTTGGACTGACAAGTGACAAGTAACATTTGTGCCACAGAAATGCCAGGTAATGACCATCTCTAATTACAGACAATGTAAACACTGTCCTTGACATTTAATGGTGTTACCATCATTGAATTCTCTGGCAACAACATCCTGGGGATATCATTCACCAGAAGCTCAACTGGACTCACCAACTAAACACAGTGGCAACAACAGCAGGTCAAAGGCTGGGAATACTGCAGCGAGTAACTCACCTCCTGCCTCCCCAAAAGCCTGTCCACCATCTACAAGGCACAAATCAAGAATGTGATGAAATACTCTTAGTTTGTCTGGATTAGTGCAGTGCCAATAACATTCAAGAAGCTTGATGCCATGCAGATTGATCGGCACCACATCCACAAATATCGATTCCCTCTAGCACTGGTGCTGAGGAACATCAGTGAGTACCATCTACAAGACGTACTGCAGAAATTAACACAAGATTCTTCGACAGCACCTTCCAAACCCATGACCACTTCTGTCTGGAAGGATTTATGGGAACATTAGCACATGCAACTTCCCCTTCAAGCCACTTACCATCCTGACTTGGAACTATATGCTGGAATTCCCTCCCTAATGGCATTGTGGGTCAGCCACAGCAGGTGGAGTGCAGTGGTTCATCAAAGCAGCTCACCACCACCTTCTCCAGAACAACTCCACATAGGCAAGAAATGTTGGCCCAGGCAGCATTGCCCAATAGATAGCAGAGAATATGTTTCAGTAATGTCATTGATGCTCACTTTAATTGCAAAATTGAATTTATTGACAAGTGTACCGAGGCACAATGGAAATTTTTGTCTTGCAAGCAATACAGGCAGATCACAGAGTTAAGTAGCATAGATAAGTAATGGGTAAACAGCAGCAAAAACAAAAACACCGGTTCAGGTGAATGTTAAGAATTTGAGAGTCCATTCAGATTTCTAACAACAGTCAGGTAGAAACTGTTTCTAACCCAGCTGGTGGTTGTGTCCAGGCTTCTGTACCTTCTCCCCGATGGTAGACGTTGTAGAAAAACATTGCCAGGGTGGGATGGATCTTTGAGAATGCAGGTGGCCTTTGCTTGAAAGGGGGCCTGGTAGATGGATTCTATAAATGGGGGGTTGGCCTTTGTGATTGTCCAGGCTGAGTTCACCACTCTCTGTAACCGTCTCCCATCTTGAATGACACAGTTGCCATACCAGGTTGTGATACACCCAGGCAGAATGCTCTCAATGCTGCACCTATAAAAGTTGGCATGGGCATTCTCCGTCATGCCAAATTTCCTCAGCTGCCTGAGGAAGAAGAGATGTTGTTGGGCCTTTGTAACCAGTGCATCCACATGAAGAGGCCAAGAAAGCTTGTTGTTGATGACCACTCCCAGGAGCTTGACACTCTCCACTCCTTCCACCTCTGTGCTATTAATGTGTAGGGGGGCATGAGTAACATCCTGCCGAAAGTCAGTAATGCATTCCTTGCTTTTGCTGGCGTTGAGAGCTAGGTTGTTCTCAGTGCACCATTTTTCCAGGTCTTCAACCTCCAGTCTGTAGTCTGTTTCATCGCCATCTGAGATTCGACCGACTATGGCGGTATCATCAGCGAAATTGTAACTGGCATTAGTCTGGTATTTGGTGACGCAGTCATGGGTATACAGTGAGGACAGTAGGGGGCTGAGTACACACCCTTGGGGGCCTCCAGTGTTGAGTGTTAGTGAGAATGAAATATTGTCCCCAATCTTTATAGATTGTGTCCTGTGGGTCAGGAAACTGAGGATCCAGTTGCAGAGAGTGGGGCTTAGTCTGAGATCACTAAGTTTAGTAATCAGTCTCGAGGGGATAATAGTGTTGAAGGCTGAGCTGTAGTCACTGAGTAGGATTCTTACATAGCTGTTCTTCATGTCAAGATGTTCAAGGGAGCAATGAATGGCAAGTGATATGGCATCTGACATGGATCTGTTGATCCGACAGGCAAATTGGAGTGGGTCAAGAGTAGTGGGGAGGCTGGAGTTGATAATGCTATGACCAGCCTTTCAAAGCACTTCATGACCACCAATGTTAGGGCCACTGGGCGGTAATCATTGAGACATGCTGCATGAGCCTTCTTAGGCCCAGGGATGATGTTGGCCCTATTGAAACAGGCCGGGACAGTGGCCTGCTGCAGGAAGAGGTTGAAGATGTCCAAGAAGACCTCTGCCAGTTGATCTGCACATGCCCTGAGTGCACGGCCTGGTACTCCATCTGGTTCCATTGCTTTCCTTGGATTCACAAGAAGGAAAACTGATCTGACCTTTGATGCAGTGACTATTGGGATAGGTTAGTGAGGACTTGTTGGAATACATGTTATTTCTCCACCAAAATCTTGTTCAAAGTGAGCATAGAAGGTGTTGACACGATCTGGGAGGGATGTGTCATCATCTGCTATTGTCTCTTTTTAGAATCTGTGATGTCATTCGGTCCTTGCCATAGTCGCCGGGTGTCTGTATGGGTCTCTAGTTTGGATCGGTATTGGTCCTTGGTTGTCTTAATGACTCTGTGAAGGTCATACTTGGATTCCTTATATTTGACTAGGCCTTCTGATCTGAAGGCCTCACACCTGGTTTTTAGCAGGTTCTGTATGTCCTGATTCATCCAGGGTTTCCTATTGGGGGACACCCGGATTGACTTCCTCAGAATGCAGCCCTCCATACACTTGCTGATAAAGCCTGTGACAGTGGTGGCGTACTCGTCCAAGGTACCTGTGGACTGTTTGAACACATCTGATTCCAGACAGCACCGGAGTTGATCTTCTGCCTCCTCCGACCAGCGCTGGGCCTGTATCCACAAGGGGGTCTCCTGCTTGAACTTTATGCCTGTAAGCTGGGAGAAGAAACACAGCGTTGTGGTCAGAGTTCCCGAAATGAGGGAGTGGATGGAATAGTAGGCATCTTTCGCAGTGGTGTAGCAGTGGTCTCAAATATTTGGGCTCCTAGTAGGGCAGGTAATGACTGCCTTTGGGCTTCAACTTTTTATTATCTCATACAATATTTTTTCCTGTATTAATAATACATTGTATAGTTTGTTTATTATTTATCTTTGACTGGGGATCTGGAAATCCTGCAGGTAACCTGCATTGCCATCTGTTAAAGATGCTGTACACACAGGCGATTATTAAAAGAAACGACTTTAAGGAGAATAGCTGAGAAAACAACTTTAACTCTCTTAGACTGGTAGTGCGTTTTTAAAAATAATCCCAAGGTTATCAAATCACTCTCAATGTTTAATCTTGTTGGTTCGAAACTAAATCCATTGTGCTGCAGTGAAAAAAGTGCTAAAGTAAAACTGAATCAAAAGTTTAATCAATAGATTACTGTCACTGGTAGACTCTTCAAATAACAAATAGATTTTTGAGTTCACCCTTCATCTTAACAATTGCAGTTATTTTCCTCAAGCATATATTAGCTGAATGCTATAATATATTGATTACTTTTTCCACTGTCTTTCTGTAAACCCCAACTATTTTTGATCTAATCTGATTTTTGAGAACTAATTATTTCATCCTTTCATCTGAAGTTTTCCCTATAAAATGAGCAACATTATGAAGATCTCCTTTTGATGTGGAGATGTCACTCTGGAACATATCTGTTAAATTTGCTATCTCGATAAATAGTGGTGAATGCAGGTTACACAGATTTGTACACTCTCTGTGTTCACAGTTTCAGATCTGGATAATGTCACATGGCAATCACAGAGTAACATGAACAAACGGACTTTTATATAGTTAAAAATCACAAACCACAAGGTTATAGTCCAACAGGTTTAATTGGAAGCACTAGCTTTTGGAAGTACTAGCTAGTGCTTCAAATAAACCTGTTGAACTATAACCTGGTGTTGTGTGATTTTTAACTTTGTCCACCCCTGTCCAATACTGGCACCTCCACATCATGGCTTTTATACTGAACTTTGTTCAGTTAGATGCCACTGCAAATGTACTGTGTTGACATTGTATCTTGATTGCTGGAGATAAATTAGACGGAAAGAAACAGAGTCAAAACATGTTGTGGCTGACACTGTGGAACTTGAAACATAACCACATCGGCCATGATCTTATCAAATGATGGAATAGGTTCAAGGTCACATGCTCTACAGCTCCTATTTCATATATTTGTATGTTGCCCATAGAACTTTGGGCTGCGGAGTTACTGGTGGTGGATGTCAGTAGATGACCAGCTTTTTGGCATTGTTGAACTTCCTGAGGTGGAAATATTGGTTGGAATGAATCTGCAGCAAGTGGTTTTGTGCTGTTCCTAGTGTCTGCAAGCTGTGGAGGAATATTAATACATTCTGTCCTCTTTACCACACGCTCAACTACACCGCCAGTAAATATATATATAAACACACACACACACACACACACAGGAAACAGATGCCTGCTCACATGTGTATTGGCAGGAATCAGACACAGACACCCACATGCTGGTTGGTTGGTTACCTGAGAGTATAGAAAAGCTCATTGCTGGTTTTTCCTAGATCACTATGGACCAGACAGTGAATTGAAATGTTGATTGTAGAAGATGACTTAATATTTTCTGTGGTGTTGAATAGTAGGCAACAAACACATGAAACAGGAGTTATCAGTGACCAGTCTAGGCTCAGTTGGGGAAAAAAAGTGAATCATAACTGTGGGAATTGGAGCGAGTGGGCTGCAGAGGGAAGCATGAGTCTCAGGCAGTGCTGTGAGTGTTGGTGAGCTGGAACATTTCTCTCTTGATCAGCCACAGAGAGGTGGCATTGATGAACTTATTGGACAATGATTCTGAGTCCAACTAGACAAGTAATCAGTGAGGTATCAGTCTCTGAGTTTCTGGAGGGTTCAGGAGGCTGCCTTGTTGGGTCATCCTAAGGGAAATCTGTGGTTTCTTCCTCAGGGATGAAGGAGGAGCTGATGTGTATGGGGCTAGTCTCTTCAGGGGAGATGTGTGATTGCCACTGATGCCTGCATGAGAGGATAGAGGAAAGAAATTACCCAAAAGGGTGGAAGGTTGTGGCGGTTATGAATATGTTCACAGTGGTGGTAATGAGAGTGCAGCACAGCACAATGACCTTTACTCATCATGGAGGTGTCAGTGAATGATTTATCTTCATTAATTTAAAGATTTTCTCTCCTTTTGAGGTGAGGAGACAAATGTTTGCTTCATTGCTACCCATCTTGGTTCTTTTGCCCTTATTAGGCAACATTTTCTCCTGCAATGGAACAGCTGGAGGGATTGAGTGAGATGAAAGTGACTGGGAGAGCTGTTTCTGGTAGTGTAGGAGCAGGAGAGATGGTATGGTGGCCTTAGCGAGTAATTAGGAAGAGGAGGGGGAAGGAAGGTTCGTAGCTAGGGAGAATGAAGTGAGTGAGAGCCATGGAGGGAAGGTGCTGGATGTAACATTAAAAGGTAGTGGACCATAAGCCTTGGTGGGATGTGTGTGCATTGGTGGAATTAGAATCAATGTTAGGTCGCAGACAGGTGATTGTGGCTGTTTCCCTTGCAAACGGCAAAAGGATTGATCTTCCTATAGCATCACTGGCATTTCTTCTGACCACTGAAATAGCACTGACCCAGGTTACTACCCCTTTCCACACTGTCAGGGTCTGGTGGCATGTCTCCTTTTGATGGTCCTGACAGAAGAGACTGGCCCTCCTTGTCAACAAGGATCCCCATCCATAAGGACCTCCAGGTTCCTGTCTACAAACAGTGCAGTGCCAACTTATAATTTTTAGTCACCTCCTTTCAAATTGCCTTCAAGCTGCAGACTTGAATCGGCAGTTCCTGGCTTGCAGTAGTTGAACTGGCGTGCAGCTGGTGTTTAAATGTGGTCTCATGGTGTCTATGGTGGATAGTCCTGGCAGTAGGGAGCACCTTTGTCTCGATAAGCATCACGCTGAAGCCAGATACATGATTAACATGCAACACAGTGGAAGACAGCATGAGAAAAATCACCATGTCCAATGAGAGAAGACATTCCGTAACTCCCTGAAATTGGCACTTGACCAAAATATGGGAAAGTGAGGACTGCAGATGCTGGAGATCATTGTGCTGGATTCCTGATGAAGTGCTTATGCCCGAAACATCGATTCTCCTGCTCTTCAAATGCTGCCTGAGTTGCTGTGCGTTTCCAGCACCACACTCTTGACTTGACCAAAATAGGTAAACTACAATTCATTGTTAAATCAACAGAGTTCACATTGAGTTGTCTCAACACTTAGGAATGGGCTAAGTTTGGATAGAGTTTTAAAATCCCAAGGAGCAGGAGAGTCCAGAACTAGAGGGCATATGTTTAGGGTGAGATGGGAAAGATATAAAAGAGACCTAAGGGGCAACTTTTTCATGCAGAGGGTGGTACGTGTATGGAATGAGCTGCCAGAGGAAGTGGAGGAGGCTGGTACAATTGCAACATTTAAAAGGTATTTGGATGGGTATATGAATAGGAAGGGTTTGGAGGGATATGGGCCGGGTGCTGGCAGGTGGGACTAGATTGGGTTGGGATATCTGGTCGGCATGAACAGGTTACACTGAAGGGTCTGTTTCCGTGCTGTACATCTCTATGACTCTATGAGTAGCATTTGGTGGGAACCTCAACATGATCCTTTCTAATTCCAAATTTCACAGGGGTCTGCTCAGATAAACTAGGCACATCTGTGGATCTGATTAGCAATAATTAATGGGGATTTATTAACGGAGATTTGTTCAGGATTTAACACAGTTATGCATTACACTTCAAGCATAAGTTTCCTGTCATGTGTGGGACTCATCAGGAATAACCAGAGAAGATTGCAGACAGCTATAGTTGTTCAGTGAACCTGAGAGCTGGGAAACTAGCTCACTGCAGCCATGCCCACATCTCCAAATGTGCTTTCTACAGGCGACTTCCAGCTTCTGGGAATTCAGTTTGCCTGCCTTGGACTTTGCTCACTTTGATTTCTACCTCCCTCCTGTTAGTGCTCAATTCAGCAGGGAAACATCTCCACCATACATACCTGAATGAGGAACAAAATGAGCACCAACTTGATGAGCATCAGGAGCAAGACCAACAGCAACACCAGGCAGCTCTTCCCTCCCCCTCTATCTCTCCACAGAGCAGAAGTATTGAAAATCTGGATCAAAGGGTGAGGAAATGAAACTCCCAAAGCAGAACTGATGAGCAGAAGGACAGTTCTCTTAAAATATCTGAGCACCAACACCTCGCAAAGTTATGGGCAGCACGATGGCTCATTGGTTAGCACTGCAGCCTCACAGCACCAGGATCCCAGGTTCGATTCCAGCCTCGGGAGACTGTCTGTGTGGAGTTTGCACGTTCTCCCTGTGTCTGCGTGGGTTTCCTTAGGGTGCTCCGGTTTCCTCTCATGGTCCAAAAATGTGCAGCTCAGGTGAATTGGCCATGCTAAGTTGCCCATAGTATTAGGTGCATTAGTCAGAGGGAAATTGGTCTGGGTGGGTTGCTCTTTGGAGGGTCTCTGTGGACTGGTTGGGCCGAAGGGCCTGTTTCCACACTGTAGGGAATCTAATCTTAAAAAAAAAGATGCTAATTGCAAGTTGGTGCTGGTATCTTTTAAGTGCTGAATAACAATGTCCTTCCCAATGGAGCAGGCTGGTATTCATGTTTAATGTGTGTATTTGTGAGGAATGTTAGGGAGGAGAATGTTGGGAAACTCAGTATGACCTCCTAAGGCTATGGTTGATCTTTTTTGTCCACTCAAGTCCTAGATTCCTGTGGTTCACTGTCACCTGGTTAGAGGGACCCTCAGTCCTGCTGATCACTTCCTGGGCCATTTCATCCCACATTAATGACCTTCCATTCCTCTCCATGGACAAGTGTGACTTATGTCAATCCCTCAGACTCACACAGCAGACATCTGACACACTGAGACAGGAGAAGAGGTTTACCACACATATCCTTTTCATTGCTCTGATCCAGATGCTTCAGCAACCAAAAGACAGACCAGCCATTCCTTCCTTAGACTCTTTGTGATTCTGCCCACCCTTTCTGATTGGTTGTAAAACCTGAAATCATAATGCTAATGTGGCGTGGGAGTTAAAAACCCACAACAAAATCTGTTTCAATGACAGATGGGTTCCTGATCCATGATTAAGCACATCCTCTGCTGCAGACAGTTCTGTCAAGCCAAAATGTACCCAATCCTCCTCATCCACACCTTCTCTGAATAGTTCCAGTGGCAGCTACACATCTTTGACAATTCGCAGAGAGGTGCTACTTTGAAATCACCAAAAGAACATATAGCATAGGAGAAGGCCATTCAGCCCACTGTGCCTTTGTCATCTGGGAAAAAAGTATTAACGCCCCTATCCAGCTACTTGACCATATGGCTATGGGTTACAACACTTAGTGGAGTGACATTTCTAACATTTTAAAATGTATAGAGGGTTGTAATTCCAAAACTTTCTGAGTGAAGAAGGATCTCCTTAAATCTCGCTTTAATTCTTCTGCCAACTGCTTTAAATCCATTCTGCTATTGATCTCTCTGTTTACAGAAGAAGGTGTTTCCTACTCCAGTTGTTGCAGGACAACTAATCTATCCATCCCAATAAACCTCAAGAAAACTGAAAATCACCACAGGCTACCATAAAAAATAAAAATAATTCTTGCCTTTAGCCACACATGGCATCACATCAGCTCTTATGGTCTAAAGTGGCCAGACATCTCATATGATATTTTGTCCTGCCCCACATCAAAAGAAAAATTCAATAATAATTTCATTGTTCCCTGAAATTCAGACCACTTCAAGTATAAGGCAAGTTTGTGTATTCATCTCTATTCAGTAATTGTAAGCAATGCTTTGTTTCAATACTTAAAATGAACTTCCCTTGTTGATTGTTTATACACAAACAACATCTTGGAAGGAGCAGGAGACATTCTTTGGGGGTATATTGCAGTGAAAGGCGTTTGATAAGGTTCCACATTGTAGACTAATGGAGAAGGTGAAGTCACATAGTGTGCAGGGTGTTCTAGCTAGGTGGATAAAGAACTGGGTGAACAACAGGAGACAGAGAGTAGTAGTTGAAGGGAGTTTCTCGAAATGGAGAAAATTGACCAGTGGTGTTCCCCAGGGGTCAGTATTCGGGCCACAGTTGTTTGTGATATACATAAATGATCTAGAAGAGGGCACTGTTGGTATGATCAGCAAGCTTGCAGTTGACACAAAGATTGGTGGGGTAGCAGAAAACATAAGGGACTGTCAGAGAATACAGAAGGATATAGATAGACTGGAGAGTTGGGCGGAAAAGTGGCAGATGGCTTTCAATCCAGACAAATGTGAGGTGATACATTTAGGCAAGACTAATTCTCAAATGAATTATGCAATGAATGGAAGAGCCTTGGGAAAAGTTGATGGGCAGAGGGATCTGGGAGTGCAGATCCATTGTACCCTGAAGGTTGCTGCACAGGTGGATAAAGTGGTCAAGAAGGCATATAGCATGCTGGCCTTCATCGGACGGGGTATTAAGTATAAGAGTTGGCAGGTCATTTTAAAATTGTACAAGACATTGGTTCGGCTGCATTTAGAATACTGCTGTTGTGGTTCTGTTCGCCGAGCTGGGAATTTGTCTTGTAAATGTTTCGTCCCCTGTCTAGGTGACATCCTCAGTGCTTGGGAGCCTCCTGTGAAGCGCTTCTGTGCTGTTTTCTCCGGTATTTATAGTGGCCTGTCTCTGCCGCTTCCGGTTGTCAGTTCGAGCTGTCCGCTGTAGTGGCCGGTATATTGGGTCCAGGTCGATGTGTTTGTTGATAGAGTCTGTGGATGAGTGCCATGCCTCTAGGAATTCCCTGGCTGTTCTCTGTTTGGCTTGCCCTATAATGGTAGTATTGTCCCAGTCGAATTCATGTTGCTTGTCGTCTGTGTGTGTGGCTACTAAGGATAGCTGGTCGTGTCGTTTCGTGGCTAGTTGGTGTTCATGTATACGGATCGTTAGCTGTCTTCCTGTTTTCCGATGTAGTATTTTGTGCAGTCCTTGCATGGGATTTTGCACACTACATTAGTTTTGCTCATGTTGGGTATCGGGTCCTTTGTTCTGGTGAGTTGTTGTCTGAGCGTGGCTGTTGGTTTGTGTGCTGTTATGAGTCCTAGTGGTCGCAGTAATCTGGCTGTCAGTTCAGAAATGCTCCTGATGTATGGTAGTGTGGCTAGTCCTTTGGGTTGCGGCATGTCCTCGTTCTGTTGTCTCTCCCTTAGGCATCTGTTGTGTAGTTTAGTGTAGACTAATGTAGTGTGCAAAATCCCATGCAAGGACTGCACAAAATACTACATCGGAAAACAGGAAGACAGTTAACGATCCGTATACATGAACACCAACTAGCCACGAAACGACACGACCAGCTATCCTTAGTAGCCACACACACAGACGACAAGCAACATGAATTCGACTGGGACGACACTACCATTATAGGGCAAGCCAAACAGAGAACAGCCAGGGAATTCCTAGAGGCATGGCACTCATCCACAGACTCTATCAACAAACACATCGACCTGGACCCAATATACCAGCCACTACAGCGGACAGCTCGAACTGACAACCGGAAGCGGCAGAGACAGGCCACTATAAATGCCGGAGGAAACAGCACAGAAGCGCTTCACAGGAGGCTCCCAAGCACTGAGGATGTCACCTAGACAGGGGACGAAATGTTTGCAAGACAAATTCCCAGCTCGGCGAACAGAACCACAACAACGAGCACCCGAGCTACAAATCTTCTCCCAAACTTTAGAATACTGTATACAGTTCTGGTTGCCACATTACCAAAAGGATGTGGATGTTTTGCAGAGGGTGCAGAGAAGGTTTACGAGGATGTTGCCTGGTATGGAAGGTGCTAGCTATGAAGAGAGGTTGAGTAGGTTAGGTTTATTTTCATTAGAAAATAGGAGATTGAGGGGGGACCTGATTGAGGTTTACAAAATCATGAAGGGTATAGACAGGATGGATAGAGACAAGCTTTTTCGCAGGGTGAAGGATTCAATAACCAGAGGTCATGCTTTCAAAGTGAGAGGAGGAAAGTTTAAGGGGGATACATGCGGCAAGTACTTCACACAGAGGATGGTGGGCGTTTGGAACGCATTGCCAGCAGAGATGGTAGAGGCAGGTACAGTGGATTCATTTAAGATGCATCTGGACAGATGCATGAGTAGGTGGGGAGCAGAGGGATACAGATGCTTAGGAACTGACCGACAGGTTTAAACAGTACATTTGGATCGGCTCAGGCTTGGAGGGCTGAAGGGCCTGTTCCTGGGCTGTAAATTTTCTTTGTTCTCTTTGTTCTTTGAAATAATAATGTTTCACAGTAGATTTATACTGCACAAGTCACATCATTTTGCTTTTGCAGTTGCAAAAAATACATCATGTGCCAAATTAAGAGGTAATTTGCAGTTTTTACAGCACAGATACAGATTATTTTAGCCAATTCATCCAAGTAGCTGATTAGGCCCCAAATGAGCTGACATCTATCTCTCTTTGTCCAACCCTATAAATGTATCCTTCAATTCCATTCTACTCACACACTTCTCCAATTGTCCCATGAGTGGTTTTTGCCTGATCTTTTGTCACAGCAGCTCATTCCATATTTATCTTTATAACATCCTAACTGTATAAACCTGTAGTAAGACTATATGTGGTGTATTGGGTAGGTTTCTGAATGCCACACTATAGTAAGAGTGTGGAGGCTTTGAAAGGGGTACAAAAGAGGTTTACCAGGATGTTGCCTGGTTTGGAGTGTATTAGATAGAGGAGAGGTTGGATAAACTTATTCTCATGAGAGCATCAAAGGCTGAGGGGCAACCTGATAGAAGTATATAAAATTATGAAAGGCATGGATAGGGTGGATTCTGGAATCTTTTTTTCCCAAAATGGAAATGTCAAATAATAGGAGGGCTAGGTTTAAGGTGAGAGTGGAAAGTTTAAAGGAGCAAGGTTTTTAATGCATCGATTGACAGTTGCAGATACATTAGCAACATTTAAGAGGCATTTAGACAGACATTTGAACAGGTAGAGAATAGAGGCATATGGAGCATGTGCAGATAGATGGGATTAGTTCAGAATGGCATCATGGTTGGCCCAGGCATTGTGGGCTGGAGGGCCTGTTCCTCTACTGTATTGTATTGTTCTATGTTTGTGTGAAGGCGATTCTTCTGAATGGATTTATTGGTAACTGTGATGTACTTATGACTCCTACTTTGGTTTCCTTCACAAATGGCTTGCTTAGTATCTTGGTAATTTTAAATATCTAGATTAAATTTTAGACAGACATCTTTCAGGCTACTCTTTAGGAAGAGGAAAAAGAGCCCCATCCTGTTCAGCTTTTCATGATAGGTTTTCTCGATTTCCCCCAGTGCCTCCATGACTTTTCTTTACAAAACAGAGACTAGAAATATGCACAGTAGTCTCAGTGTGGTTTAACCATGGTTCAACTTGACTTTTGTAAAATCTCTTTTATTTCAATTCATCCCTCAAGAAAGCTACTCCCCTGCTTGGTTTGCTTTTTTTTAGTGGATTTATTTGATTGCCTTGCTATTTTAAGCATTATTGCATCTATCGATGCTGTCCAAAAAGAGTCTATTAATAGCAAAGTTAACATTGTTTGCCAAATAGAGACTCTTTATGTTCCATTGACCAATCTGAGTGAGATGTGCATCAGAATAATTCATTGCTTTCTCCAACAGGCACCTTCAATAAATTTTGGTTCATAGAGATGGCTACAGGCAACAGAGACTTGTCTTGGAATGATCACATTTTAAATGTGTTTTACAATCCACCCTGCCTGTTCATCAAGACATCAAGAGGATGTGACATTTATGATCATTGAAAGTGGTATGAGCCTCCCAAAACTCAGAAGGAGCATTTTGTTTATAATAACCAGCTCTTAAAACTTTTGGAGTAGAAGCTTTATGTTTCACAATTATCTAAGGATCTCATGTTATTTGCATTTTTGATTCTTAGCTACTTCCCAGAATTCATTTCAAATACTGACTCCATTCTGCAGGCATTTTTCAATTAAACTAAGACTCCATTTTGAGAACATATTTAAGGCAATATACTCCTCATTCCTGCAACAAATCCTGAAAGTGCTTATCATACAATTTATGTGGCATTTTTCCTACAACCACAAATGCAAAACATTACATTAGTTCTCTAAACTTTTTCCAGTTCCATGTCATTGTCATTACCTTAAGCCTTATGTCCTAGTGGCAATGTTCCTACCTACAGAGCCAGTGGGACTGTATTCAAGAACCACCTACACCAAGAGGTATGTAATAACATCCCTGAATAGGTTGATTAATAACAAAAACATGCTTTCATGAATCCTTCAATGAGCACATGTTTAATAAAAAATGACAGCTAAGAATTGTTTCACGCTGTTCGATACAGAACAATGTTTTTTGTCAGAGGAAAATAGCCAGCCCTCATGAGTTTACCACAATATTTTATGCTCATATTCTGGAAACACTTTAAAGAACAGTTCTGTAATTGTCTCAAAGTTGACATTCTCTCATCCACCCTCGGAAAAGGAATTTGAGTGGAACAAAGAACCCTATTTTAAATCAAAAGCATTTTGTTTGGAAAAGTGGTTTGAAAATAATGGGAACTTTCATTGTAACAACGTGTTTTATTATTTTTCACTTCCACCAAAGATCCTTTGGTTTCAGATGCAATGCTTCCAATTAGTTATTCTGATGATTCACAATGACAAAATCAGAGGATGATCTGTTAGAATAAAATACATATGTCCGGGACCACAAAACTCTTACCTCAAGTTAATATTGAGACCAAATGCCCAGCACAATGAATCATCTTAAACTTTGTCTAAAATATTAAAGTAATGTAAGCTTAGGTTTTGATGGAACCAATTAGCATTTTCAAATACATAATTTGTACTTTATGAAGTTCTAACTTCAAATTAACTTTAACTAATTTCTTGTGTTTCAAATCATCAGTGTTACTGTGAACACTAAAACAAATTAACACTAACTTCAATGAGACTCATTATAAGAGCATAAAATTCATTGACCAGTGGAAAATCCTCAATAATATTTACAAAGGAGTTCTGTAATTATACATTCACTAATGAAGGTTCAGTGCCTCCCTAAAGCTTTTAAATATAAATTTCCCAGCTTGATGAGACCTGTATAAGTTACTTGATTTCTGGACCCAGAATCAATTGTGGTCTATCACATTCATATTTGGTTCCCCATAAATAGATTTGTTCATTTTAGTTGACTTTGTAATCTTATGCCAGGCATCGGCCTCTCTCCCCTTTGTGGTATTTAATTAAACCAAAGCATTTAAGGCTTTCTTTACAAAAGGATGATTTGGGATGAAATAGGAAAAGGATGCTGATGAAAATGTCATCTTTGTCAAACAGTTCATTTTTTTCAAATTCTTATTTCGTGCTGACTTCTTGAACTGATAAGGTTAGGATTGGTGATGAGCATGTTTCTCTGTTTTGTTGCCAATCATCATTGTCAACAAGAGGCATACTGTTGGATGGTGAAATAACTTGATTGCTGCCTGACTTTAAGCATTTGTGTAAGAGTGGCTTCAGGATTTTCAGGAAACATCAGCAAAGGTCCCTTGAAGTATGCAGTCTCATACTACTTCACTTAACATCACACAGAAGATAAATTTTCCTTCAATGCATTTCGTATTAATGGATTGGAACACAGTCCTTGGATATATGTCAGCATCCACGTGATCAAGAACATATGGAATCTCTATCTACAAAATACTTGCAAAGGAGATTTGGATCAACGCTCTCAGGTAAATTGACTTATATTGCAAATAGGTCTGAAAGGGCTAGTAGTTATCGAGTGCCAAAGGCACTGCCCACTGTGGGAGAGTAATGAAGGACCCTGAAAGAGTCTGACCTAAAACTGGGTCTCCTGCCAGTCTCTGTAATAATGCACCCTTGATGCCACATTCACTCAATTTCAGCATTGAAGTCAAAGGCAGCCACACTCACCTTACCTCTGGAGTTCAGCTCTTTTGCCCAAGGGTATAATGAGGTCAGGAGCTGGGTGCTCCTGGTAGAACCCAAACTAGTTGCCAGTGAGCAGGTTACTGTTGCTTGATAGCACTGTTGACGATACCTTCTACCATTTTACTAATGATTGGGGCAGCACAGTGGCTCAGTGGTTGGCACTGTTGGCTCACAGTGCCAGGGATCCAGGTCCGATCCCTGCCTCAGGTTACTGTCTGCATGGAGTTTGCACATTCTGTCCGTGTCTGCATGGGTTTCTTCCCACAGTCCAAAGATGTGCAGGTCAGGTAAATTGGCCATGCTAAATTGCCCATAGTGTTAGGTGCATTAGTCAGGGGTAAATATAGGGAATGGCTCTGGGTGGGTTACTCTTCAGAGGGTCAATGTAGTCTTGTCGGGCCAAAGGGGCCTGTTTCCATATTGTAGGGAATCTAATCTAATCAGGAGTAGACTCATGGGTGGTAATTGGCCAGGTTGGGATTGTTCTACCTTTTGTGTGCAGGTCGTACCTGGGCAATTTTTCACTTTTTCAGGTAGATGCCAATGCTATTGCTGTACTGGGATAGTTTGGCTTGGAGGTTCTTGAGCACAAGCCTTCAGTTCTATTGTTGGACCCAAAGTCTTTGCAATATCCAATGCCTCCAGCCTTTCCCTTGATATAAGATTCTTAAGGACAAGAGACTCTTCTCATGAGACCAGAAGGTGGCTCTTCTCACCCACATTAGACCATGTGGGCGCTGGAGAAATGTCAACTGAGAAAGGATTTTTGGCAACACATAAAATGCCTATTGCAGCTTCAGCTGTGATTGGAACCACACCGTCCTTATCAGAAGAAAAATCACGAGAAACATTTGAAGAACAAAAGAGACATTTGAGGATCACAAGAGAAATTTGAAGATCATAAGAGAGATTTGAAATTCAATTAACATTTCCACAGTGGATAAAGAGAAAAGCATTGACTTATTTTTCCCAGAGTTATAATTAACTTTTCCTATGTCACCAGCTTTGGAGGAATGGGAGCCCTTCAAGTTAATGGTTGAGACAATTAAAAAGTTAATTCCCTGGAGTAAATGACAATGAATGGCACAGTGCTCCAGAACTGACTCAATAATTAACATGGAAGCATGATTTGACAGTTTGGGATAGGAGACCATTTTGAGTTTTGAACTGCATAACCATCTGGCTGGAAGCAGCTAATTTGTGCAGAGAGCTCTGGAGAATCCACAAACGACAGTTGTAGGCGCCAGCCTCAGCTGAACCACCTGCAAGCAGCATGTGAGAGCTGGCGTTTTCTCTCTGCAACCAGAAACTGCAGAATAAGTCAAGAAACCATCCCTATTAGGCTGAAAGGAATCCAGGCAGTTTTCAAATGTCATTCATGTGTTGAAAAGGGAGCTTCAGTCATTCCTGGAAGTCACCCATCTACTGAACCCACCTGCAAAGGCAAACATTAACTATTCAACCATTGAGGCTATTGCAGCTTTTGAATGTAGCTAATTCACTCCAGACAATCAATCCTTCACACTATGCAATGATAGTATGACAAGCTGAACTGTGCTTCACCTTTTTAAATGTCCTTTATCCTTATATGTATTTAGTTAGTAATTTTATTACTTTTATTTAGGCAACATACTGCAATCTTTATAATAAACAACCTATACCTTGTTTAAAACGAATGTTTTGCTGCTGATTATTTTTAAATTGACTCACTCACAAATTATAGTGGGCAGACGTGCAGACACAATGAACAGAGCTGTCCTGTGAGTCAGACGGCCCAAGTTACAGACTGGTACTATACAACAGATACTTTCAGGTTTGACTGGCTAGTGCAGCTACTATTCAAAGTTGGTTAAGTCACTGATGTCCTGCTTGCTTGCAAACATAAGTGAATAGCATTGTGAGCCGAATGGACAATGTGAAATTGATTATCCATGTACTTCATAGCACACTAGGGATTGTTGAGCAAGTCAAAAAGTGTGGTGCTGGAAAAGCACAACAGATCAGGCAGCATCTGAGGAGCAGGAGAATCGACGTTTTGAGCATAAGATCTTCATCAGGAATGTTGGGGGGGCCCCAAGGAGGCTGAGAGGTAAATGGGAGGGGGGGTGGGATGGTGGTGAGGCGAGGGGGAAAGTAGCTGAGAGAGCGATAGGTAGATGAAGGTGATAGCTCAGATGGCAAGGTGGGGCAGGTAGGTGGGAAGGGAGATGGACAGGTAGGACAGGTCAAGTGGGCAGTGCAGAATTGGAGGGTTGGATCTGGGATAGGGTGGGGGTAGGGAAATGACAAAACTGGTGGGTCCCAAGGTGGAAGATGAGGCATTCTTCCTCCAGATATCGGGTGGCTTGAGTTTAGCAGTGGAGGTGGCCCAGGACTTGCATGTCCTTGGCGGAGTGGGAGAGGATGTTAAAGTATTCAGCCATGGGGTGGTGGGGGTTGCTTAGTCTAACCACATGGGATCAATGATGATTTCACCAGTTTCATCATCTCCCCTTTCCCCCACGCTATCCCAGATCCAACCTTCCAACTCGGCACTGCCCTCTTGAACGGTCCTACCTGTCCATCTTCCTTCCCACCTAGCCACTCCACCCTCCTCTCTGATCTATCATTATCATCCCCCCCACCTTCATCCACCTATCACATTCCAGCTACCGTCCCCCCCAGCTCACATACCCCCCCACCCCACATTTATCTCTCAGCCTCTTTGTGTCACCCCCACATTCATGATGAAGAGCTCATGCTCAAAATGTCGATTCTCCTGCTCCTCAGATGTTGTCTGACCTGCTGTACTTTTCCAGCACCACATTTCAACTCTGATCTCCAGCATTTGGAGTCCTCACTTTCTCCCATGGTTGAGCAAGTGCCCTCCCATTGCAGAATTACACTTAATGTTAGACACTATGTTCAGAGTTTTGTATGCACAGACTGATTGAGCATGGTCATTCCTATGACAGTTGCAATCAACTGAAGAGATGTATTATTTGATCTGATTAACTAGTAATTATTAACCAATAAGCTGCATTATTTGCATTATTGCTGTAATTGGCAGATCTTGAATAGGAAACAGTTCAAGAACTTAAACCAGCAGCCACATTCTAGTCCAGCTGTGAAAACCTGGCATTCTCCAACTTTTGCCTACTGTGCCTAACTGATATCCTTCACATCTCCATTCATAGCTGTGCCATTGAATGTCCAAACTCTACATTTTTCAACACTTTTCTGAAACTCTCTTTCTTTCTTTAAGCCATCCCTAAAATCTAAGATCCTTGATAAAACCTTAAGTAATAATAACATTGTATCCCCTTAGTATCAAATTTTATTTGATAACGCTCTTATCAAAAAGTTTAGGGGCACTATATAAAAGCAAATTATTTTTGCTGGCTGCAAGTCTATAGTGTTATTTCAGTACCTGTTTCTAAAATTGCAGATATTACAGTTTTAAACAATCAATAGCACACTGATGTATCCTGAAAGTTTACAAATTCTCATACTACGTCCACTAAAATGGAATATCTGTGATAAAATATGTTAGACAGAACTTCTGACTTTATATCAACTGTTGTTGTTCTGAAATAACCTTGACACTGCAAGTTGACTCCTATCTTATAGAATAATGCCCTCAATAATGTAATCTTTCAACCAGGCTACAATGGCCAATGATATGTTACCAGATTAGAAATAGATTTTGGGAAGGATTTATGTTTTCTGTTAGCACGGTGGGAACAGCCAGAACATATTTCATATGCAACAGTAATAGCTGAACGATATGTATAAACCCTGCCATCTAATTCTAGGTCCAAATGAAATGATACTTAGGAAATTTTTTTAAAAATCATCTATTTTCGGTGAACAAAATGGATCTCCTTGGTCTCTCTATTCATTCATATTGTGCAGAGTGTTTCCATTAGGTATCCTTGATCTCACTGCTTGTCCAACCTCCAGGATTGGATGAGGAGAAATTTTGTCCAATTAAATATTGGGACAAATCTAAGTATTGACTCCAGCTACTTCCATAAGATCCCAGGCCTTACCCACTAATTCTAGCCCTGTCATTGTTCATGAACCCAACTGAACACTGCCTTTGTACATGACCCTAAGATGAGCGACAAAGCAGGTATTCACATAAGTTAGAAATGTTGTTGATTTATAAGATAATACATCCCTGATGGACACCATTTGACTCATCGTACTCGTGCTGATTCCTTGAAACATAGAAAATAGGAGCAGGAGTAGGCTGTTCGGCCATTTGAACATGCTGCACCTTTCAATAAGACCATAAGACATAGGAGTGGAAGTAAGGCCATTCGGCCCATCGAGTCCACTCCGCCATTCAATCATGGCTGATGCGCATTTCAGCTCCACTTGCCAGCGTTCTCCCCGTAGCCCTTAATTCCTCTAGACAACAAGAACCTATCAATCTCGGCCTTGAAGACATTTAGCGTCCCGGCTTCCACTGCACTCCGTGGCAATGAATTCCACAGGCCCACCACTCTCTGGCTGAAGAAATGTCTCCGCATTTCCGTTCTGAAATGACCCCCTCTAATTCTAAGGCTGTGTCCACGGGTCCTAGTCTCCTCGCCTAACAGAAACAATTTTCTAGCATCCACCTTTTCAAAGCCATGTATTATTTTGTACGTCTCTATTAGATCTCCCCTTAATCTTCTAAACTCCAATGAATACAATCCCAGTATCCTCAGCCGTTCCTCATATGCTAGACCTGTCATTCCAGGGATCATCCGTGTGAATCTCCGCTGGACACGTTCCAGTGCCAGTATGTCCTTCCTGAGGTGTGGGGACCAAAACTGGACACAGTACTCCAAATGGGGCCTAACCAGAGCTTTATAAAGTCTTAGTAGTACATCTCTGCTTTTATAATCCAACCCTCTTGAGATAAGAGACAACATTGCATTCGCTTTCTTAATCACAGACTCAACCTGCATGTTTACCTTTAGAGAATCCTCGACTAGCACTCCCAGATCCCTTTGTGCTTTGGCTTTATTAAGTTTCTCACCATTTAGAAAGTAGTCCATGCTTTTATTCTTTTTGCCAAAGTGCAAGACCTCGCACTTGCTCACGTTAATTTCCATCAGCCATTTCCTGGACCACTCTCCCAACCTGTCTAGATCCTTCTGTAGCCTCCCCACTTCCTCAGTACTACCTGCCTGTCCACCTAACTTCGTATCATCGGCAAACTTCGCTAGAATGCCCCCGGTTCCCTCATCCAAATCATTAATATATAATGCAAACAGCTGTGGCCCCAGCACCGAACCCTGCGGGACACCGCTAGTCACCGGCTGCCATTCTGAAAAAGAACCTTTTATCCCAACTCTCTGCCTTCTGTTAGATAGCCAATCCTCAATCCATCCCAGCAGCTCACCTCGAACACCATGGGCCCTCACCTTGCTCAGCAGCCTCCCGTGTGGCACCTTATCAAAGGCCTTTTGAAAGTCCAGATAGACCACATCCACTGGGTTTCCCTGGTCTAACCTACTTGTTACCTCTTCAAAAAATTCCTACAGGTTTGTCAGGCATGACCTCCCTTTACTAAATCCATGTTGACTTGTTCTAATCAGACTCTGCTCTTCCAAGAATTTAGAAACCTCATCCTTAATGATGGATTCTAGAATTTTACCAACCGAGGTTAAGCTGATTGGCCTATAATTTTCCATCTTTTGCCTTGATCCTTTCTTGAACAAAGGGGTTACTACAGCCATCTTCCAATCATCCGGGACCTTTCCTGACTCCAGTGACTCTTGAAAGATCTCAACCAATGCCTCTGCTATTTCCTCAGCAACCTCTCTCAGAACTCTAGGGTGTATCCCATCGGGGCCAGGAGATTTATCAATTTTAAGACTTTTTAACTTTTCTAGCACTATCTCTTTCGTAATGGCAACCATACTCAACTCAGCCCCGTGACACCCTTTAATTTTTGGGATATTACTCATGTCTTCCACTGTGAAAACTGACGCAAAGTACTTGTTAAGTTCTCCTGCTATTTCCTTATCTCCCATCACTAGGCTCCCTGCATCAGTTTGAAGTGGCCCAATGTCTACTTTTGCCTGTCGTTTGTTTCTTATGTACTGAAAGAAACTTTTACTATTATTTCTAATATTACTGGCTAGCCTACCTTCATATTTGATCCTCTCATTTCTTATTACACTCTTTGTTATCCTCTGTTGGCTTTTGTATCCTTCCCAATCTTCTGATTTCCCACTGTTCTTAGCCACTTTATAGGATCTCTCTTTTTCTTTAATACATTTCCTGACTTCCTTTGTCAGCCAAGGTTGTCTAATCCCTCCCCGGTTAATCTTTCTTTTCTTGGGAATGAACCTCTGTACAGTGTCCTCAATTATACCTACAAACCCCTGCCATTTTTGCTCTAGTGTCTTCCTGGTTAGCCTCTGCTTCCAGTCTATTTTAGTCAGTTCCTCTCTCATGCCCTCATAATCACCTTTATTCAACTGTAACACCATTACATCAGATTTTGCCTTCTCCCTTTCAAACTCCAGACTGAACTCTACCATATTATGGTCGCTACTTCCTAAGGGTTCCCTTACTTTAAGATCTTTTATAGAGTCTGGTTCATTGCAAAGCACTAGGTCCAGAATAGCCTGCTCTCTTGTGGGCTCCATGACAAGCTGTTCCAAAAAGCCATCCTGTAAGGATTCCATGAATTCCCTTTCTTTAGATCCACTAGCAACATTATTTACCCAGTCCACCTGCATATTGAAGTCACCCATGATCAATGTAACCTTGCCTTTCTGACATGCCTTCTCTATTTCCCGGTACATGTTGCGTCTCTGGTCCTGACCACTGTTAGGAGGTCTGTACACAACTCCAATTATGGTTTTTTTGCCTTTGTGGTTCCTCAATTTCACCCACACAGACTCCACATCATCCGACGCTATGTCATTCAATACCATAGATTTAATTTTGTTCTTAACTGACAAGGCAACCCCACCCCCTCTGCCGACCTCCCTGTCTTTTCGATAAGTTGAAAAACCATGGAGGTTTATCTGCCAGTCCTGACCCCCCTGTAACCAAGTCTCTGTGATGCCTACTACATCATAATCATTCACTATTATCTGTGCCATTAATTCATCGGCTTTGTTATGAATGCTACGAGCATTCAGGTAAAGTGCCTTAATGCTAACTTCCTTATTAGAGATGTTGTAAGTCATATGTCCTAAGTTATCCTTGCTTTTTTCTGCATTCCCAGTCTGCCTCAATTTTAAATCCGCCTGGACACATGCTATCCTGCTGCTTATCTTTCCATTTACCTCCATACTCCCTGTCGCTTTCACTTTCCCTTCCCCCCAACTCAGAAGTTTAAAGTCCTACTGACCACCCTATTTATCCTCTTCGCTAGAACATTGGTACCTGATCGGTTCAGGTGGAGACCGTCCCAACGGTACAGATCCCCCCTGTTCCAAAACTGATGCCAATGCCCCATGAAGTGGAATCCCTCTTTCCCACACCAATCCCTTAGCCACATGTTTACTTGCCTAATTTTCTTGTCCCTATGCCAATTGGCACGTGGCTCGGGCAGTAATCCGGAGATGATGACCCTTGAGGACCTGTGCTTCAATTTCCTGCCTAGTGCTTCGTAGTGCCCAAACAGGTCCTCCACCCTAGTCTTGCCTATGTTGTTGGTACCAACGTGGACCACAACAACTGGATCCTCCCCCTCCCGCTCCAATATCCTTTCAAGCCGGTCAGAGATGTCTCGCACCCTGGCACCGGGCATACTTTGACTCTTGATGAGTTCTGTACTTTCTTTGGAATTAACATATAAATACAATAACTCAGTGTTATTCCCAATATCAAACTATCTTTGAGATATATAATCAGCAACATCAAAAATGACATTCAACAACACTTGATTGATTATGAAAAATGTACAATTTTCATCACCTTGCTCTGAGTAGAGGCTTTATTTGTATTGAGTTACTGGAGAGTGAATTATTTATTTATGATAAACTTATTACCTTTTTTTCATTCATGAGCCTATTGTAATATTTGTTGGAAAATGAAATACCCCCACAGCTTATTCTTCTAACTTTCAGTAATTGTTGAGTATTCACCAGTGCCTAAATCGGGTTGCTATGTCTGAATGTATTGATTTATAACAGTGACACTGAAACAACTTTGGATCAATACAACATCATAGTTGGTCAATATGTATTTGACTTCAAATAACTGATGCACTCTTGTTACATTTCAGTTTTAGACTAGTCTAGCAAAGAACTGACACACTGAAATGCATCTATTTGGTTTATTTCAACTACTCTTCTGGTTCACAAATTCCATGCTCTTTCCACTCTTTTAGGTAAAGTTGGTATTCCCAATAACTGAAGTGAAAACCACTGATGGGCTAATAGAAATGTAAAGATATAAAATAACCTTAGAATTCTATTAAAACTGGCTGCTCATTAGCAAGGAGCAGGTGAAAACAAGTCCCCAAGATAAATCAAAACAAACTGTTTTGAAAACAATTAGATCAGAAAGGCTAGCTGTGAAATGCAAAGGAAAGACAAATCAATAACTTCAGTGATTTCTTTGTAGAAATGGTTGATCTGCCTTCATTCGAGCCTGGACAGAAGGAAAGTACAAGATCTGCTTGAGTTAACGTGCTGTGTGGACTGGGATTGAATTAAGAAATTCTCAAGAATTCACCTGGAGTATTGTGTGCAGTTTTGGTCTTCTTATCTCAGGAAGGATGATTTGGATATGGCAGGATTCCTGGAATGGCAAGACTGACATATGAAGAGAGACTGAACCCATTCGCAGTATATTCACTGGGGTTTAGAAGATTGACTGGGGGAATTTTATAGAAACCTATACAATACTTACAAGACTAGACAGGCAAATGCAGGAAGGACTGGGTGGTGCATAAATTAGGTCACTGAGGATTAAGATGAGAAGAGCCTTACTCACCCAGAGAATGGTGAAGCTGTGGCATTCTCTGCCATAGAAAGAAGTTCCTGCTAAAACATTGAATGGTTTCAAGAAGAAATTAAATATAATATGCAGGGCTAAAGGGATCAAAAGGTGTGGGGAGAAAACAGGAACAGGGTACTGAGTTGGATGCTCAGCCATGATGCTATTGAATGATGGAGCAGCCTTGAAGGGTCAGCCCTGCTCCTGTTTCCTGTTTCTATGTTTATCTTTAAATGGTGGTCTCTGTTGAATCAGCTGATTACTTCCAAGTTGGCATTGGAAGTGTTTGAGTTGGTTCTGAGCTCTGTATAGGTTATTTTGTGTTCCTGAATGTGACCCACATGATCCCTGCTCATGTGGGTCAGGTAAGTATCAGATTGAATTGAGCCTGCAGGCTCTCTGGTAAAATAATTTGTCACAAAACAGCTGCCTAAACTCATGAAGCAGCTGTATAATAGCTGCCAGAGGAGAAACCTGAAGAATCAAACCTTAGAAAGATTATAATTTATTTGCAAGCATTAGAAACCTGTCAAAATGAACAAGTGACCTGATAGTAACCTGTATCCCTGAACTAAACAAGATGTTCATAGCACTGGAGAAACATCAAAAAACAATTCTCTTGTGTACATTCAGTGAGGCTGCTTGAAGGACATATTAGTTCAACCAACCCTGTTACCTAACTTCAAATATTTGAGTTATTAAGTATTTGGTGATGCATAGTTACCATATTTGGTCAAAGGACTCAATCCAATTTCATGTTATGCAGAATATGAATCCACGATACAAAGTGAAAATGGCATTAGTTAATGCTGAGCAACTATATTTGATTTTTTTTAACCTTTGACAGTCCTTTTGTTTCTCTTTACCCCCACACTACCGCCTAATTGCGGGAGTGCTTATTTTTCCCCCAGCATCCACATTGTGTGTATGCAGGTGTGGGACACAGTGAGAGACACAAGGTGTACAAATCTTTATTCAGTTTCCACCACCAGGAAGATAGGAAACACCCGAGTGGCCAGTGACAAGCAGTGCCTTCCACAAATGGCAATGCTGTGTGATCAAACAGTGAAGGGGAGGGTAGGGACTAAATCAAAATAGATTTGGACAGGGAAATAATACACTCCACTCCCTGCGGTGCCCACCTCTCCCTGAACAACTCCAGGGTGTTGGTGGACACCGCGTGCTCCTTCTCCAAGGACACCCGGGCTCTAACGTAACCCCGGAAGAGGGGCAGGCAGTCGGCCCTAACGACCCCCTCCACGGCCCGCTGCCTGGACCTGGTTATGGCCAGTTTGGCCAGGCCCAGGAGCAGACCCACAAGGAGGTCCTGAGACCTGCCCTCCCCCCTCCGTACTCGGTGCTCAAAGATCAGGAGCGTGGGACTGAATTGCAACCAAAAGCAGAGGAGGAGGTTTTTAAGAAAACCAAAAAGGGAGTGCAAACGCCCACACCCAATATATACATGGTCCACGGACTCCACAGCGCCACAGAATGAGCAGTTGGGCTGGGAATCCGTGAACCACCGCAATCTGCGGTTGCAGGGGTCCGCTGCATGCAGCACCCTCCACCCCAGATCCCCGAGAGAAAGGGGGAGGACTCCCACGTAGAGAGCTCTCCACTGGGAATCCCCACCGCCCGGCATGTCCGGACGGTGGATGAGGGAGAAGAGGTGGACGGTGTGCAGCAGCAGTCAATACAGGGCCTGCCTGTAAAGGGACAAAACTAAAATTCCGGAGACGGCTCAGGTTGTGGGGCACAAGTTCCTGGGGGAAGTACGGGATCTTGAGGCCAATGTGAAATTCCGTCCGGGCAGGGGTGAGCGCGGACGGAGCAAACAAATATTTTTTATGATAAACAAGTATTTATTGTGATTAAATTGCTAAATACTTGTAGAAGCTCCAGACAATAATTATCTCAGATGACATGAGGGAATTGTGCGTGATGAAGCTTTACAATTATTTTGGATTTTGAGCATTTCATTGAGACCTTTGTTCTATTGAACAATAGAATGGTTACCAAACAAACCAATAGAAAGAATCACTGGAATTGGAGAATTAACAGCAATTTTTGATTTAGCCTAGTTTGTTTTAATTTGATAAAGTGGTTGGGAAACAAGATCCCATTGGAAGGACCTTCAGTGAAATGCTCTCTGTATTTTATTGTCCATTTCAAGAGCCTCATGCCTTTATTTCTGCACATTCCTAGCACACTCCTATTAATTGTTTAGGGATTGCTTTCTTGTAAATTTAATGCAAAAGGGGTAGGGTGTGTATATTTGGCATATTTTTTGTCTTTCACTTCATTTGTATTTTTTAATACCACTTTCTATAAAGTTTTATGACAAGAAACAGATGTGCATGGCATGCCTTTTAAATTGTCAATCGGGAAAGATATCTATTTCTTTACCACTGCAAATACAAAAAGCACCAAAAGAAAATCAAAAAGCTAAAAATAGAAATCAACACTGAGAAACATAATCAATAATTTTCTTTCAAACTTAGCCAAGCATTCTACAGAAGAGCCAAGAATTGACTTCTTAAAATGTTAATGGTTTACTTTCTGAAAATCATTGCTAGTAAATCAGATTGCACTTGATCTAGTAACCATATGTGGTCATGTATTGTATTCTGTTCGCTGTAGCATCTTTAATGTCTAGCAATAAAATGGTCCAAGCACTCATATATCATTCAATGATTTGTCAGATATATAATTATAACATAACAGGCTGTGACGTTGGCTATAATGAGCATCTATGAAAGTTCACAATTGTCATTCACAGTTTTATTGCAATTTTATCCAAGTAAAGAACATGACAGACGAGGAATGTCCCTTATATCACCGACGTTGTGGGTTCTGTACATACCCTTGGAGTTCCTAAAAGCACATGCACATTGTAGATGGGATCTAACTCAATGTGTTTGTTGATAGAGTTCCGGTTGCAATGCTATGTTTCTAGGAATTCTCATGTATGTCTTTGTTTGGCTTGTCCTAGGATGGATGTATTGTCCCAGTCGAAGTGGTGTCCTTCCTCATCCGTATGTGAGAATACTAGTGAGAGTGGGTCATGTCTTTTTGTGGCTCGTTGGTGTTCTCACTACTATCCTCACATGCGATGAGGAAGTACACCACTTTGACTGGGCCAACACATCAGTTAGGCCCCATCTACCACCCCCTGAGGAAATGAACCAAAAGTGACTTCATAACAGGAAATGACATCACCACAGGAAATGACATTACCAACCCAAAGAAACCCAAACATATAAACAGAAAGAAGGAATTTTCAGCATTGCTTCACATGAGGCCTACAGAAGATGTTACCTAGTAAGGTAACGAAACATCTGGAAACAAATCTCCAAGCTCAGCGAGCAAACTTACATCCATGAACCAGACTGAACACTGTCTTTGTACATGACCCTAAGGTGAGCGACAAAGCAGCTGTGGAGAAAGGGCAGGCAAGTGAGGCTCATTGAATAGACTTTTCTCTGTCAAAGAAAGCAGCTTGGGCCAAAACATTGAATGTTTTCAAGAAGGTGTTAGGTATAATTCTTAGGAATAAAGGGATTGAAGTGTGTGGGGTGAAAACAGGAACAGGACATTGAGTTAGATGATCAGCCACAAAGATATGACTTACAACATCTCTAATAAGGAAGTTAGCATTAAGGCACTTTACCTGAATGCTCGTAGCATTCATAACAAAGCCGATGAATTAATGGCACAGATAATAGTGAATGATTATGATGTAGTAGGCATCACAGAGACTTGGTTACAGGGGGGTCAGGACTGGCAGTTAAACCTCCATGGTTTTTCGACTTATCGAAAAGACAGAGAGGTGGGCAGAGGGGGTGGGGTTGCCTTGTTAGTTAAGAACAAAATTAAATCTATGGTATTGAATGACATAGCGTTGGATGATGTGGAGTCTGTGTGGGTGGAATTGAGGAACCACAAAGGCAAAAAAACCATAATTGGAGTTGTGTACAGACCTCCTAACAGTGGTCAGGACCAGAGACGCAACATGTACCGGGAAATAGAGAAGGCATGTCAGAAAGGCAAGGTTACATTGATCATGGGTGACTTCAATATGCAGGTGGACTGGGTAAATAATGTTGCTAGTGGATCTAAAGAAAGGGAATTCATGGAATGCTTACAGGATGGCTTTTTGGAACAGCTTGTCATGGAGCCCACAAGAGAGCAGGCTATTCTGGACCTAGTGCTTTGCAATGAACCAGACTCTATAAAAGATCTTAAAGTAAGGGAACCCTTAGGAAGTAGCGACCATAATATGGTAGAGTTCAGTCTGGAGTTTGAAAGGGAGAAGGCGAAATCTGATGTAATGGTGTTACAGTTGAATAAAGGTAATTATGAGGGCATGAGAGAGGAACTGACTAAAATAGACTGGAAGCAGAGGCTAACCGGGAAGACACTAGAGCAAAAATGGCAGGAGTTTGTAGGTATAATTGAGGACACTGTACAGAGGTTCATTCCCAAGAAAAGAAAGATTAACCGGGGAGGGATTAGACAACCTTGGCTGACAAAGGAAGTCAGGAAATGTATTAAAGAAAAAGAGAGATCCTATAAAGTGGCTAAGAACAGTGGGAAATCAGAAGATTGGGAAGGATACAAAAGCAAACAGAGGATAACAAAGAGTGTAATAAGAAATGAGAGGATCAAATATGAAGGTAGGCTAGCCAGTAATATTAGAAATAATAGTAAAAGTTTCTTTCAGTACATAAGAAACAAACGACAGGCAAAAGTAGACATTGGGCCACTTCAAACTGATGCAGGGAGCCTAGTGATGGGAGATAAGGAAATAGCAGGAGAACTTAACAAGTACTTTGCGTCAGTTTTCACAGTGGAAGACAGGAGTAATATCCCAAAAATTAAAGGGTGACACGGGGCTAAGTTGAGTATGGTTGCCATTACGAAAGAGATAGTGCTAGAAAAGTTAAAAAGTCTTAAAATTGATAAATCTCCTGGCCCCGATGGGATACACCCTAGAGTTCTGAGAGAGGTTGCTGAGGAAATAGCAGAGGCATTGGTTGAGATCTTTCAAGAGTCACTGGAGTCAGGAAAGGTCCCGGACGATTGGAAGATGGCTGTAGTAACCCCCTTGTTCAAGAAAGGATCAAGGCAAAAGATGGAAAATTATAGGCCAATCAGCTTAACCTCGGTTGTTGGTAAAATTCTAGAATCCATCATTAAGGATGAGGTTTCTAAATTCTTGGAAGAGCAGAGTCTGATTAGAACAAGTCAACATGGATTTAGTAAAGGGAGGTCATGCCTGACAAACCTGTTGGAATTTTTTGAAGAGGTAACAAGTAGGTTAGACCAGGGGAACCCAGTGGATGTGGTCTATCTGGACTTTCAAAAGGCCTTTGATAAGGTGCCACACGGGAGACTGCTGAGCAAGGTGAGGGCCCATGGTGTTCGAGGTGAGCTGCTGGGATGGATTGAGGATTGGCTGTCTAACAGAAGGCAGAGAGTTGGGATAAAAGGTTCTTTTTCAGAATGGCAGCCGGTGACGAGCGGTGTCCCGCAGGGTTCGGTGCTGGGGCCACAGCTGTTCGCATTATATATTAATGATTTGGATGAGGGAACCGGGGGCATTCTAGCGAAGTTTGCCGATGATACAAAGTTAGGTAGACAGGCAGGTAGTACTGAGGAAGTGGGGAGGCTACAGAAGGATCTAGACAGGTTGGGAGAGTGGTCCAGGAAATGGCTGATGGAATTTAACGTGAGCAAGTGCGAGGTCTTGCACTTTGGCAAAAAGAATATAGGAATGGACTACTTTCTAAATGGTGAGAAACTTAATAAAGCCAAAGCACAAAGGGATCTGGGAGTGCTAGTCGAGGATTCTCTAAAGGTAAACATGCAGGTTGAGTCTGTGATTAAGAAAGCGAATGCAATGTTGTCTCTTATCTCAAGAGGGTTGGAATATAAAAGCAGATGTACTACTAAGACTTTATAAAGCTCTGGTTAGGCCCCATTTGGAGTACTGTGTCCAGTTTTGGTCCCCACCCCTCAGGAAGGACATACTGGCACTGGAACGTGTCCAGCGGAGATTCACACGGATGATCCCTGGAATGACAGGTCTAGCATATGAGGAACGGCTGAGGATACTGGGATTGTATTCGTTGGAGTTTAGAAGATTAAGGGGAGATCTAATAGAGACGTACAAAATAATACATGGCTTTGAAAAGGTGGATGCTAGAAAATTGTTTCTGTTAGGCGAGGAGACTAGGACCCGTGGACACAGCCTTAGAATTAGAGGGGGTCATTTCAGAACGGAAATGCGGAGACATTTCTTCAGCCAGAGAGTGGTGGGCCTGTGAAATTCATTGCCACGGAGTGCAGTGGAAGCCGGGACGCTAAATGTCTTCAAGGCCGAGATTGATAGGTTCTTGTTGTCTAGAGGAATTAAGGGCTACGGGGAGAACGCTGGCAAGTGGAGCTGAAATGCGCATCAGCCATGATTGAATGGCGGAGTGGACTCGATGGGCCGAATGGCCTTACTTCCACTCCTATGTCTTATGGTCTTATGCAACATTCACATGAATGAAACTTTAGACAGATTTGTTGATATTCATAGAGATAGTGAACCAATGTTATAAATCAATGTGGTGATTAATAACTCTTTGAAAATATCCTGTGTGATGTGTGTAACCAATTTACAATCAGTGGAATTGTCAGAACCTTGCAATCAATGACAAAATGCAATGTGATTTACATTTCGAAAAGATGTACAAAAAACATTGCATCAGTAAATCATGAACAGGAGTCAAGATAATCCCAAAAGCTGAGGAGGTAGAAAATAACACACATTACCCTCATTAACAATATATCTCAATCAAGGTTTCCAGATACGATTTGCACGTCATTGACAACTTTCAGAGAATGTTGACAATAGCTATAGTTTACACATGACAATAGCTAAGATGAAGAGGAACACATGATCTGATATCATGAATCACTAATTATTTTCAGATCTGATAGCAATGAGATAAACATGTTTATAATTTCCCTGATTTTTTTGCTTGATTGAGTGATATGCTCAAGTTAATTAATGTACATATTTTCCAATCAGTAATTACAGGAGGTATGTAGTTGCATCTATTTGATTCAAAGATTTTGAAGGATCGTTTCCACAAAATCAGAAGGGTCAGACTCCATCCCTGATCTGAACCAATTTAATTGATCGTACTCAGAGTGGGATAGGGATTTTATCCTATTCGTCTAGATTTAGATGCAGGAGATCAGGGTCGAGAGTGTGGCACTGGAAAAGCACAGCAGGTCAGGCAGCATCCGAGGAGCAGGAGAATTGATGTTTCGGGCATAAGCCCTTCATCAGGAATCAGACTCTTTACTTTGGCTGGTCCCATGTGAGACAATGGGCAGCAAGGCTCCACCACTGGTCCCAACCCATGGCAATGTCTTTCACTGCAGCCCAGATGTTATTCTGCTCCTGTAAATCCTCCTTAAATGTACTTTTCTAGGTTTTATTTGACCAGTTCTGTCTCTTCTTCCACGTGGTGGTACCTATTCTACAGTCGTGGGACATACATTGAAGAAGTGAAATATATGTCTTGCTAATCTCAGTTTCTCTTTGTCATCACCATCAGTTGCATTGTTTTGTTGGTGATGTTGCCTCACTCAGTGGTGGGCAGGATTTTATCCAGACAATCCAAGTGGAAGACATCAAACTTAGGTGATATCTTTGCTGTTCTCTTCCGCATTTTCACACGTGTAAAATGCAGTTAGGATTTACTATGGACACAGCTTCATGGTATTATTTATGGGTTTGGATGCCCAGATGACCAATGGAGTTCCTCACCAAGTGATGAGCAAAACCAGCCAAATGTCCCTCATCTGATCGCGATCTGGCAATTCATGCAAAAAGTTCATGAATGTGAGTGCCAGCTAAAGGAAAGGTTGGGTTCAATTATAACACCAAATCATAGAATCCTGACAGTGCAGAACGAGGCCATTCAGCCTACCAAGTCAGCATCGAACTTCCAAAGAATATCACACCATATCCAACTGCCCTTCCCTGTTCCTGTAACCCTGCATTTCCTGAGGCTAACCCACCTGATCTGCATATCCCTGGACAATTTATTATGGCCAATCACTTCACCTGCACATCTTTCAACTGTGGGAGAAAACCCACGCAGACACAGGGAGAACATACAAACTCCACACAGACAGTCATCCAAGGTTCAAATCGAACCCAGCTCCCTGGCACTATGAGGCAGCAGTACTAACCACTGAGCCACGATGCACCCCCATGAGTCCTGCCATCCCATTAGTCAGAGCTGAAAGAAGTGGGTCTTGTCACCTTTACAGCCATCCAAACATCTCCCCAGTGATAATCATCTCCAAACATCCCAAGACTGGGGTGAGTGAGTGAGTGAGTGTTACCTATGAATCAGCATTGTGGGACATTGACTTGTATGTTGGGAAAGAATCAGAGATTGGGCAGATACAGTTCAACTTTGAAAAATATAAAGTATAAATATATAGACTTTGGAAGAATTGGAACACTAATCTTATTCTGCATTATTCCAGAAATGAGTGAGCATGCAAGAGAAAGAAAATAAGTTCATGAATGTGAATGCTAGCTAAAAGAAAGGTTGGGTTCAACTATAACACCAAATCATAGAATCCCGACAATGCAGGAAGAGGCCATTCAGCCTATCAAGTCAGCATCGACCATCCAAAGAACATCACACCATACCAACTGCCCCTCTCTATTCCTGTAATCCTACATTTCCCAAGGCTAACCCAGCTGATCTGCATATTCCTGGATGATTTAGGATGGCCAATCCATTGCGCAAGAGTGAGATTATCAGCACATACCCTGTGTCTCCAAGCTGCTCGCTGGTGACTGCTTTCTGGTGTAAAGAGATCAGGAAGAGTGAATCGTTCTGATGAAGAGTCACCGGACTTGAAATGTTAATTCTGCTTTTGTTCGCGCAGATACAGCTAGACCTCAGTTTCATCAGCCATTTCTGTTTTTGTTTCAGAAATGTGCTGCAAATGTCTACAGAAAAACCCTGCAAAGAGCTGTGGTGACTTTGACAGCTTTTCATGAACTAAGCCAAATGGACAGCAGTTCTTGTTTCAGCAGGCTGCAAATCACACTGGTGTGCTAATGCATTGAGGAGACTTACCTTCTGTCTGTAAACCCTATGGCCTCCCATGAATTGCACCCCCTATTGATCCACTGCCTCCTCTAGAACTGCAGGTCTGCTCTGGTGCAGGTCTTGCTACTCCGACATCTTAGTCCTCACCTGAGGTTCAAATAGAGCCTAAAACAGCACACATATGCTGATATAATAGGTCAGATCTTCTGAGCTTCCACAACATAAGCTCTGTGAACAAATCCTTTCACACAGGCAAGTAAAATAACATTTACAAAATACTGACCACCTCTTGGCATTTTTCACCAACATGTCTTCCTTTCAACACCTGCTGTATGGCACTTTTGTTCTTACTGGTGAGATCCAGGAAGCTTGGGAGACACGGGAGCCAAATTTCAATTGCAAAACACATGTCAATTTTACTCTAATTGAGCAATTAGCGCATTGAACCTGATAACTTGCCTCTCCCAAAGTGTTTGAGCGAAATGTGGAGGTTTGATGTGGCTCCTTTTCTCCAGGGTTTCAAACCTCACCTCACTTCTACCCACTACGGTCAAAAGCCAGTCAACGACATTCCCTTCAAGAAATGGCCTCTTGGGCAAAAGGACAGAAGTTTAGCTAGAACAATATTTCCATGTGAGTCAGCAGGTCCAGGAGACCTGAATTAAATAAGACTGGAATGCACAAAACTGGAGGTAGAGATTTGAATTGAGAAATCTGCCAACATATGGCTCCAAACATTGTTTGTTCAAATTCCACCTCCTAAATGAATTTGATCTCTGAACCATTTTAGCCAAAAGCTTCAGGATTTACACATGTGCCAGGGCTTATTATTCATTAATGATTGGTTTTTTTTTTGTTTGTCTGACTTCATCAAGTATGAAATCTTTAGAAATTGCACTGCTTGTGACTCCTGTGTCATGATATAATAGTCTAAAGGTTTAAAGCATGATCTGTCATACGCTGCGGTACTGATCTCCCTTATAGAAAGAAATCCAAGTGAAACTAGACCAGCCTTTGAAATGAAGTGGAGGGTCAGACAGAGGATGATACTCTTTGGAAATTCCCTCACCCTCATCAGGTGATCAGGGTTAATACAGGCCTTCAGCCTTTTGCTCAGTACAGGGTATTATCCAAGAAAAACAAATGTCTTTTTCTTTCCTATTCCCATGGCAGATCGCTTTTGTGATAAAAATAATAAAGCATTTCTGCAACATTAGCAAATTAAGTTCTGATATTATCTCTTCTGTTATACCAATATTACATCAATTTATTCTCATTCCAGGAAGCTCGGCAAGTTATTGTTGTTCATATCAGGGTAGAAACATAATCTCTTCCTCACAGGGATGCAGCTTGATGTACTCTCATTCCCTCAGACACAGTGTGTCGCAGCAGATCATGAATCTGTCTGTGATCTAAAGGTCTGAACTGGTTTAGCTTCAAAGCTAACAGCACAATACTACTGTAATAACAATGATCAGCAGGGTTCCCTTCTTTAGCTAGCCTGTATTTTGAGGTTACTTCATTTCTGAGAGATCAAAGCAGCAGCCAAGGTTGTCAGGACATTCACCATCAAGATTAAAAGTCAAAACAAAAGATAAGTTAGTGAAAACAGTTGTGGCAAGGTCAATTCAAACTTGGACTTTGAAAGCAAGCTTGTGAGATGTTAAAAAAAATTCATAGTTGAATTTGACCAAACATCAGCTTGGTATCAACGTCAGGGATTTTAATGGAGAGTTTCCGTCTGTGAACTATACCAAATGATCGAGTGGAATCCTCGACAGCTAATAGGCAATTTCATCCATGGTCCATTCCAGTAAGCTGGTGGGGGAGTAGGATGCTCCATCTGTGCTTTTTATTGCTTCTTACACACTCACTTCCTCCCTTTTGTGGTTTCCTCCAATTCTTCTGTATTCTCGGACTCTCAGACACATATATGCGGCCATCAGTTGGTGGCCTCAAGGATTGAAATCGGTGACCAAGTCGGAGCGTAACAGCAGTGATGCAGTGTGGATCATGACAGCAGTGGTGCAGAGTGGGGTGTGACAGCAGTGGGGCAGTGTGTGATGTGACAGCAGTGGTGCAGAGTGGAGTGTGACAGCAGTGGAGCAGTGTGGAGTGTAACAGCAGTGGCTCAGTGTGGAGTGTGATAGCAGTGGAGCAGTGTTGTATATGACAGCAGTGGTGCAGTGTGGAGTGTGACAGCAGTGTATCAGTGTGGAGTGTAACAGCAATGGTGCACTGTGGACTGTGACAGCAATGTTGCAGTGTGGAGTGTGACAGCAGTGGTGCAGTGTGGAGCGTGACAACAGTGGTGCAGTGTGGAGTGTGACAGCAATGGTGCAGTGTGGAGTGTGACAGCAGTGGTGCAGTGTGGAGTGTGACAGCAGTGGCTCAGTGTGGAGTGTAGCATCAGTGGTGCAGTGTGGAGTGTGACAGCAATGGTGCAGTTTGGAGTGTGACAGCAGTGGTGCAGTGTGGAGTGTAGCATCAGTGGTGCAGTGTGGAGTGTGACAGCAGCGGTGCATTGTGGGGTGTGACAGCAGTGGTGCTGTGTGGAGTGTGACAGCAGTGTCTCAGTGTGGAGTGTGACAGCAGTGGTGCAGTGTGGAGTGTGACAGCAGTGTCTCAGTGTGGAGTGTGACAGCAGTGGTGCAGTGTGGGGTGTGACAGCAGTGTCTCAGTGTGGAGTCTGAGAGCAGTGGCTCATTGTGGAGTCTGACAGCAGTGTTGCAGTGTGCTGTATAACAGCACTGGTGCAGTGTGGAGTGTGACAGCAGTGGCTCAGTGTGGAGTGTGATAGGAGTGGCTCGGTGTGAAGTGTGACAGCAGTGGTGCAGTGTGGAGTGTGACATGAGGGGCTCATTGTGGAGTGTGACAGCAGTGGTGCAGTGTGCTGTATGACGGCACTGGTGCAGTGTGGAGTGTGACAGCAGTGGTGCAGTGTGGAGTGTGATAGCAGTGGTGCAGTGTTGTGTATGACGGCATTGGTGCTGTGTGGAGTGTGACAGCAATGCTACAGTGTGGTTTGTGACAGCAGTGGTGCATGTGGAGTGTAACAGCAGTGGCTCAGTGTGGGCTGTGACAGCAGTGGTGCAGTGTGGAGCGTGATAGGACTGGCTCAGGGTGGAGTGTGACTGCAGTGGTGCAGTCTGGAGTATGACAGCAGGGGTGCAGTGTGGAGTGTGACAGCAGTGGTGCATTGTGGAGTGTGACAGCAGTGGTGCAGTGTGGAGTGTGACAGCAGTGGTGCAGTGTGGAGAGTGTCAGCAATGGTGTAGTGTGGAGTGTGACAGCACTGGTGCAGTGTGGACCGTAACAGCAGTGGCTCAGTGTGAAGTGTGACAGCAGTGGTGAAGTGTCTGATGTCGCAGCAGTGGTGCAGTGTGGAGTGTGACAGCAATGGTGCAGTGTGGAGTGTGACAGCAATGGTGCAGTGTGGGGTGTGACAGCAATGGTGCAGTGTGGAGTGTGACAGCAGTGGTGCAGAGTGGTGTATGATGGCACTGGGGCAGTGTGGAGTCTGACAGCAATGCCTCAGTGTGGGGCATGACAGCAGCAGTGCAGTGTGGAGTGTTACTGCAGTGGTGCATTGTGGAGTTTGACGGCAGTGGTGCAGTATGGGCTGTGACAGCAATGGCACAGAGTGGAGTGTGACAGCAGTAGTGCAGTGTGGAGTGTGACAGCAGTGGCGCAGTGTGGGGTGTGACAGCAGTGGTGCAGTGTGGAGTGTGACTGCAGTGGTGCAGTGTGGAGTGTGACAGCAGTGGTGTAGTGTGGAGCGTGACAGCAGTGGCTCAGTGTTGGGTGTGACAGCAGTGGTGCAGTGTGGAGTGTGAACGCAGTGAGGCAGTGGTGCAGTGTGACAGCGGTGGTGCAGTGTGGACCGTGACAGATGTGATGCAGTGTGGAGTGTGACAGCAGTGGTGCAAATTGGAGAGTGACAGCAGTGGTGCAGCGTGGTGGATGATGGCACTGGTGTAATGTGGAGTGTGACAGCAATGGTGCTGTGTAGGGTGTGAAAGCAATGGTGCAGTGTGGAGTGTGATAGCAGTGTCTCAGTGTGGAGTTTGAGAGCAGTGGCTCATTTGGAGTGTGACAGCAGTGGTGCAGTGTGCTGTATAACAGCACTGGTGCAGTGTGGAGTTTGACAGCAGTGGTGCAGTGTGGAGTGTGACAGCAGTGGTGCAGTGTGGAGTGTGACAGCAGTGGTGCAGTGTGTGATGTGACAGCAGTGGTGCAGTGTGGAGTTTGACAGCAGTGGTGCAGTGTGGAGCGTGATAGGAGCGGCTCAGGGTGGACTGTGACTGCAGTGGTGCAGTGTGGAGTGTGACAGCAGTGGTGCAGTGTGGAGTGTGACAGCAGTGGTGCAGTGTGTGATGTGACAGCAGTGGTGCAGTGTGGAGTTTGACAGCAGTGGTGCAGTGTGGAGTGTGACAGCAATGGTGCATTGTGGAGTGTGACAGCAGTGGTGCAGTGTGGAGTGTGACAGCTGTGGTGCAGTGTGGAGAGTGTCAGCAGTGGTGCAGTGTGGAGTGTGACAGCAGTGGTGCAGTGTGGAGTGTGACAGCAGTGGTGCAGTGTGGACCGTAACAGCAGTGGCTTAGTATGAAGTGTGACAGCAGTGGTGAAGTGTCTGATGTCGCAGCAGTGGTGCACTGTGGAGTGTGACAGCAATGGTGCAGTGTGGAGTGTGTCAGCAATGGTGCAGTGTTGAGTGAGACAGCAGTGGTGCATTGTGGAGCGTGACAGCAGTGGCGCAGTGTGGGTTGTGACCGCAGTGGAACAGTGTGGAGTGTGATAGCAGTGGTGCAGTGTTGTGTATGACGGCATTGGTGCTGTGTGGAGTGTGACAGCAATGCTACAGTGTGGTTTGTGACAGCAGTGGTGCATGTGGAGTGTAACAGCAGTGGCTCAGTGTGGAGTGTGACAGCAGTGGTGCAGTGTGGGCTGTGACAGCAGTGGTGCAATGTGGAGCGTGATAGGAGTGGCTGGGGGTGGAGTGTGACTGCAGTGGTGCAGTGTGAGATGTGACAGCAGTGGTGCAGTGTGGAGTTTGACAGCAGTGGTGCAGTGTGAGATGTGACAGCAGTGGTGCAGTGTGGAGTTTGACAGCAGTGGTGCAGTGTGGAGTGTGACAGCAGTGGTGCAGTGTGGAGTGTGACAGCAGTGGTGCAGTGTGGAGAGTGTCAGCAATGGTGTAGTGTGGAGTGTGACTGCAGTGGTGCAGTGTGGAGTGTGACAGCAGTGGTGCAGTGTGGAGAGTGTCAGCAATGGTGCAGTGTGGACCGTAACAGCAGTGGCTCAATGTGAAGTGTGACAGCAGTGGTGAAGTGTCTGATGTCGCAGCAGTGGTGCAGTGTGGGGTGTGACAGCAATGGTGCAGTATGGAATGTGACAGCAGCATCTCATTGTGGTGTTTGACAGCAGTGGCTCATTGTGGAGTGTGACAGCAGTGGTGCAGTGTGCTGTATAACAGAACTGGTGCAGTGTGGGGTGTGACAGCAGTGGCTCAGTGTGGAGTGTGATAGAAGTGGTGCAGTGTTGTGTATGACGGCATTGGTGCTGTGTGGAGTGTGACAGCAATGCCACAGTGTGGGGTGTGACAGCAGCAGTGCAGTGTTGAGTGTTACTTCAGTGCTGCATTGTGGAGTTTGACGGCAGTGGTGCAGTATGGGCTGTGACAGCAGTGGCGCAGAGTGGAGTGTGACAGCAGTGGTGCAGTGTGGAGTGTGACAGCAGTAGTGCATCGTGGGCTGTGACAGCAGTGGTGCAGTGTGGGGCGTGACAGGAGTGGCTCAGGGTGGAGTGTGACTGCAGTGGGGCAGTGTGTGGTGTGAGAGCAGTGGTGCAGTGTGGAGTGTGAACGCAGTGTGGCAGTGGTGCAGTGTGACAGCGGTGGTGCAGTGTGGACTGTGACAGATGTGATGCAGTGTGGAGTGTGACAGCAGTGGTGCAAATTGGTGAGTGACAGCAGTGGTGCAGCGTGGTGGATGACGGCACTGGTGCAGTGTGGAGTGTGACAGCACTGTCGCAGTGTGGAGTGTGACAGTACTGGTGCTGTGTGGAGTGTGACAGCAATGGTGCAGTGTAGGGTGTGAAAGCAATGGTGCAGTGTGGAATGTGACAGTACTGGTGCTGTGTGGAGTGTGACAGCAATGGTGCAGTGTAGGGTGTGAAAGCAATGGTGCAGTGTGGAATGTGACAGTACTGGCGTACTGTGGAGTATGCCATCAATGGTGCACTGTCGAGTGTGACAGCAGTGGGGCAGTGTGGAGTGTGACAGCAGTGATGCAATGTGGAATGTGACAGCAATGGTGCTGTGTGGGATGTGACAGCAATGGTGCAGTGTGGAGTGTGACAGCAATGGTGGAGTGTGGGGTATGACAGCAGTGGTGCAGTGTAGAGTGTGACAGCAGTGGTGCAGTGTGGAGCGTGACAGCAGTGGTGCAGTGTCGGGTGTGACAGCAATGGTGCACTGTGGCATGTGACAGCAATGGTGCAGTGTAGAGTGTGACAGCAGTGTTGCAGTGTTGTGTGTGACAGCATTGGTGCTGTGTGGAGTGTGACAGCAATGCTACAGTGTGGTTAGTGACAGCAGTGGTGCATGTAGAGTGTACCAGCTGTGGCTCAGTGTGGAGTATGACATCAGTGGTGCAGTGTGGGCTGTGACAGCAGTGGTGCAGTGTGGAGTGTGACAGCAGTGGTGCAGTGTGGAGAGTGTCAGCAGTGGTGCAGTGTGGAGTGTGACAGCAGTGGTGCAGTGTGGAGTGTGACAGCAGTGGTGCAGTGTGGAATGTGACCGCAGTAGTGCAGTGTTGTGTATGACGGCATTGGTGCTGTGTGGAGTGTGACAGCAATGCTACAGTGTCGGGTGTGACAGCAGTGGTGCAGTGTGGAGTGTTACTGCAGTGGTGCAGAGTGGAATGTGACAGCAGTAGTGCAGTGTGGAGTGTGACAGCAGTGGCGCAGTGTGGAGTGTGATGGGAGTGGCTCAGGGTGGAGAGTGACTGCAGTGGCTCAGTGTCGAGTGTGACAGCAGTGGGGCAGTGTGGGGTGTGACAGCAGTGGGGCAGTGTGGGGTGTGACAGCAGTGGTGCAGTGTGGAGTGTGGAGTGTGAACGCAGTGGGGCAGTGGTGCAGTGTGACAGTGGTGGTGCAGTGTGGACCATGACAGATGTGATGCAGTGTGGAGTGTGACAGCAGTGGGGCAGTGTGGAGTGTGACAGCAGTGTCTCAGTGTAGAGTTTGAGAGCAGTGGCTCATTGTGGAGTGTGACAGCAGTGGTGCAGAGTGGTGTATGATGGCACTGATGCAGTGTAGAGTCTGACAGCAGTGTTGGAGTGTGCTGTATAACAGCACTGGTGCATTGTGGAGTGTGACGGCAGTTGTGCAGTATGGGCTGTGACAGCAGTGGCACAGAGTGGAATGTGACAGCAGTAGTGCAGTGTGGAATGTGACAGCAGTGGCGCAGTGTGGAGTGTGAACGCAGTGGGGCAGTGGTGCAGTGTGACAGCGGTGGTGCATTGTGGACCGTGACAGATGTGATGCAGTGTGGAGTGTGACAACAGTGTTGCAAATTGGAGAGTGCCAGCAGTGGTGAAGCGTGGTGGATGACGGCACTGGTGCTGTGTGGAGTGTGACAGCAATGGTGCAGTGTGGAGCGTGACAGCAGTGGGGCAGTGTGGAGTGTGACAGCAATGGTGCAGTGTGGAGCGTGACAGCAGTGGGGCAGTGTGGAGTGTGACAGCAGTGTCTCAGTGTTGTGTTTGAGAGCAGTGGCTCATTGTGGATTGTGACAGCAGTGGTGCAGAGTGGTGTATGACGGCACTGTAGCAGTGTAGAGTCTGACAGCAGTGTTGCAGTGTGCTGTATAACAGCACTGGTGCAGTGTGGAGTGTGACAGCAGTGGTGCAGTATTACGTATGATGGCATTGGTGCTGTGTGGAGTGTGACAGCAATGCTACAGTGTGGTTTGTGACAGCAGTGGTGCATGTGGAGTGTAACAGCAGTGGCTCAGTGTGGAGTGTGACAGCAGTGGTGCAGTGTGGAGTTTGACAGCAGTGATGCAGTGTGTGATGTGACAGCAGTGGTGCAGTGTGGAGTTTGACAGCAGTGGTGCAGCATGGGATGTGATAGCAGTGGTGCAGTGTGGAGTGTGACAGCAGTGGTGCAGTGTGGACCGTAACAGCAGTGGCTCAGTGTGAAGTGTGACAGCAGTGGTACATTGTGGTGTGTGAAAGCAGTGGCGCAGTGTGGAGTGTGATAGCAGTGGTGCAGTGTTGTGTATGACAGCATTGGTGCAGTGTGGAGTGTGACAGCAGTGGTGCAGTGTGGAGTGTGACAGCAGTGGCTCAGTGTGGAGTGTGACAGCAGTGGTGCAGTGTGGAGTGTGACAGCAGTGGTGCAGTGTGGAGTGTGACAGCAGTGTCTCAGTGTGGAGTTTGACATCAGTGGCTCATTGTGGAGTGTGACAGCAGTGCTGCAGAGTGGTGTATGAATGCACTGGTGCAGTGTAGAGTCTGACAGCAGTGTTGCAGTGTGCTGTATAACAGCACTGGTGCAGTGTGGAGTGTGACAGCAGTGGTGCAGAGTGGTGTATGACAGCACTGGTGCAGTGTGGAGTGTGACAGCAGTGGTGCAGAGTGGTGTATGACAGCACTGGTGCAGTGTGGAGTGTGACAGCAATGCCACAGTGTGGGGTGTGACAGCAGTGGTGCAGTGTGGGCTGTGACAGCAGTGGTGCAGTGTGGAGCGTGACAGCAGTGGGGCAGTGTGTGATGTGACAGCAGTGGCGCAGTGTGTGATGTGACAGCAGTGGTGCACTGTGGTGTTTGAGAGCAGTGGTGCAGCGTGGGATGAGACAGCAATGGTGCAGTGTCGAGTGTGACAGCAGTGGTGCAGTGTTGTGTATAACGGCATTGGTGCTGTGTGGAGTGTGACAGCAATGCTACAGTGTGGTTTGTGACAGCAGTGGTGCATGTGGAGTGTAACAGCAGTGGTGCAGTGTGGAGTGTGACAGCAGTGGGGCAGTGTGGAGTGTGACAGCAGTGGTGCAGTGTGGAGTGTGACAGCAGTGTCTCAGTGTGGAGTTTGACATCAGTGGCTCATTGTGCAGTGTGACAGCAGCGCTGCAGAGTGGTGTATGAAGGCACTGGTGCAGTGTAGAGTCTGACAGCAGTGTTGCAGTGTGCTGTATAACAGCACTGGTGCAGTGTGGAGTGTGACAGCAGTGGTGCAGAGTGGTGTATGACAGCAGTGGTGCAGAGTGGTGTATGACAGCACTGGTGCAGTGTGGAGTGTGACAGCAATGCCACAGTATGGGGTGTGACAGCAGTGGTGCAGTGTGGGCTGTGACAGCAGTGGTGCAGTGTGGAGCGTGACAGCAGTGGGGCAGTGTGTGATGTGACAGCAGTGGCGCAGTGTGTGATGTGACAGCAGTGGTGCACTGTGGTGTTTGAGAGCAGTGGTGCAGCGTGGGATGAGACAGCAATGGTGCACTGTGGAGTGTGACAGCAGTGGTGCAGTGTTGTGTATAACGGCATTGGTGCTGTGTGGAGTGTGGAGTGTGAACGCAGTGGGGCAGTGGTGCAGTGTGACAGTGGTGGTGCAGTGTGGACCATGACAGATGTGATGCAGTGTGGAGTGTGACAGCAGTGGGGCAGTGTGGAGTGTGACAGCAGTGTGGCAGTGTGGAGTGTGACAGCAGTGTCTCAGTGTGGAGTTTGAGAGCAGTGGCTCATTGTGGAGTATGACAGCAGTGGTGCAGAGTGGTGTATGATGGCACTGATGCAGTGTAGAGTCTGACAGCAGTGTTGGAGTGTGCTGTATAACAGCACTGGTGCATTGTGGAGTGTGACGGCAGTTGTGCAGTATGGGCTGTGACAGCAGTGGCACAGAGTGGAATGTGACAGCAGTAGTGCAGTGTGGAATGTGACAGCAGTGGCGCAGTGTGGAGTGTGAACGCAGTGGGGCAGTGGTGCAGTGTGACAGCGGTGGTGCATTGTGGACCGTGACAGATGTGATGCAGTGTGGAGTGTGACAACAGTGTTGCAAATTGGAGAGTGCCAGCAGTGGTGAAGCGTGGTGGATGACGGCACTGGTGCTGTGTGGAGTGTGACAGCAATGGTGCAGTGTGGAGCGTGACAGCAGTGGGGCAGTGTGGAGTGTGACAGCAATGGTGCAGTGTGGAGCGTGACAGCAGTGGGGCAGTGTGGAGTGTGACAGCAGTGTCTCAGTGTTGTGTTTGAGAGCAGTGGCTCATTGTGGATTGTGACAGCAGTGGTGCAGAGTGGTGTATGACGGCACTGTAGCAGTGTAGAGTCTGACAGCAGTGTTGCAGTGTGCTGTATAACAGCACTGGTGCAGTGTGGAGTGTGACAGCAGTGGTGGAGTATTACGTATGATGGCATTGGTGCTGTGTGGAGTGTGACAGCAATGCTACAGTGTGGTTTGTGACAGCAGTGGTGCATGTGGAGTGTAACAGCAGTGGCTCAGTGTGGAGTGTGACAGCAGTGGTGCAGTGTGGAGTTTGACAGCAGTGATGCAGTGTGTGATGTGACAGCAGTGGTGCAGTGTGGAGTTTGACAGCAGTGGTGCAGCATGGGATGTGATAGCAGTGGTGCAGTGTGGAGTGTGACAGCAGTGGTGCAGTGTGGACCGTAACAGCAGTGGCTCAGTGTGAAGTGTGACAGCAGTGGTACATTGTGGTGTGTGAAAGCAGTGGCGCAGTGTGGAGTGTGATAGCAGTGGTGCAGTGTTGTGTATGACAGCATTGGTGCTGTGTGGAGTGTGACAGCAGTGGTGCAGTGTGGAGTGTGACAGCAGTGGCTCAGTGTGGAGTGTGACAGCAGTGGTGCAGTGTGGAGTGTGACAGCAGTGGTGCAGTGTGGAGTGTGACAGCAGTGTCTCAGTGTGGAGTTTGACATCAGTGGCTCATTGTGGAGTGTGACAGCAGTGCTGCAGAGTGGTGTATGAAGGCACTGGTGCAGTGTAGAGTCTGACAGCAGTGTTGCAGTGTGCTGTATAACAGCACTGGTGCAGTGTGGAGTGTGACAGCAGTGGTGCAGAGTGGTGTATGACAGCAGTGGTGCAGTGTGGAGTGTGACAGCAATGCCACAGTGTGGGGTGTGACAGCAGTGGTGCAGTGTGGGCTGTGACAGCAGTGGTGCAGTGTGGAGCGTGACAGCAGTGGGGCAGTGTGTGATGTGACAGCAGTGGCGCAGTGTGTGATGTGACAGCAGTGGTGCACTGTGGTGTTTGAGAGCAGTGGTGCAGCGTGGGATGAGACAGCAATGGTGCAGTGTCGAGTGTGACAGCAGTGGTGCAGTGTTGTGTATAACGGCATTGGTGCTGTGTGGAGTGTGACAGCAATGCTACAGTGTGGTTTGTGACAGCAGTGGTGCATGTGGAGTGTAACAGCAGTGGTGCAGTGTGGAGTGTGACAGCAGTGGGGCAGTGTGTGATGTGACAGCAGTGGAACAGTGTGGAGTTTGACAGCAATGGGGCAGTGTGTGATGTGACAGCAGTGGAACAGTGGGGAGTTTGACAGCAATGGGGCAGTGTGTGATGTGACACCAGTGGTGCAGTGTGGAGTTTGACAGCAGTGGTACATTGTGGAGTGTGATAGCAGTGGCGCAGTGTGGAGTGTGATAGCAGTGGTGCAGTGTTGTGTATGACGGCATTGGTGCTGTGTGGAGTGTTACAGCAATGCTACAGTGTGGTTTGTGACAGCAGTGGTGCATGTGGAGTGTGACAGCAGTGGCTCAGTGTGGAGTGTGACAGCAATGCTACAGTGTGGTTTGTGACAGCAGTGGTGCAGAGTGGTGTATGACGGCACTGGTGCAGTGTAGAGTCTGACAGCAGTGTTGCAGTGTGGAGTGTGATAGGAGTGGATCAGGGTGGAGTTTGACTGCAGTGGCTAAGTGTGGAGTGTGACAGCAGTGGTGCAGTGTGGAGTGTGAAAGCAGTGGCTCAGTGTGGAGTGTGATAGCAGTGGTGCAGTGTTGTGTATGACAGCATTGGTGCTGTGTGGAGTGTGACAGCAATGCGACAGTGTGGGGTGTGACAGCAGTGGTGCATTATGGGTTGTGACATCAGTGGTGCAGTGTGGGCTGTGACAGCAGTGGTGCTGTGTGGAGCGTGACAGCAGTGGGGCAGTGTGTGAAGTGACAGCAGTGGTGCACTGTGGAGTTTGAGAGCAGTGGTGCAGCGTGGGATGAGACAACAATGGTGCACTGTGGAGTGTAACAGCAGCGGGGCAGTGTAGGATGTGACAGCAATGGTGCAGTGTGGAGTGTGACAGCAGTAGTGCAGTGTGGAGAATGACAGCAATGGTGCAGTGTGGCGTGTGACAGCAGTGGTGCAGTGTGGAGTGTGACAGCAGTGGCTTAGTGTGGAATATGACAGCAGTGGCTCAGTGTCGAGTGTGACAGCAGTGGTGTAGTGTTGAGTGTGACAGCAGTGGTGCAGTGTGGAGTGTGACTGCAGTGGCTCAGTGTCGAGTGTGACAGCAGTGGTGCATTGTGGAGTGTGACAGCAGTGGTGCATTGTGTGATGTGACAGCAGTGGTGCAGTGTGGAGTTTGACAGAAGTGGTGCAGTGTGGAGAGTGACAGCAATGGTGCAGTGTGGCGTGTGACAGCAGCGGTGCAGTGTGGAGTGTGACAGCAGTGGCTCAGTGTCGAGTGTGACAGCAGTGGTGCAGTGTGGAGTGTGACAGCAGTGGTGAAGTGTCTGATGTCGCAGCAGTGGTGCACTGTGGAGTGTGACAGCAATGGTGCAGTGTGGAGTGTGACAGCAGTGGTGCAGTGTGGAGTGTGACAGCAGCGATGCAGAGTGGTGTATGACGGCACTGGTGCAGTGTGGAGTCTGACAGCAGTGTTGCAGTGTGCTGTATAACAGCACTGGTGCAGTGTGGTGTGTGACAGCAGTGGCTCAGTGTGGAGTGTGATAGCAGTGGTGCATTATGGGGTGGGATAGCAGTGGTGCAGTGTTGTGTATGACAGCATTGGTGCTGTGTGGAGAGTGACAGCAATGCCATAGTGTGGGGTGTGACAGCAGTGGTGCATTATGGGGTGTGACAGCAGTGGTGCAGTGTGGGCTGTGACAGCAGTGGTGCAGTGTGTGATGTGACAGCAGTGGTGCAGTGTGGAGAGTGTCAGCAATGGTGTAGTGTGGAATATGACAGCAGTGGTGCAGTGTGGACCATAACAGCAGTGGCTCAAGTGAGGAGTGTGACAGCAGTGGTGAAGTGTCTGATGTCGCAGCAGTGGTGCACTGTGGAGTGTGACAGCAATGGTGCAGTGTGGAGTGTGACAGCAGTGGTGCAGTGTGGAGTGTGACAGCGGTGGCTCAGTGTTGAATGTGACAGCAGTGGTGCAGTGTGGAGTGTGACAGCGGTGGCTCAGTGTTGAGTGTGACAGCAGTGGTGCACTGTGGAGTGTGACAGCAGTGGCTCAGTGTTGAGTGTGACAGCAGTGGTGCAGTGTGGAGTGTGACAGCAGTGGTGCAGTGTGCTGTATGACAGCACTGGTGCAGTGTGGAGTGTGATAGGAGTGGATCAGGGTGGAGTTTGACAGCAGTGGTGCAGTGTGGAGTGTGAAAGCAGTGGCTCAGTGTGGAGTGTGACAGCAGCGATGCAGTGTGGAGTGTGAAAGCAGTGGTGCAGTGTGGAGTGTGACAGCAGCGATGCAGTGTGGAGTTTGACAGCAGTGGCTCATTGTGGAGTGTGACAGCAGTGGTGCAGAGTGGTGTATGACGGCACTGGTGCAGTGTGGAGTCTGACAGCAGTGTTGCAGTGTGCTGTATAACAGCACTGGTGCAGTGTGGAGTGTGACAGCAGTGGCTCTGTGTTGAGTGTGACAGCAGTGGTGCAGTGTGGAGTGTGACTGCAGTGGCTCAGTGTCGAGTGTGACAGCAGTGGTGCAGTGTGGAGTGTGATGGCAGTGGCTCAGTGTGGAATGTGACAGCAGTGGTGCATTGTGGGCTATGACAGCAGTGGTGCATTGTGGGGTGTGACAGCAGTGGTGCAGTGTGGAGTGTGAGAGCAGTGGTGCAGTGTGGAGTGTGAGAGCAGTGGTGCAGTGTGGAGCGTGACAGCAGCGGTGCATTGTGGGCTGTGACAGCAGTGGTGAATTGTGGTGTGTGACAGCAGTGGTGCAGTGTGGAGTGTGAACGCAGTGGTGCAGTGTGGAGTGTGACTGTAGTGGTGCAGTGTGGAGCGTGATAGGAGTGGCTCAGGGTGGCGTGTGACAGTAGTGGGGCAGTGTGGGGTGTGACAGCAGTGGTGCAGTGTGGAGTGTGAACGCAGTGGTGCAGTGTGGAGTGTGACTGTAGTGGTGCAGTGTGGAGCGTGATAGGAGTGGCTCAGGGTGGCGTGTGACAGTAGTGGGGCAGTGTGGGGTGTGACAGCAGTGGTGCAGTGTGGAGTGTGAACGCAGTGGTGCAGTGTGGAGTGTGAAAGCAGTGGGGCAGTGGTGCAGTGTGACAGCGGTGGTGCAGTGTGGACCGTGACAGATGTGATGCAGTGTGCAGTGTGACAGCAGTGGTGCAGCGTGGTGGATGACGGCACCGATGCAGTGTGGAGTGTGACAGCACTGTTGCAGTGTGGAGTGTGACAGTACTGGTGCTGTGTGGAGTGTGACAGCAATGGTACAGTGTAGGTGTGAAAGCAATGGTGCAGTGTGGAGTGTGACAGTACTGATGCACTGTGGAATATGCCATCAATGGTGCACTGTCGAGTGTGACAGCAGTGGTGCAGTGTGGAGCGTGACAGCAGTGGTGCAGTGTGGGGTGTAACAGTAGTGGTGCAGTGTGGTGTGTGACAGCAGTGGGGCATTGTGGAGTGTGACAGCAATGGTGCAGTGTGGTGTGTGACAGCAGTGGGGCATTGTGGAGTGTGACAGCAGTCAGTGGTCAGACCACATCAAGGTCCCCCTACGCTGATCTTCTGCGGACATGGTTGGAGGATGTGAGTTACAGGGAGAGGCTGAATAGGTTTGGACCTTTTCCCTGGACTGTCTGAAGTGGATGGGTGACCTTATGGAGGTTTATAAAATCCTGAGCGGTATGGACCGGATAAACAGACATGGTCTTTTCCCTGAGGTGGGGGAGTCCAGAAGTAGAGGGCATAGTGTGAGAGGGGAAAGATTTGAGAGGGACCTAACATGCAGCTCTTCCACACAGAGGGTGGTGCGCTTATGGAGTGAGCTAGCAGAGTAAGTAGTGAAGGCTGGTAAAATTACAGCTTTTAAAAGGCAGCTGGATGGGTATATGAATTGGATGGGCTTCGTGGGATATAGGCCTTGTGCTGGCAAATGGGACTAGATTAGGTTGGGATATCTGGTTAGCATGGATGTGTTGAACTGAATGGTCTGTTTCCATGCTGTACATCTCTATGACTCTATGAATAGTGGCACCATGTTAGCCAACCTCCAATCTTCCAGCAGCTCACCTGTGACTACCTCCTTTTCGTGGGCTTCCAGAATTCCATAACCCAGGAAGAAAACACTGGACCCAGCACCAATGCTTGTGGTACACCATCAGGCAATGGGCAACCCTGTTTTGTACCCCACCCCCCACCGCTGGTTAAATTGGAGAAAACATATGGAAAGCACTTCAGTGGAATGGGCAAAGAGGGCTTCCTTGTTCTTCTCAACACAAATATGGCTAGCTATTACTTTCATGCATCTGCTTCTGAGTCTCTGTGTTTGATGCATTGTCACATTGTCAGCAATTTATAACCAAACGAGATGTCTCGTGAGTTGAGGTTTATGCACGGATCTGACAAAACCAGCTTGAATCAGAGAGATCAATAGGTTCTCATGGATTTGTTGATGCAGGCACCTTGTGGTGTGTTCCTGGTTGACAATCCCTGACTCAGTGCAAAAGGTGTAGCTGCCAGAGTTATCCAGCAGTGGCAGTACCATGGAGGTACCACCTTCAGAAGGAGTCAATGGTGCAGAGTAGTAAGGGAGAATGCATTCTATCGGCCTTTGTACTAGATGTTTCAGGTACATATGACCCACGTTATTACCCTTTACAAACCCTCTGAATGGAGTGTGCTGCTGCACCCTTGCTTGCAGGTGGGGTCACTTGCCCTATCTGCCGCAAGTGTGGTTGCAGCCAATATCCTTCCCTTCCAATTTCCAGAATGAGGGAAGGCAACAGTGAGCTGTCCTCATTTAGCGGCTCTCAACCCATACTATTCCACATCCCTTTCCTCATGGTCCATCCCACAACCTGATGGGATTCACACTTTGCCCAGTGCCCACCCAACCCATTAATATTTGCACATGTCTGCCTACTCCTCCCACCCAGACCCAGGCATAAGAGGTGATAATGGGTGGTGCTGACATCACAGCCCCAACTTGAATCTGGGCTGTGTCCACCTGAGGGCAACCACCACTCCTTCATTACACCCTCCCCAGCCATACCTTATCTTCTAGACCCTTTCAAAATCCTTCGATACTGTCCCCCTCCATAATTGCACTGTGCCTTTGTCCAGAACCTGAAGCCCGCAGTCTCGAAGATTAAGTTGTGAAGGTTCAGTACCAAGGCCCACACTCACACTGGCACCATCCCCCCGGTCCAGTCTGTGAGCTGGGTGCCCGTCCCTATGTGCAAAATGTCCCCACATTGAGTCCCCACTGCAGCCTTTCATTGCTAGTTGCTGATGGGCCTACAATGCAAATGTGTACTTCGGGATGACACTGCCACAGCTCAATAGATGTACCAGGATGGTTCAGATGGGCTGACAGATGGTGGATGCCAATATACCTTGAGTGTGGTTGGTGCCATGTATCTGGTCACAGGCAGCATGGAGGTGCTTTGGAACAAGTGGCAAGTTGAACCTGCCAGTTACAAGCTCTGGTTTCTTTGTAGTGTTTTCCCAATGTTGGGTGAATATGGTAAGGTGCGAGTCTTAGTATGAATAAGGTGGTCATATTGTGAACAAGGTATTTAACCACATTAATCCCCATCAGATGGCACATGGCTGCTGTCTAGTGAGAATTCCATCGCTCCACCGTGTAAAAAAGAAAAGGTGGAGCAAGCTGATCTCCAGAATGTGATCTCAGTTGTTCTGGCGTTAAGTCAATGTAGCTAACAATACATCCTTGGTAGAGTGTGATGTCTCCACAGGAGACCATGATGAATCTTAGATGTAATGTAACCATATAACAAGTCCGTATAATAAATCTTTACTGTTTACTAGGATTGGGCCAACCTTCTGCTGATGACTCTGTGTGGAGATTTTCTCCCTGCATTAATGTGGAATGAACTGGGAAAAACCTAATTGTGCAAGAAAGCGGAGGTCCCCCTCGGTTTATGTTGCCTCGTCTCTTAGTATCCAAAAGAAAAATTCCACCCAATCTCTTTTAATTCCCACAAAATGCCGGCAGTTTTGCACATTAATAGTGGCATGTAGAGTTAAACCTATCATTAATCTTCAAACAGAATCTCATATTGAGAAATATTTCCTCTAGCTCCCTCCCATTCACAATGAGACGTTTTTTTCACTCACCACAGTGGTTCCCTTTGCATCTTGAAACAATTGCAATTTATCACCATAAATCATATTTCGAATAGTCTGCTTAATGTCTACAGCAGAAGGTTTATTGGATCGGGACTTGACTTCGCTTGGAGGTTTGCGATAGGAAATAGAGCAGAAATATCTTACAACAATTACCAAAAACAATTTTCTCAAAGTGGCATTAGATTGACTAGCCTACAGAATACAAACGTTTGTTTACTGACAGGCCAAGAGCTGATTAACTAGATGGAATATTGCTTAATTGCTACATCTGCTATTGCTTAGCTCCCTGTGCCAGCCTAAGCAGATGTAAAAATAAGCAAAAAAACTTTGTGGATAAATAATTTGAGTGAGTGCAAAATGCAAAGCAGTGGGGAGAAAAGTGGGTGCTGAGATATACATAATCTCTAGGTCTAGTCATCATGCATTTGCAATGTGCAAGGGCAATACAGAAAGACAATGGAGAAACCATAAAATACCAGAATATAAAACAACAAATATTTTTTGCAGCTGAGGACAATTCATTAAAATGAACCACTGTGTGGAAACAAAAAGAGTAAAATAATTAAGTGTCATTCAGTGTTTACACTTGATAAAATTTGCAGTTAATATTTATTTGAAGATCATGTCACTATTACTACAAATTGGACTAACATCAAGATTTTGATCTTGATTCTGTCCCAACATGACTGCAATGAATTTTGGGGTTAGGAAGGGTGCAGGGGGGAATATATCATTTACTGATTTCACTTATTACTTGGTTTCTGGTATTATTGGACATCATAGTTCTCAGAGGGTTAATGTTCATGTTACATTGGTGCCACTCATTCTACTGATGGCCAGGTAGGTGGAGACAAGAAGTTCTACACTTGCTTTCAAAGAGAACAGATGTATATATACCTCCACCTTCTAAAGAATCAAAGAATCCCTACAATATGAGAACAGGCCATTTGGCCCATCAAGTCCACACTGATCCCAACCCCATCCCTGTATCCCTGCACTTCCCATGGCTTATCCACACACATCTTTGGACTGTGGAGGAAGCTGGAGTATCCTGAGGAAACCTACATAGACAGAGTGAGAATGAGCAAACTCCACACAGACAGTTACCTGAAGGTTGAATTACACCTAGGTCCTTGGCACTGTGAGGTAGCAGTGCTAACCACTGTGCCACCCCAGTAAAGGCCTCAGTAATTTGCCTAATCAAATGTGATTGTGTTTATTGCTATCATGCAATAAACCTACTTGTTATCTGAGAACAGTACCTCTTCTGTGGATACTCAATGGTAGTGTATTTTTTTGCCACTAATCATCAGGTCTGTCCAAGACAAATCACCTCAAACATACCTTACCCAGTACCAATACCAACCAGCAAATATACAAGTTCATCTGGGAAAATACTACACCTGGTATATTAAAGCTGGCCCTAATTCAACTGCTCACAACACTTAAATCAGGTAAGTGCATCGTACTTCTCTAACAATCAAAGTCTCAGTTTATTACGAGAATCCCAAATGGCTATAACTGAATAGCTCATAGTTTGTCCAGTAATCAATGGAATAAAATGTCAAGGAATTAACTTCATGCACTAAATTTCTGACAAGTGATGTTGTGAGGGACAGCCAGCCGGTCATCTGTGTGCTGTTGTCCTGAGGAATTTTTAAACTTAGATATTAATTGTTTCTGTCACAAAGCTTATCATGAGTGTTATTATTGTTTCATTACAGGTGGAGAAGATAAGCAGCAGGATGAGAATCAGATAGATCTGAGGATGGATTGGGGACTCCAAAAACTTGTGGTTTCAAGTACAGGTAACCCCCACTTTTCAAATGTTTGCTTTACGCAATACCGTTTTTATGAAAGACTTACATTCGTACCTGTTTTCGCGATTCCAAAGAGGATTTTCACTTTTACAAGAAATGGCAATATTATTTCCCATATAAACCATGCACCTTCACTTTACATTGTTTTCAGCTTAAGAAAGGTTTCCTGGGAATGCTTTACTTTCGGATAGCAGAGGCTACCTATAAATCTGTTGGACTATAACCTGGTGTCGTATGATTTTTGACTGTGATACAATGCAGAGACAGACCATTCAGCCCAAGTAATCCATACTGATGTCTATGCTCCATGCAAGCCTCCATCCACCCTTTTTCTTCTAACCCAATTGGCCGAACCTCTCTTCCTCATCTAGTTCCTGTTTCACCTCTATGCAGAATGCAGTGGGGTTGAAACAGCAAGTGTACAGTTTCAACAGACAAATCCACAAAGTCCTACTTGCCAGGGCCTGCCAAAACTCACATTTCGCAGGAATACTGAAGCTCAAAAAGAGAGGTTTACAGCAATGATCTAAGACACTCAACACCACAATTTTGTATCCATAAAGACACCATGGAGCCATTCAGCTTTTGCTAACAGGAAGGACTACCAGGGCATAGATGTTCTCCTGCTGAGTGACTGCCACTACAGAATGATACAAGGCTTTGTCAGTCTTGCAGGCCGCTGTCACAAAGCCAACACACACTTCCACAGCCTCCTCCTCCCTTCCACAACAATTCCACCCTGCCAGAAATGCAATGGTTGCTTGGCAATGAGGGTTACCCCTGAACACATGGAAGGTGACCCATATTCTCATCACAGCTAAAGAATACTCACAGGTCAAGGGAACAGCAGAAATATCACGGAGTGCAGATGATAAAGCTTTTGGAGAGTGTTCCGGCTTCTATAATGAACCACACACATTTGCAGAATCATCATAGTGCACTGCATGTTGGAAAGCAGAAAAGTATAGAGGCGATCACAGATCTTCAGATCACAAAAAGTGATCAACAGTTGTACAAAGGGGAGACTGCTGCAGAAAGCAGGTGATACAGCACCCTAGAGCAGAAGGAACAGGGATCACTTTAAAGAGGAGTCCCCTCTTTTCTGAATATCTACATTTTGACCACGTTGAGATGACTTGCAGAGTGCTCATCATCATTTCTGAGAGCTTCTTGCTCCTTTGTTTTGCCAAAGGATAAGGAGTTGTTACATTGTGTGGGGATACAGTCTCCAGCTATTTTCTGATTCCTGCTTGGAAAACGGCACGTTCCCACTGTCTACCCTTGTATCACGGTGCTTCCTAGCAACAGTGATGATGCCTACTCTAAGGAAGACTATCTATCTTCTCATAATGGTGTCTTGGTGGATACAATGCAGTTTGGAGACAGGGCAAAAGACAATTCCTTTAGTATCATGTATCTTGTTACAATAGCTGCAAGTACATATAACATTAAGGCATCAGGAATTTTAACTTGATGAAATGTATCAGTTTGTTATGAAGGCTGAAATAAAGTACTGCAGATGCTGAAGATCTAATACAAATACAGAAGGTTTTGGAGAAACATTGCAGTTTGGCAGAGTGAATTTTCCAAGTCCAGTGACCCCTGTTCAGCATTTTTTTTAAAAAATAAGCAGAGTTGAGTTAATGTCTAATCTGGCATTTACTCAGCCAGTGTGGAAATTGAACCTACACTTTTGATGTCCCGCTATATCACAAACCAGTCATCCAGTCAACTGCATTAACCACAGTCCTGGAAAATGGACACTGGACTTGAAATATTAAATTTGCTTTCTTTTCCACAGATGCTGCCAGAGCTGCTGAGTTTCTCCAGCAATTTCTGTTTTTTATTATCACAGCTGGCGGTGTTTTTAACCTTCTCTACTGTCTTCACAGATGCGAAGGAGAAAGAGCTCTGTGGAGGTCACACGTTTGAGATGAATCAAAGGGTTCCGATGACATGAAGAAAAGGAAATAATCTTTGACCATTGAACTTGTAAAGATGTCACAAATGACATGACCAGATTATATCTGGATATATGTGGGGAGGAGGGACGATGGATGGAAAGTGCACACCCCTCCACACAAAAGGGTCACATCTGTTTATCAGCAGGAGGATCAGTTGTAGCAGTTTGCAATTCCGCTTCCATTGACTTTTGTCCAAAGGCCATCCTAAATCATTCATAAAGCACTATTTTTGTATAATTATATGGATTGCTGTTTTTGATTCCAACCACTAGTTTAGTCCTGGCAGAAAAAAACTGCAGCAGCTGAGATTTTCGGCATGTCTGAAGAACAACCCTTTCCTTCAGAGTTGCCTGTGTAAGGGAGGCACGAGAGGCATAACAAGGAGGAAGGCTGCAAATAAAAGCACTGCACACTTTGCCACAGTTGTCTTGCAGGTTTTGTATTTATTTTCATTTTTCTTAAACATTAGTTCAAATTGGTTAAAAGTATCTGTGGAAAGAAGTTGAAATATTTTTCATAATAATGAAATAAATTTGGTAACTCCAACAGTCTAATTCATCAGATAGATCTTGAAGAAAGGAAAGATCAGAGTAAGGTATTCTAATAACTCAGGAAATTCAATTGACAGGAAACATTCTTTATTGGTGAGCAATAAAATAAAGCCACTACTCGTGGCATACATAGGGCAGGACAGATGGCTCTGCAAACTTATCCCTGAAGGTGTACTTCTTTCTTCCTTTATTTTTCCTTATGGCCCAATAGTGCCCAGTATTTTATTTTTCTTCCCAAATCATCCTCATATATATTGTAGGAGCTATCGCATCCCTCCTCTTCCAAGTCTGGAGGTCCCCTCCCACTTCTGTGATGATAGGTTCTCTGACATCATTTTGCATGTGGCCCATCCCTGTTGCTTTCCAGGTCTGGTCGGGGACTTATGACAAGAAGGGCGACTGTATCTTCCATGAAGATCGAAGAGTCACTGCAGAGGGCTCATCCTTATTGACTCCAACTGAGCTTCCTCCACTTCTGTCTTCTCCCTGGGTGGGATGAGCTTTGCTTGTTTCAGCAGCTTTGTCTGGATGGACTCTATGACCACAAATGCAGCATGGATATTTTGCTCCTAACTGACTTATGGAGAAACTTCCCATCCAGTTCAGGAACCCTGGGGACTCCAATTCCAATCACCCCTCCATGGCAACAAACAGAATCCACAGGGATTATCCACTGGGGACTTGAGCATCACCCAAAGTTGAGGAAGGTACCATTCATGGACCTGAAACACCAGAGCCCCTTTATCCGTACTTTTGTGGGAAAGGGCCAGTTCCATGACTTTCTTGAAGTGCAGATCAGGAAGTGATATTGATTTCATGTGAGTGATAGATCCACACAAAGCAATGGTAGACACAATTTGTTCTACCTTGAATATTAAGGAAACTTACATTTTGGGCAAAGCCTTGTTGTCTCTTGTATTTTGCTGTGTTAATGTGGAGTGTGGTGTTTGCTATTATGGTCAGTTCTTGAGCAAGGGTCCCCAAATCATTAGGATGCCCCCCAAATGGTTATGCTATCGTGTGAGGATGGATGAACTAATTCTCCTTTTTTGATTCAATCCTGCTCTCAGTTTGTCACAACCATTGCTAATTTATAAAGGATCCCTTCCCTCATGGACATGATTTGGAGGAGCCAGTGTTAGACCGAGGTGGACAGAAGTAAAAATCAGACAACACCAGGTTATAGTCCAATAGGTTTATTTGGAAGCACTAGCTTTCGGAGCACTGCTCATTCATCAGGTGGTCAGCAGCACTTTGAAAGCTAGTACTTCCAACTAAACCTTTTGGATTATAATCTGGTGTTGTGTGATTTTTAACTCTTCCCTCATAGATACCTTTTCCCAATCCAAATGTATTTATGATTTTAAAGAAACCAACTTAACCAAGCTTTTTGAGTTAAAGAAAGGATGATTCTATTACCTAAGCACAATAAAATAAAATAAAATGGGACACACATACACGCAGATTAGAAATGTGAATGAAATTAAATGAGTAATAACACTTCAAAAAGATCCATGAATCAGTCTTTGGGTTCTGTGAAGAGGAGTTGCATTGGCTGGGACTGGTAATATTGACATTGCTAGTGAAGCAATTGATTTTGAGACACTTGACTATGCAAGTTCACAAGATTTTGTCTTATTTCCTCTTCAGTGATGACTTTACTGGCTGGTCAAGCTTTTAGCACTCAGAGCAAAGGAGAGATTTCATTTCCCTGCGGTGCGCCGTTGTCTAATAGCTGTCCGGAAGCTATGACCTTCACAACACTAGTCCACACAAACACATCAGCTCACTGATAAGTGGACAATAGGGCTTCAAGGAGTTTCAACTCCTGTTCCTTATATTCCTGAGAGGGTAAAACAAACATGAATTTTGATTCATGCCCACAGTTTGGGAGATACCCACAGGATATGGCTTTCCTACTGAGTGGGATGACCAGCTTTCAGCTTACATCTCTTCCTTGTAGGTTTCTCTGTTTGTAGAGGAACTTTCAGCAATGATTTCCATTCTCAGGATTTACATGATCAGCCATTACTGGCTGAAAGGTGTCTTTTTTTTTAAAGACACGCATTGTTTAAAAGTTAAAAGTGTCCATAAGCAATTCAGAGTTTTGAACAATCACCATGACCTGGCTTTTCTCCTGGCTCAGAAAATCTCAGTAAGTCCGCAATTTTTAAATGCCACCTTGTATAAGCTATAATAACCTTATGGCACAATGGTTAGGGATCATTGTCACACTGACAGCTTTCCATAAAATGGCTTGGGGTTTCAGTTGAGGATCCACCTTGTACTTACTTCTGTGTGAGGTATGAGAACAAGGAAGAACCAATCTATAGATTCTTGTCTCATGTCTCATGTTCAGTATGTCAGTGTGTCTTTAACAAACATGCTTGTGGTATCAACTAGGAGAAAGTGAGAACTGCAAGTGCTGGAGATCAGGGTCGAGAGTGTGGTGCTGGAAAAGCACAGCAGGTCAGGCAGCATCCGAGGAGCAGAAGAATCAACATTTCAGGCATAAGCCCTTCATCAGGAATGAGCATTCCTAATTCCTGATGAAGGGCTTATGCCCGAAATGTCGATTCTCCTGATCTCCAATGGTGGGCGAAAGTGAAGACTGCAGATGCTGGAGAACAGAGTCAAGAGTGTGGTGTTGGAAAAGCACAGCAGGTCAGGCAGCATCCAAGGAGCAGGAAAATTCTGATGAAGGGCTTTTGCCCGAAACGTTGATTTTCCTGGTTCTCAGATGCTGCCTGACCTGCTGTGCTTTTCTACACCACACTCTCGATGCTTGTGGTATCATCACTGCATCAAAGCACATGACCTGAGAGAATAGAGATTGCATACTCATTCTTATTTCAGATCACTAGAAGCATGACATTCTATTGGAAGCATGTTTCCTTGTAACTTGTGTTAATTTAATGTGAACCCAGACATTTATCTGCCTGCAGAATGTAATGTTTGTTTTTAATAATTTGTTGTAATAAATGTCTGTTAGATTCTTCAACATCATAATAATCATATTCTGTTTCTTATACCATGGCAGATAAAAACAAACCACTGCAATGTCAGGTAAAATGCTCCTATCCCTTTCACTGCAGCCCATGCTTCAACAGTCATAATGCAAGTCTTCCAGGCCATACACAATCAGATTAAAATCTTACCAAAGTGGATAAAACCAATCTAACGTCAGCATAAAACATGGAAGACAATGAATAATCCAAATAACTGAGAAACTAACTAGCAGCTTAACAGGACTGTGTGTGGACTGGATTGGCTTTTTCAATGGTACTCCAGCAGAGTTCTGTCTGGTGCTAGCATCACAGGATGTAGGGTCAGTTTATCATGTGGCAACTCAGGGATTGGAGCCTTCCAAAGAGATCTGGCCACCAGTGTAGGAACAGTTACAAAACATGCCTCTGCTGCATCTTTTTTCTACAATTGGATGTGCTCCACTACTCAATAAATGGATAATTTACCTCTGTTACAGAGGCAAGTAGACACTGGGCTTTCAATCATAGGACATTATATTTGCATTATCTTTTGGGCAGAACAATTTCGCTGAGGAGCTGCCAAACATTTATCTCGAAAAAATTATGGTGATTAATTCCTTCTAAACTAAATCCAGCAGCTTTCAAAATATAATGCATCAAAAAAGAGATCAAAAGCTTTGTATTCCTGATAACAATTTGCTCACTGTCCTTTCAAGTAGTTAAATGCAAGCAATTAAAAAAAACAACTACAACACATGATAAATTAGAAATTAAAGAGATGAACATGTTGTACTTTTCAAAAGGAGAGTTTCTGTGCTTTATGGCAGGTTTAGGCAATTTATTTTCTAAATTACTGATGATCATATCACCAGGAAAACTTTCCAGATGAGAAAGTGTTACTTTGACATTATTTTCAGCCATTGATCCCCTTTTGCCACTGTTAAAAGCATTTGGAATAATGTCAATTCTTTCAACCAGTTGATTTATGCTTCATTTTAATTCCCACACTATATATATTTATCTGAGCCCAAATAAGGAAGCCCAGAACTGAAATCAGTTTGAGGATCTCATGTCTAGCCACAAGTAGTTCAATGTTGGTGGGAATATTTTACAGGTTTGTGGCAAGATGACTAAATCTTTCTACAGGAAGTCAAGGTTGCTAATAATCTCTGTCTTATGTTATAGCCAGTTACAAGCACCAAAGTAAGTAGCAACAATGAGATTTCTCCAGATACTGACCAATGTCAAGAATTGGACTTCTGGGGAAAGAAAATGGATGATGTAAGTATTTCCTCAATGATATTAACACTGTTGAGATTAACGTTGAATGGGAGGTAGCTCAATATGTCAGCATCACTAGAAACTGAGCAAAGTGAGAAGAATGATGACCAATATTGTTTCAAACAAAATGCAAGTCAGAAGAACACATGGTCAAGTTTATGGTGCTTTTGCCAAGCTAGATGCTGAGCAATGTATGAAGCAATAGTTATTAGCATTCAAAGCACCTTTCAAAAACAGAGGAAAGCCAGAGAAGCTACACAAAATTTGGGCAGCACGGTGGCTCAGTGGTTAGCACTGTTGCCTCAGGGACCTGGGTTCAATTCCCACCTCTGGCGACTGTCTGTGTGAAGTATGCACCTTCTCCCTGTGTCTGCAAGGGTTTCCTCCCACAGTCTAAAGATGTGCAGGTTAGGTGAATTGCCCACAGTGTTGGGTGCATTAGTCAGAGGGAAATGGGTCTGGGTGGGTTACCCTTCAGAGGGTCAGTGTGGACTTGTTGGGCTGAAGGACCTGTTTCCACACTGTGAGGAATCTAATCTAAAATTGATTTCTGTGAAAGAGAAGAGAGTTGTGAAGAAGAGCACAGGCTTGAAGGTGGTACCTGAAAAATAATCTTCGAGTGACGTACATGCCTGGATAGAAAGTAGATCCAGAATATGTTTTTAAACCAATCAGCAAAACAAGGACAAAGGGAGACAGTTTAGTCAATTTTAAAACTTATTTCAAAAAATTCATGTTCATATAAGGAGTGATCAACACATGAGATAAATTTCTAGTCAGGGTAATAGAAAGAACTCTCATGTCATTTAAGATCAGAGATCAAATCTTAGTCTATGGTGGATCTAGTAATGTACATTTTCTGTCTGATTCTTGCATGTAACTAACTTGTGATAACAATATGAGCAATTGCTGCCTCTAACAACACATGGTGACAATTGCATTCTCCTGTAAGCTATAAGAGTAGGCAACACCATGAAAATTTTGGTAGACTTATTAAAAACAAGCTACTTTATAATGGCTAATTACAAGCATCTATCTAAAGACAGTGGGGTGATATTAAAGACTTTTTTTATTTTTGGGAGCTTGTATTTAGCAATCACATAAATGTAGTTTCACACCAAAATGGCTGTTGGACCATGAATTTGGGATTCATCTTCTACCAAAAGGTTGTGAAATGTTCAAGCTGCCACTCGCACTAGTAATATTCACTGCTGAGTTTCTCAGTCGACTGCCTAATGCAATGTATGCAATAAAAGCAACTACTTAATGTCAAAATGGCCATCACATTTGTTGTGGTGTTGGAAACATCTTTAGAGTGTATGGAATTGTGATGCCATGTCTAACACTCCTTCGATATCATTTGTGCACATTAGTTAGGTTTGTTACTCACTGGTTTGACCATATTTAGAAAAATACTTCCCGCTTGGCTTTATATCTGTTGACGAATAGATCAGAAAACCAGGACAGAGGTTGATTTTGTCACTTCAGCATCAGCAATCCTTTTCTGCTTCCTTGGCAATGAACAATTAGCTCCTTTCATAGAATTTATCTGATGGTTGCTATTAGCACACGGTGATCATAAATTGAAAATAAAGTAGTATATACAAGTCAAGTGGAATCAGCAGGTTGATAAACCAAAAGATCTCGATAGGTGAGTAATACATTCTGAGATAGGATAGTAGGTTAAATAGGTTGGACTTTCTCATAAATAATCTTGTTGCATCCACTCACACAATGGTTCAGGATTTCAGGCAAACAGTCATTCAACATTTCACCAGCTGGCTCAGGGCAATAAAACATCTGGGTCATGTTAAACGTTTGGACAGCTGTACAAGATTAAAAATGAATAACCCAACAGTCTGAAAGGAAAACAAGCAGAGGATATCAGCGAAACAATGGAGCAATTGTTGCGGTTTTGCTACCCGGAACTTAACAATGAGTTAAATAGAGCAACGGACATGAGTTATCTTTATACAATAGGAGCTGACTCAGTTGAGAGAACATGTTTTAACAGTGATGTGAGGCAAGCCATGTTTGTGCTGCCTAATGGATCATTATAGATTCAGAAAAGGATCTTCCCAAAATGTTTGTATGAGTAAGGTGGGGTGCCTCAATGTGGGAACATTTTTTTAAAAGTTTATGAAATTGGACAAAAGAGTATGTGCCTAGAATTCTGTAAAGGAGTGACCCTGACTCTCCCTGTGGATTGACAGCTTAATGCAGAGGCCAGGTTGTTCATTCCCATTTTGCTTTATATTCAGAGAAGAACACAATTTAAATGCTAACAGTAATTACAGTGCTAGACATCAGCAGAGTACAATTGGGGACAAAAAGAGACAGCAGCAAATTGGCAGATAAATAAAAGAGGGACTTTTTAAAAACTGGGTGTTGCCACTTTGGCTGCAGTCAAACTACCAATTACCATGTGTTTAGACAGGAGTTTCATTTAAAGCAGTTGGCGAATGGGACAAGATAAATGTCAGTACGGTATGAAGAGATGTTTAGCAACTGATGGCATACTGATAAGCTTAAACATCCCAATCACAAAAAAAATGCTTTGGCCTTGCTAGAAATTTTCCAAACTTCAGATGATTGCTCAATAAAACCATCAGCAGAAAGCATGAAAGTAACTGATTTCAACAGCTATGTGTTTCCTGACTCTTTCCAGTCCCTCAGGACTAAGAAGAGGAAGAATTTCTTCACTCAGAGATTTGTGAACTTGTGGAATTTTCTAGCACAGAAAGCTGTTGGGAACATTTTGTTAGATATATTCAAGAGGGAGCTTGATGTGGCCCTTGCGACATAAGGGATCAAAGGGAATGAAGAGAAAGCGGGAATGGGATACTGGAATTTGTACGGTCAGCCATGGTCATATCAAAGGGCCGAATGGCCTACTCCTGTGCCTATTTTCAATGTTTGTATGGAAGTCTCAGGAGCCTACAGTCAGTGCTCACTGCCCCCTGCCACTCGTATCCATATCACATGTTTCACTCCCCAACTTCAACCCTAGATACACGATGCTGCTTACTTTTAATTACTCACGTCCACCCCCTTCTAAAATGCCAATGTCAAGCAATATCTAGCAATACTCTGCCATCTCAATTCAACAACTGAGATCCCTGTTTTTTTCTTATTTGTTTAGGTACCACTAGAATCCAGCTTCAGAACTTATCTTGTTTATAAAGATAAAATACTATGGATGCTGGCAATTTGAAAGAAACACATAAAATCATAGAGATGTACAGCATGGAAACAGACCCTTCAGTCCAACCCGTCCATGCCAACCAGATTTCCCAATCTAATCTAGTCACACCTTACAGCACCCGGCCCATATTCCTCCATATTCTTCCTTCCTATTCATATACCTATCCAAATGCCTTTTGAATGTTACAATTGTACCAGTCTCCACCACTTCCTCTGGCAGCCCATTCCATACACACACCACCCACTGTGTGAAAAAGTTGCTCCTTAGGTCTTTTTTATATCTTTCCCCTCTCACCGTAAACTTATGCCCTCTAGTTCTGGACTCCCCGACCCCAGGGAAAAGACTTTGTCTATTTATCCTATCCATGCCCCTCATAATTTTGTAAACCTCGATAACATCACTCCTCAGCCTCCGACACTCCAGGGAAAATAGCCCCAGCCTGTTCAGCCTCTCCCTATAGCTCAAATCCTCCAACCCTGGCAACATCCTTGGAAATCTTTTCTGAACCCTTTCAAGTTTCACAACATCTTTCCGATAGGAAGGAGACCAGAATTGCACACAATATTCCAACAGTGGCCTAACCAATGTCCTGTACAGCTGCAACATGACCTCCCAACTCCTGTACTCAATACTCTGACCAATAAAGGAAAGCATACCAAACACCTTTTCACTATCTTATCTACTTGCGACTCCACTTCAATGATTCCATGTGTACCAAAAAACACATCGCATCTGGCAGCATCTGTGGAGGGAAAACAGAGATAATGCTTCAGGTCCAATGACACTTCTCCAGAACTGGAAAAGTTCAAAGTTCTCGAGCAATTCCTGATTCTGTTTCAGATTGCCAGCAGAAAGTGAGGACTGCAGATGCTGGAGATCAGAGTTGAAAATGTGTTGCTGGAAAAGCGCAGCAGGTCAGGTAGCATCCAAAAAGCAGGAGAATCGATGTTTTGGGCATAAGCCCTTCTTCAGGAAATTCCAGCATCCACAATTCTTTGTTTCTTTTTACGATTTCATGTGGGACCTTCAGAATGATTTTGTAAAAAAATCATACCAGACTCACTTTCTCTCTCCACAGATGCTTCCAGACCTAGAACATGGAACATAGAACATTACAGCACAGCACATTACAGATGTCACGCTGATCTGTGGAACCAATATGAAGCCTGTCTATCCTACACTATTTCATTTTCATCCATATGTTCAGCTAATGACCATTTAAATGCCCTTAAAGTTGGCGAGTACTACTGTTGCAGGCAGGGCATTCCTGCTGAGCTTCTCTGGTATTCCTTGTTTTTGTTTTTAATGAAGTACATATTGGCTGCTGTCCCCCTGTACTCTTGGACCTAAATTGAATTGCCACTATACAAGTAAACCCACACATGGAACAGGTTCAAGAGAAAGCAGGCGCAAACAGGAGCTGAGCAACAGATGAAAGAGAGACACCAATACAAGGCATTATGAATTGAGCAGAAGACTTGAACACAGTTTCTGTACTGTGTGACTGTATGACTGCATGACAAGAATGAAATAATACATCAAAATGAGAAAAGCATAGGGAACATAATGTGAAAGAAAATGAATGGGACACAAGCACAAAGGGAAGGTACAGGAGACAATGGAATGGAATCAGAAAACTAAAACGGGTTACAAAAGAGATGCATGGTTTTTTAAATCTTCTGAAATAAGCAATTCTGCAGAGAATCAAGTTATTATTCAATAAACACTGTGGTATGTTACTTCTGAAAGACATAGAGCATCACTGGATAGAATGCTAGAGCGTATTTTCCAAATTATCACAACAAATGCCACACGACAGCCACAATTCATTTTCCACTTCCACTATGCCAGCCTGCGTGAAGCAAGTCAATTTTTGGGATTCAGTTGCAAACACACTGCATGCCAACACTGACACACCAGAACTCCCAATGTAAACCAATACTGATCACAAAGCAAACTAATTCATTTGATATTTTAATATCTATTAAATTATTGAATCATGGGTTATACGTGCAAACTTGAGGTCATTTGCTGTCTGTGTCCTTAGTTACAAAAAGACTGTGTCACCTTTTACCCCAGTGTTTAATGATCTCCCCCAATCAACCAATGCCTTAATCTTAAAATGATCATCCTTGTTTCCATAGTTTTGGCTCTCTCTAGCTTTTTAATCACATCCAATTTCACAACCCTGCATTTGTTGAATTAGCTTTCTTGATTTTAGTTATGCCAATTGCCCAGGTACGTTGAGCAAAGGCTAACAGTACATGCTGATACAGATCTGGTCAGGTGGTGGAGGGAAGTGTCCCCTTCTCCCAGGACAGGCAGAGGAGACCACAACACTGGACCATGCCAGCCTGATCCAATGTTGCCATCTGGATCAGTAAGGCATTCATAGCCCGGAGGAATGCCCAGCAATGACTTGATTGAGAACTGTACCCCTTAGAGTTTGAGACATGGCCAGTTGATTAGTACACATGCAGTGTGTCTGCCACATATCATTAGGCACCTGGTGCAGTTGTGAAATTAATGAAATACAATGCAATACAGCAAAATGCCCAGCCTCTTGATTGATATCTGTTGACAATCATTGCAATCATTGTTTATGTGTCTGACTTAATGGCAATGCAAGTCAGAAATATTGTTAGCCTTCAAGATCTAGCTTAAAGGGCCAGGTGAGAAAAGGCAAGTCTTGCTAAGGCAAGGCAAGGCAAGCCAAGGCAGGGGAGGGCAAGGAAGGGGAGGGCAAGGTAGGGATGCTGTGAGCATAGTGAATGAGTGCTGAGAATAAATGAGGAGCACAGAGATGCACCTTGTCCAATCCATGAGGTGTATGTCTGCCCCTAGTGTAAAGTGTCCTTGTCACAATGTTCCAAAGAGAGGTGCTGGTGCACTGCAAAGTCAACACTAAAATGCTGCCCTGTACTGTAAGTGAACTGGACATGTACAATGAGGGTACAATGAAGCTGGTACGTGTCCAATGTAGCATGAATAGGGAGTTGGGGGGAAGGCTGCACGTGGTCATTGCCCATTGAATGTGTAGTGATTGTGATGAGGTGGATCTCACAGAATAGGAGTTCCCTGATTGGGGCTGATAACCGGGTCCAATCACAGAGCCATGGCTGACAGTTAAGAACAAGAGTGTTAGACATCCTGTTCACTTTGAGAGCTGGATCTGAAGGAGCTGGATCAATGTCAAGGTCTCTCCATGTGTAAATAAAGGGTGACTTGGTGATCTCAGAGTGTGCTTCTCGATGTTGGTAACTGTAGTCCAACTTGGAGGGCGAGCAGAGCAAGCGGTGAGCTGGAGTCACCAGGTAACCACAGTGACTTCCATGTTAAAAATTGTCACCATCTCGTTTTTATCTGTCAAGTGAGAGAATGGGACACTGCATATACATTAGGTTCGACTAACTGAAATTAAGATGTTAACACATCCTAATGCATGCAAACTACCTTCTCACCTCTCACTGGTGAGAATCTTATCTCACTGTTCAATACTTTGTGAGAAAATGGGACTTTTTGCTGTCAACTTTGAGAATCTCCTGGTTGATCTCACACAACTTTCCCAATTTAGTCACCAATGTCCAGGTGATTCCTCCCAAAGTTTTTGTTGTACTGAAACCAATGTAAAAAATGTAATAAAATGCAAACTGAGAAATGGAATAAAAGACTGTAGCATTGTCAAATATAAACACACCTACATCCACAGACACACAGACACACACACGCACACATTCAAGTTCACACATACAATAATAATTTATGAAGATAGATAAGGAATTACTTTTATAGTTCAAAAAGACTAATATTATGCAGTTCTCATTGTTGATAAGTAGGGTGAATCCACGTTGGACTCAGGGTCTTCCTGGTTTTAGCATCAAATCAGCTTAAAGATGTAGCTGGACAATTTTTCTGTTCTTCTAAAGAAGCTGCTGCTTGGTTAAATTATTTAAAAGTATCTCTCCACCTGCATAAACAAAAAAGGCAGATAGAGTTTGAGCTTGTACAAATAGATGGAGAGACACCTGGGTTCGAGTCTTTAATTTCCAGATTGGCATGTTTCTCCCTGGTTTTTGGAGTAAGTAAGTTTGGGTATCTTTTGCACGAAATGTCGATTCTTCTGCTCCTCGGATGCTGCCTGACCTGCTGTGCTTTTCCAGCACCACTCTAATCTAGACTTTGGGTATCTAAAGTCAGTTTTAGTCACATATCCATGTGGGGTGGCATGGTGGCTCAGTGATTAGCACTGCTGCCTCACACAGCACTAGGGACCTAGTTTCAATTCCAGCCTTGGGTGACTGTTTGTGTGGAGTTTCCTCCCACAATCCAATGATGTGCAGGTTAAGTGATTTGGACATGCTAAATTGTCCACAGTGTTCAGGGATGTGTAGGTTTGGTGCATTAGTCAGGGGTTAAATGCACCCAATGGGTCTGGGTGGGTTACTCTTTGGAGGGTTGGAGTGGACTTGTTGGGATTCTATGGTCTGCATAGGCAACACTTCTCATTGTTGACATTATTGACTCAAAGTTAGAAACCATTTCTAAACAATGTGGAATGGGTGGTAGCTATTCCTACCTGCTTAAAATGAATTGGTTTCTCTACAGTTTCATTTTTAGAGACAGTGACTCTGACAGTCCATTAATTTTGAGGGATTTTAAAATTCAAGATGATAAAAAGTGTGAACTCTTCAGATGGTTTCAACTCAATATGTTTGTTCAAGGGAGAGCATCCTATAAGGTTATTTAGTTCAAAACGTTGTGAGATGAGAAAATTGAGAATCTCGAAAGTCACCTGAGCCTTGGAGGCCATCTCAATAATTTGCCATTTCTCTCCTTTAAAAACGTAGTCAATGATTTTCCAACAGTAAGTATATAGTCTTTCTTTCTTAAAACACAGATTTGCAACAACCTATTGCAACATTCTGGAGAATGCTTTCAAACAGACATTAACTGAAATTGTGGATCTCATCAAGTACCAAGTGAATCCAAAAAATATACAAACAAAGAACTTTACAGCCACATGAAAACAGGAACTTTCTTTGCATTCTGAGAGCTGCATTCCATAATACCGTGTGGTTATAATTCGAACCATTGGTTTACATTGATTGAATAAGTTAAATTTCACTTTAATCACAAAAAATCCATAAATTTAAATATTTTGAATTTCACAGAAAGATACATAGAACTATACAATGAAATTTTATCCATTTCTCCATGTAATGGCAACCATTGGACATTTGTTGTCTGGAGACTTGTTACAATATTTCTGGTAAAGTCAGCCTAAATATGTCAAGTGTGAAATTTAGGAATAACCTACAAATGCTACTAAGGTAGTAACACTGAATGCAGATCCATTGCAACTTTACTGACTGTTGTCTGGTCCACGGATCAGATACCATTTGAAATGTTTAAATTTCTCACTTTAATGAGGCCTCCAATCCATGTAGATGATATGATTTTATTTACATCAGTGCGAGCAAAGGATGGAAATCCGTGTCAAAATAAAAGACACGCAAGGGATGTCAATCAGTGAGCTGAAATGTCTACATTAGTAAAGCTAAACATCTAAATTTAAACAGAAAATAAACAAGGATGCTAATGGAATGTTGGCCTTTATATCTAGAGAACAGGGGTACAAGGATGCAGATATTATGTTGCAGTTATACAAAACTGAAAATGTGTTGCTGGAAAAGTACAGCAGGTCAGGCAGCATCCAAGGAACAGGAGAATCGATGTTTCGGGCATAAGCCCTTCTTCAGGAAGGCTTATGCCTGAAACGTCGATTCTCCTGTTCCTTGGATGCTGCCTGACCTGCTGTGCTTTTCCAGCAACACATTTTCAGCTCTGATCTCCAGCATCTGCAGTCCTCACTTTCTCCTCGCAGTTGTACAAAAGCCTGGTTAGACTCCACTTGGGAGCAGATCTGGGCACCGCACCTCGCAGAGGATACGTTGGCCTTGGCGGGAGTACAATCTAAGTTTACAAGAGTGACCCAAGAGTTCTGAGGAAGGGTCGCTGAACCTGAAAAATTAACTCTGATTTCTCTCCACAGAATCTGCCAGACCTGCTGAGATTTTCCAACAATTTCTGTTTTTGCTTCGATTCACAGCATCCAAATTTTTTCAGTTTTTATTTACAAGAATGAGTCTTGGATTTCAGGAGTTAAGTTGTCAGGAACGATTTTACAAATTTTACAAATTTCTTTAGTATTTACAAAGTTGATGAGTGATTTGCCCAAAGTCTTTAATATATTAACATGATAAGACACGATAGATAAAGATAAACTATTTCCATGGGTTGGAGATGCCAGAATTATGGGACAAAGTCTAAACATTAGGGCCAGACTGTTCAGGGGAGATGTTAAGAAGCACTTCAACACACAAAGGGTGGTAGTTATTTGGAACTCTCTTCCACAAACAACAGTGATTGCTGGATCAGTTGTTAATTTTAAACCTGGGATAGATACAATAAGCCAAGTTATTACGGGATATGGGCCAAAGGCAGATATGCAGAGTTAGGTCACATATCAGTCAGATCTTACTGAATGGTAGAGGGGCTGAAAGGTCTATGTGTACTTCTATGTTCTTAAAAGTGCCTTTGTTAGCATTAGAACTATCTATCATGCAAAACATTCTGCTAAGTTATTGTTTTTCTGTTACAGTTACTCATCAATTGGAATACCATAACTAAGGAGAATTGATGAAGCCTTCTCTAATAGCTTTGCAAACAATTAGAAATCAAATGTGTAATGTTCCTTGCCTCTAATTCTTTTTAGCTGCTAACAACATTAATTAGTTTCCTATATTACATCAATAACTACACTTCGATCACTTTGTTTGGCAAAGTGAATCTTATAACTGCAAGATTACAAAGATAAAATGTTAGAGAGAAACAGCATGTTTAGCACCATCTAAAATCTTGTTTATTTTTGAGTGAATTGATCTGCATTTTCAGCATTTGAATTTATTTCAGTGTTATTCTCTGTTTGAATTCCTTGGCTTAATTTAGAATGATGAGGATTGATTTCTTTTCAGAATTGATTTGCGGTTAGTGTTGATTGAAAAATGGTGATGCTAACATTTTACAAGTAATCCTGAGGAGTAAACCTTTTGAAAAATTATGCAAAAATTGCCTAATTTGGAAACTACACAGAACTCTGTAAAGAATTGTCCTTGCCTGGGATTGCAAGATAATTAATGGCTTTGCTGTAGATACTTGATAGAAGAAATACAGTGTGTTCGTTTTAAGCTTAAGTGCATATTGCAATGTATTTTACTTTGGCATTGTGCCTAGCAGTGGGTGAAACATTTTGTGGGACAAGGATCAACATGTAACAGATTTGCACAGAAACTCTTGGTTTCACTAGGGTATTTATTTGTCTTCTGAGTATTAAATTTCCTAATTGTGTAATTAGTATGTAATTTTCAAGATATTATTATTCCATCTCTTCAAAAATAAACCCCAAAGAATTGCAAATGCTGGAAATCTGAAACAAAAACAGAAATTGCTAGAAAAATTCAGGTCTGGCAGCATCTGTGAAGAGAGAAACAGAGTTTATGTTTCACTGAAGAGATCCAGTTCTGAAGAAGAGTCTCTAGACCCTAAACGTTAACTTGGTTTATCTCTCCACAGATGCTCCCAGGCCTGTTGCATTTTTCCAACAATTTCTGTTTTAATTCCACTTCTGGTTTAGTCCAGAAAGAAAACGTGGTTTGTTTCCTATTGCCAAGATGAGCTGATGCAGAGCTTCGAGATGCAGAGGGGCATGAGTGTCTCATACATGAATCAAAAAGTTCAGTGTGCCCATGCAAAGAGTAATTAGGAAAACTAATAGGGGTGTTACCATTTATCACAAAGGGGATTGAATACAAAGGTAGGGAGGTTATGTTTCAGCTGTAGAAGGCACTAATGAGATCACAGACGGAGCACAATGTTGATCACTGCACTTAGGGAAGGATGGAAATATTTTGAAGGCTGTTCAAAGATAGTTTCCCAGATCCCTAATAGTGTGGAAACAGACCACTTGGCCCAGCAAGTCCACACTGACCTGCTGAAGAGTAATCCGCCCAGATCCATTCCCGTACCCTATATTTACCCCTGATTAATGCACCTAGGCTACACATCCTTGAACACCATGGGCAATTTAGCATGGCCAATTCACCTAACTTGCACATCTTCAGACTGTGGGAGGAAACCGGAGCACCCAGAGGAAACCCACACAGACACAGGGAGAATGTGCAAACTCCACAGAGACAGTTGCCTGAAGCTGGCATCGAACTGGATCCATGTGCATATCTGTTGTACATTTGGATAAACTCCACTGGAGTGACAGGTATTTTGTGATTACCCTGCTCAGAGATGTTATTACACACCTCTGGAGCTGTTCAGACTCGAATTTAGGCTTCCTGGATTAGAGTACAAACACTAACACTGTGCTGCAAGAGCCCTAAGAATTACACTCTTTTTTAACGTTTCAGATTGTCACTTCTGCCTCCATTTTATGTTCTTTTGTTGTTTTTGATTTTGTGCTTCTGCTTTTCTCCTTTATTTTTTGTCAGGCCGCAGCTGTTTACAATTCTGACATTTGCACCTACTTAATGCACAACATTTGTTTTATTATTTGTTTCAAAACAGAGCCTTTTGGCTTTGCACCACAAACTCTTTTATCTAATAAACTGTTCTGCCTTCCAAACAACCCACAGACCTTCTCCTTAATTCTTGTCCCCATCCTCCCAGTTTTCACTGGCTTGCAGTCTACTACCCTGATAATGTGTGACCATGCTGGCAGTGCTCTTGCCTTTGAGTTCGAAGGTTGTGGGTTCAAATCCCCCTGTAGACTTTGACCATTAAAAATCAAGCATGAGATGTTTGGCAATACTGAGGGAATATTTAAGGTAGCTGTTTTGAAGAAGGGTAGAGATGTTTTCCTCGAGAACCCTGGCCAATATTTATCCTTCAATCAACATTAAAAAAACAGATTATCTGTCACTACCACATTATTATTTGTGGGAGTTTATGATGCACAAATTAATTGCTGTGTTTTCTGAAGAGAAACAAGTGATGAATACTTTAGGTGAAAATATTCTGAATTCTTTGTACAATCAAAGAATTAGTGAGCTGGCACAATCTAAACTGTATATTATAAAGAGAAGACAAACTGCTGTAAATTGAGCATCAGGATCTGGCACGGCACAGCCATAGCATTTATAAAGAGATTTATGACTAAATTTTTGGACCTTGAACAATAAAGACTCAACTGAAGAGGAAAGAATGGAGTCCTGTGCTACCTGTCGTTGTCTGCTTCATTGTAAGCATTGTCCTGTGTGAAAGGAGGAGCCAGTGACAGAGCCAGGACAACAAACAGTACAGACCTCTCACACAGTGTGACAGGAGGATCCTGTGGTAGGGATATTCCACTTATTCCAACAATTGTGTGTTGACATGATAGGTTCCATTTTGCGAAGCTGTGCAAGATTGATGAGTGGAATGGATTGGTTAGCACAGAAAGAAATACTCTGCATGATAGAGACTAGGTGCTTTGATTTCAATCAATCAGAGGGAGAATGCTCTTCACTGGGACTTGTGAACCTGAACAGAAGTTGACAATTCCAATGTGCATGGTGACCAAATGTAAAACCTCACTATCACCGGTACATATGACAAGTATAATTTGATGTGATGGATGAAAGATCACAAGGCTATAGAAATGCAAAGTGGAAATATAAACGTACTGGTTCCAAACCAAGTAAACTAACTCTGGATTTTATTGAGATATTTTGGATTCTTAGGTTAAAAAGGCGAACCATGATGATCTATTTGATCCTAATCAAACCTCCTGAATTAGGGCACATGAGCTCATGTTCAGATAAAGAAAGGGCATAGCCTATTTAGATTGAAGAATGTTAAGCAGAGGCTGGTGAGTGCACAGAATAGACAATGCAAGGTGAATGATAGTGTGAAAAACCTAAGGGAGTAATAAATATTTGGGAATGCTATTATAGTGAACCATGGTAAAAACAAGGACTGCAGATGCTGGAAATCAGATTCTCGATTAGAGTGGTGCTGGAAAAGCACAGCAGTTCAGGCAGCATCCGAGGAGCAAGGCTTTTGCCCGAAGCATCGATTTTACTGCTCCTCTGCTCCTCGGATGCTGCCTGAACTGCTGTGCTTGTCCAGCACCACTCTAAACTAGAATTATAGTGAACCATTGTGATTTATGGCAAAAGACATCTGCAGCAAATGTTTGAATTTTGAGCAGCTTCAGCTCAGAGTTTATGGACTGGAGGCTGAGCTACAAACACTGTAATATATCAGGCAGGAGGACCGTTTCCCAGATTGATCGTACCAGGAGACAGTCACACCACGTTCTCGTTTGGTCCATGTTTGGGAGCAGGAGGATGTGACTATGACGAGGCAGGTATGGGACACAGAGGGCAGGAGTGTGAACTTCTGCAATTGTCCAATAGGTTTGAGCTTCTCTCAGCCTGTTTTGTTGAAGAGTAGGTACTGCAGGGTAGATAAGCAAACTGAACATAGCACTATGGTACAGAAAGCCACTAAAGTTGGAGGATAGTCTAGTGAGGAGAATTGACCCTTCTGTCCAGTAAAGACAGGGTTCAGACAAATGTATTTCCTGCCTGGTGCCAGGGTTCGGGACATCCATTCAGTGATGGAAAGGGACTTGCATTGGGAAGGGGATGATCCAGTGGTCATGGTCTATATAGGGACAAATGATTGAAGTAGAACTGGGAACTAGGCTATGCATGGAGAGTATGAGGATCAATGCACTAGAGAGAGATGACTGGAGGATCTAATCTGAGGATCACCATGACTCTGGTGAGGGGAGATGTTGAGAAGGAGAGTCCTTCATAGTAACTCAGAGAATGTGGGAATTAAAGCCACAATATTGGTGTGACTCTGAATTGAAAGACAGCCATTCAACCAACTGAGCTAACTGACCCAGGTTTTAAACCAGATAATGAGGCAAAGGATCAAATATGGAAATATGCAGTGTTAAGAGTGGAGGAAATGTAAGAGGAGAACAGTAGTATGAGAAATGGGGTAAGAGAATGACAGGAATGTCAGAGATTAAGAAATAGCCCAGGAAAGCACCATCAATCAAAACTAGATATTACAAAGATAATAAAAAGATGAAACCAAAAGGTCTGTATTTGTGCGCATGAATTAATAAATTAATCATGCACATTGAAGTAAATAAATATAATCTATTAGCCATTATGGAGATATGGCTCCAGGATGACAAGGATTGGTTCCTGAATATTGAGGGGTATATAACATTCAAAAACAAAGGAAGAGAACTTAAGGTGAGGGGGCAGCATTACTAATTAAGGATGTCATTTGTGCAACTGTTAGAGGTGAATATGGTTTGGATTAGAGAATCAGTTTCGATGCAAATGAAGAGTGGTGAGGGAATTAAGGCAATAGTGGGAGTGGTGGACAGACCCTGTAACAGAAACCACAATGTGGGACAAAGTATACAAACAAAATGAGGTGCGTGTGATAAAGGGGCAGCAATATTCCTGTGTGACCTTAATCTGTATTTAAACTAGAAAAATAAAATTGGCAGTGGTAGTCTGGATGAATCATAGAATCTCTATAGTAGGAAACAGGACATTCAGCCCATCAAGTCTACACTGACCCTCTGTAATCCTCCATTTCCTGTACCTAACCCAACCAGCCTGCACACCCCTGAACACAGTGGGCAATTTAGCATTGCCGATCCACTTAACCTGCACATCTTTGGGCTGTGGGAGGAAACCCACACAAATGCAGGATTTGGTATTTATCAAACTAATAGAGCTGAAGGTTGACAAGTCAACCTGGAGTGTTAAAAACATGGTTAATGGAGTAATAGATACCTTGGGGTTTTATTTTACAAACTTCCCTAAATTCAGGAAAGGCTCCACCAGCCTGGAAAGCAGATAAAACAATGCCTCTGTTCAAGAAGAGAAGGAGGCAGTAAACTGGAAACTAAAGGTGAGTGAGCTTAATGTTTGTAATAGGGAAGATACTAGAATCAATCATTAAAGAAATTATAGTTGCACCCTTAGAGAAACTCAAAATAATCTGGAAGAGACAGCATGGCTTATCAAAGGGAAATTATGTTTAACCAGCTTGTGAAAGTTCTTTTAAGGAGTAACAAATGCGGTGGTTAAATGGAAGACTGTAAATGTCCTATACTTGGGTTCCAGAGGGGCCACGTCAAAGGTTATTGCAGAGAATAAAGATCTGGCTTAACATATCCACATGGATAGAAGTTTGGCTGGCTGGTAGAAAACAGAAAATATGCCAAATTGGGTGTTTGATTGGCAAGGTTTGAATTGTGAAGAGCCAGCGGGGTCAGTGCTGCAGCCTCAATGTTTTACAATTTACATCAAAGAGTTAGATAAGGATAGGAAAGTGAAGGAAGCATAAGAAAATTGCAGACAGCTAAAGATAGATTGAGTAAGTAAGCATAATTCTGCCAATTGGAGTACAACATGGGAACGTGTGAATTGTTTCACTTTGGCAAAATATTACTTAAATAGAAAATGACCATGGTGTTCCAAGGTGCAAAAAGATTTAGGTGTTGTCATGCATGAGAATGTTAGATAGCAGGTACAACATGTAATCAAAAAAGCTAATGGGATACTGTCCGTTATTATGATAGGGATTCAACATAAAACTAAAAATGTGATTCTTCAGTTACATAGGCCATTATTGAGACCACATCTCGAATACTTTGTGCAGTTTCAGTCTCCTTATTAAAAGAAGGATGTAAATACATTAAATATGTCTCAGAGGAGATTTGCTTGATTGGTAACTGAAAGGAGGCTGTTGAGACATTGCAGAGCTTGAAGATGTACGGGGATATGGGTGTCCTTGTGCTTGTATCACAAGAAAGTTTGTAGGTACAGCAAGAGTAAGAGGCAGTTTGATAGAAAAGTAAAAGATCTTGAGGGGTCTTGACAGAGTAGATGATGTTTCCTCTTATGACAGAGTGTAGAACTAAGAATCATTGTTCAAACTATTCATATAATAGAGGTTAGGCATCTTTTTTTCTCAAAGGTCCATGAGTTTTTGAAGCTGTCTTCCTTAAAAGGTAATGGAAGCAACGTCCTTGAATATTTTTAAGGCAGATGTAGATAAATCTTCAGCAAGGGGTTTTTAATGGTAGGTGAAAATATTGATTTGATGTTACAATCAAATCAGAATGATGGAGTAGTCTTGAGAAGCTGGATGGCCTATTCCTTCTTCTAGTTCATATGTTCATACATTTGTAGGAATGGACTGTCTTATGAGAATAGTTGGACAGACTGGGTTTGTTTTCACTACAGTATAAAAGAATGAAAGGTGACTTGATTGAAATGCATGTGACCCTGAATGATTTTGATAAGGTTAATGTGGAAAGGATGCATCCAGACTCGTGGACAGTGTTTTAAAATTAGAGGTCAACATTTCAGGACAGAAATGAGGGAGTTCCTTCTTCTCTGAGAGTGTTGTGCAACCTTAAAACTCTCTTCCTTAGAAGGAGGTGGAGACTGGTCATTTAAGTATGTTTATGACAGAATTGGGTAGATTCTTGCTGGGCAGGGGAATCATGTGTTATTATGGGTGGATGGGAACTGGAACTTGAAAAACAGATCAGTCATGATTGTAATGAACAGTACTGCAGACTCAAAGGGCTGAATAGTCTACTTCTGTTCCTATTTCTTATGTTGGTTCATTTAGATTAGATTTGTAGTAAAAATGCACCTTTTACAGTGCAACTAATTATGTAAAAGTTATATTTATTCTTGACTTCATGAACCAACTATTCTAAATGTTTGCAAATATGGTCAGAAGGAACTATTCAGTTACCTATTCAGAGCCATTTCATTTGGCTTTGTTCAACTGCATTTAATGTTATTTCCTGTTCACTTAAGAAATATCAAAAAATCCCTTAATACTTTTACAATATCTGGACTGGTTAGAGTAACTCATACCATTATGCACAAGGGCCTTGTAAATTTACAGTGAAATAAAAGTAGCAATAAGGTAAATCACTTTACGATTTAACGCCAGCTGCTAAAGCCATTAGACACCAGAAGCTGTCTTTCCAGATACCAAGCTCATTTCCGTTGTCTTTTGCTTCGTTAATTATTAACCCCAAATGCAGCTATGGAACCACAATGGATGTATTTTTTTGACACGTGCCAAGAGAAAATGGTAGTAGTTCTGTTCAGGGCTAGTTGACGGACAAAAGACATCTGTGATCGTACTAATGTTTTTAAAAGCTCAAAAATGTTGTGTTCAAATTATATTGCTTCTTTCAATCATAAATTAAATGTGACGTGGAAAATGCTGAATTCTGAGCTTGCAAAATGTTTTTTTAGGTGCATCTGTGCCAATTCTCTAATGTATCTTTTATGTGTTTTAAATCCTAGTACAGAAAAGAGTTCCATTGTATTCAAAGTGCTTTCTATCTTTTCTGGATTACTCTTCATTTCTTTTACCCTCCCATTCCCCACTCTGTTTCCAATATTTCTTCTTATCACTGTCTAGCTTTTCTGAATCATTGTTTTGTTCACTTTGTCTGCTTCTGATATCTTCCATATTTCTGCACACTGCTACAGTGAAGTCACCCACTGGAGAGTGAACAAATGTTATGCATAACTAGCCAGCAAAGCTATGTGTGCAAAATTAACATGGGATAAGTCTCTAATAAATGATGCAGGCACAATGACATGATGTCTTTCAATCACAGACTGGATATCTAGGGAATCCACTTTGACTTTCTCCAGGGAGATATCAAGGATTGGGGCAGGTGCAGAGCAAGAGGAGGAGTGGGGGAGCTTCCTGTGCTTGAATGACTTGGTCAGCTGCAAGAGGTAAGCATCCTGGAATATAGATTAAGTGGCAGGAGATTGCTTCTGGAGGTTGACCCACCCTGGGCTGTTGCTGCTATTTTTTAAATCCAAGAGTAGAATCGGAGACCACTGTTTATGTCACCTGCTCATCCTGTTGCCGAACATGTGACCCAGAGAGGGACCTTGGGAAAATGTGGTTTTTTTCCATTAAAGAGGGTCAGGTTTCAGTGAACAAGTTCAACCAGCTTCTTCTGGCAAGTGGATCTTTATTGATATTGAAATACAAAGACTGCCATTCTGAGTTTGATTGAATGCATACATTTTTACAATATTCTTATAATTAGTCATTAATTATAAAAATCAATAGGAAGCCAAAGATGTGGTTCTCCAGCTTGGAACATGCATAACATAACTCTGTTATGTACTGCTGCCTCATAGCACCGTGGTCCTGGGTTTGATTCCAGCCTTGGGTGACAGGGTGACTGGATTTTCATATTCTGCCTGTGTGTGTTTCTTCCCACCATTCAAAGATGTGCAGGTTAGGTGGATTGGCCATGGAAAATTGCCTGTAGTGTTCAGGGATGCGCAGGCTAGATAGGTTAGGCCTTGGTAAATCTGGGAATAGGGTGGGGTCTGGGTTAGATGCTCTTCGGAGGGTTGGTGTTGACTCAATAGGCAGAATAGCCTCATTTCACACGGCAGGGATTTTACCGAAAATAAAGAAATGGAAATAAAATGTTAAATCGTCCTGTTTGCATGTCTAAAGTTAAGTGGTATTAGTGACTGCTTTATTCAGGTGTTCTTTCTCAGTTTCAATTCTGAAAGATTCATATTTCTGGGATTTACCATCCTTACACCAAGTCATTTTGCTCAAGTTTTGGAATAATAGGAGTCATCTGGAGAGCAGATTTCATCACAGGTATTGTATATATCAACAGGATTACTGTTCTCTGAATGAAAAAGATCATTCAAATAGGTGAATGAAGACTCCAATAGCCTTGCACTGCCATTACTGAACTCTGTATCACTAAAAAGTGCTAAATGCAAGTGAGTTTGTGTGTTAAGGAAGAGTTCTGTATCTTTTCACAATCCACATTCCCACAATCCATTGCCTCAACCAAAACCTGAGGTCATGAAATGTGCGATTTAAATGCCACCTCTTTCATTCTATCAACTTTTTAATATTAATCTCAGATTGTGGGCACTGCTGAAAACAACAACTGTTTTGGCTTGATTGAGCAGTTTGTTAAGCCTACTCATGGAGCAGTTAAGAGTCAGTTATTTTCGAATGAATTTGCACATACATTTCAGCCAGATAAAGTAGGGTGGATTAATGGTTAGCACTGCTGCCTCACGATGCCAGGGGCCCAGGTTTGAGTCCACCTTCAGGTGACTATCCATGTGGAGTTTGCACATTCTCCTTGTGCCTGCACAGGTTTCCTTTGGGTGCTCCTGTTTCCTCCTACAATCCAAAAATGTGCAGGTTGGGTGGAGTGGCCATGCCAAATTGCCCAAAGTGTTCAGCAATGCGCATACTAAGTGGATTAGCCATGGGAAACGCAGGGCTACAAGGGTGGGGTGGGTCTGGGTGGGATGCACTTTGGAGGGTATGGATGAAAGGGTCTGCTTCCACACTGTAGGGATTCGATGTACTAAGTAAAGGAACCAGGTTTCCTTTCCTTGAAACATTTCACTGAATCATTTCAATATTTATGATGATTCACAATCACTTGCTTTTTTCACAAGGTTTTTATTTCCAGTATCTTTTTTTTCTCTAAAACTAAACTCAAATTCTCAAACTGCCATAGTAAGATTTGAATTCATGATCTTTAGATCTTTAGTCTGGGTCTCAGGATTAAATTTCAAAGCCTTTTCATTGAAAATTAGGGACTCAATTGCTGGCCCTTTAAGATCACAGCTCAAGTTCCTGTTGTTTTAAGATGGCTTCCCTGTTCGAACAGTAAATCACTGATGTTGCTACTCAACTAACAAAGCAAGGAGTGATTCTCGTCACATTCACACAGGATTCCCCAAATGGAGAAAATTTTCCACTCTGCTACTGTGGTTCTCTGGTTAGGGAACAAGAGAGCTGACAAATTCCATACATAATTTTGCCAAAGATAACTAGGGTTAAATTTACCATGACTAATAGGCTGAATTAACACGTGGTATTGGGTTACTTCCAATTTCCCCTAGGTCATTGGAAACTAATATGCAGTCACATTATTTCCTGTATTTGAATCCTTAGGTCAATTGGATGAGGAAGGATCATGGGGCACAGAGTAGGTGAACATTGTGAATAATGAAGCTTTGAATTTTTTTCAGTTTATCTTGCATATCACTTCATGCGATTACTTGGCCTCAGGAAGACACCTTAGGGAAAATACATCATCTGCACCACAGAGATCAGAGCAATCTCCAATACAATATCTAATGAAAAGTTCTCTTACTGTTGAAATTCAACAAAAATGGTATATTACAAGGGTAATAATAAGGGGTCAAAACCATTCAAACCATCCAGCTTGTGGTCTGTATACATATATGAAGGGAAAAAATCTTCTAGGAGAAAGTGAGGTTCCTGAAGAAGGGCTCATGCCCGTAACATCGATTCTCCTGCTCCTTGGATGCTGTCTGACCTGCTGCACTTTTCCAGCAACACGTTTTCAGCATACATATATGGAGCAACTATAATCCTTCCCAGTCACTTATACAGGATTTTATTCCTCCTGAATTGGATCAGATTGCACTGAAATCAGATAGGAAGGTTCAGAAAATCCCATGCTTTAAAATCAGGCTGCATAGCTGAAGGCCAGAGAAGGTCCACTCGGCTGATGCCAGGTATGGAGGGCCTATTATATAAAGAGAGCTTGAGTATGTTGGGACTCCGCTCAATGGAGCTTAGAACAATGAGAGATAACCTTATTGAAACAAGCACAATTCTTCAGGATCTAACAGGGATGATGTGGAAAGGTTGTTTCCTCTTGTGGGAGAGTATAAGACCAAACAGCATAACCTCAGAGTAAAGGGTTGCACTTTTAATATAGAGATGAGGAGGAATATTTTTTCTCACAGACGTTAGTGAATTTGGGGAATTCCTCACTGCGGAGAGTTTTAGAAGTTCGGTCATTCAGTATATTTGAGGCTGAGATAGATTTATAATCAGAAAGGGGAACCAAGGGTTATGGGGAAAAGGCAGGAAAGTAGAGCTGAATATTATTAGCAGACATACTCGTGGGCTGAACGGCCTACTTCTGTTCCCACATCTTACTGTTTGAGAACATATATATTTTAAAAAATTGTGCCTGGTTTAAAATCATGAGATGTCACAATTTTGACTCTATGTTAACTGTTGTAAGTGGGTTCCTTCAAGTCCAAAACTGTCTAGTATGGATTAAGATATCCATCTTTCAGTTCTAGCTGGTAGGATTTTTTGAGTAATCAATGTGAAGTTTATTCCATTCTTATACCCATTTACAGATAGTATGAAAATGGCCAACATCATTCCTGAGCCTGTTCAGAGAACACTAGCTCCAGGTCTGCCTTCTTCATGCTGACCCAATTGCTGTAACATCAGGAGGGAGGCAATGTTTAACACACACTAACAAATATCCAACCTTTGAGACCAACAAACAAATATCCTGGAAGGTTTTCTTACTGATTATTATATTGTTATACATTTATTTTAAAAATTACAATTAAACTATCTCATCTCTTTCCCCAACCCCAGTTTTTAACATTACAAATTCAGACTATTTGGAGATTTCACTACTCTTCCTGAACATTCCCCGCTTTCTTGAAGAATGGTAGTTTGACGGGTAAAAGGTGGTTGAATGGGATGGGCTTCCTGAAGGTCTGAGGTTAGTCATTCCCTTACATTAGAAGGTCTTTAATGTCTTGTTTGTCTTTTTGAGATGTGCATCTATTCTTGCTGTTAGTACAGTCCCTGCAATACCAGGCAACTTTCTTTGCAGTATCTTCAATTAATTTTTTTTCTTCATTCTTGTATAGGATGTTGGTGTCATTCATTCCACCTATCAATCTGTGCTGAAGGAGGTGAACTGATTACTTGAACATTTTATGCATTTTCCTTCCCTCTCAGCCAATGAACTTTGGTGAAATCAGCTTGATCACTTCCTCAGTTGAGATTAATTTTGTTTGATCTGCCACACTTTATTTTTGTTAGGAATTCTTCTCTGGAAGGCAGGGATATCAGACAGTTTTCTTTAATTTGTCCCTTCCAGATAACCTCAGCCTCTAATGTCAGATATGAACTTGATGTAGGGGGATGCTCTCTGCTGTAAATTGTCTGCCGGGTCTGAAATACTTTTCATTTCATTCACTGAAGTATTCTTCTATTAGAAGTCTTGCCACAGGGTTTGCTGTTAAAAGCAAAATAATTCGTTCCTATTGGAGACTTCAGGCAAATGCTTCCATTGTCCATCTATTACAATACATTTGCCTTTCTTCTTGATTTTGTTTGCTACTTGCAATCTCAACTCTCAGTTTTGTTAGCAATGGCAAGTATTTCAGCCATTGAAATGATTTTAGTCCTGGCTTTTTATCTCATTTAGAGAATAAACGAATAGTTTATCCCAATATAGCTTAACTTCAGGAGATTCTGTTTTTTGTTTATGTTCTACCATGAGCTTGTAGAAACCAGCAATAATGTCTACTGCTTTGCCTTGACCTTTTTATTGTTTAACCATTTCAACCTTTTGAATGACACAGGGTCAGTACATGCTGTTCCTCTAAAGAGCTAAAGTGTCTTGATTGTGAAGTACATGAAGATTTTCTAGTATTTGGAGATCTCTATGTTGGAGAATTGTTTGTGACATACAATTAAAACATTATAATGCCCCTTTAACCATGTACCTGAACTTCTGCTGGCGATAATTAGAATTTATTTTTCTGAGGATATTCTAAGTCCCCTGTTTAATTTTTTTTCTGAACTCAGGAGATTCTAAATCTCCTGTTTAATAAGTAGCATTTTATTCAACAGGACTCATTATTTGACAATATTATGACATTTTCTCCTGTTAAGTTTCTGAGGTGTCCACTGACAGAAGTGATTGCATTCTAGAATGTTTGGCCTGGGTTGCTGATTTCTCCTCAGAAACTTCTAGTATTTGTCTTCTGCTAGAGACTGTTATGTCTTGGTTCTAACTTTATGTTGACATCAGTTTGATCTTTTCTGTGGTTGTGTCTTGCTTCAACATAATTTCTGAAAGTGACCAACGTTGTTCAATTAAAAACATTCAGTCTAAAAGCTGTTTATCTAAAAGATTGCTTTGCTCTACAGATTGGCAAGGACTTTTTCTTAATCATCATATCCTATCAATTGCCTTACCTTATCTGTTATGCCTTTTTGTGTTTTTGTGCCTTAAGAAATGAATAAATTATATAGATCTCTACCAATTTTATCCACTCCTCTTCGGACTGGTCTATTTTGTTTCCCAACGTCTGAGTTCTTTGAGGAAGTGAGGAAAATGATTGATGAGGATAAGACAGTGAATGTTGTCTGTATGGACTTCACTAAAGCATTTGACAAGCTCCACCATGGTAGATGGTCCAGAAGACCAAGCTGCACAGAATCTATGGTGAGTTGGTAAGTTGGATATAAACTTGGTTTGCCCATAGAAGGCAGAGCTAGTTGTGGAGGGGTGTTTTTCTTTCTGGAGGTCTGAGGCCAGTAATGTTTCACAAGGATCAGTGCCGGGACAACCATTGTTTGTCTCCACACAAATGACTTGGATGAAAATGTCAGTTATCTGATTAGTATGCTTGTAGGTGATATGAAGATTGATCATATGCATCTGCTGTCTTTGTACTTCTAGGTAGTAGATGTTAAGGATTGGAAGATGCTATCATAGAGTCAAGGAATCATAGAGATGTACAGCATGGAAACAGATCCTTCGGTCCAACCCGTCCATGCCAACCAGATATCCCAACCCAATCTAGTCCCACCTGCCAGCACCCGGCTCATATCCCTCCAAACCCTTCCTATTCATATACCCTTCCAGATGCCTCTTAAATGTTGCAATTGTACCAGTCTCCACCACTTCCTCGGGCAGCTCATTCCATACATGTACCACCCTCTGCGTGAAAAAGTTGTCTATTTATCCGATCCATGCCCCTCAAAATTTTGTAAACCTCTACAAGGTCACCCCTCAGCCTCTGACGCTCCAGGGAAAAGAGCCCCAGCGTGTTCAGCCTCTCCCTATAGCTCAAATCCTCCAACCCTGGCAACATCCTTGTAAATATTTTCTGAACCCTTTCAAGTTTCACAACATCTTTCCAATAGGAAGGAGAGCAGAATTGCATGCAATATTCCGATAGTGGCCTAACCAATGTCCTGTATAACCGCAACATGACCTCCCAACGCCTGTACTCAATACTCTGACCAATAAAAGAAAGCATACCAAACGTCTTCTTCACTATCCCATCTACCTGTGACTCCACTTTCAAGTAGCTATGAACCTGCACTCCAAGGTCTCTTTGTTCAGCAACACTCCCTAGGACCTTACCATTAAGTGTATAAGTCCTGCTAAGACTTGCTTTCCCAAAATGCAGCTCCTCACATTTATTTGAATTAAACTCCATCTGCCACTTCTTAGCCCATTAGCCCCCCTGGTCTAGATCTTGTTGTAATCTGAGGTAACCCTCTTCGCTGTCCACTACACCTCCAATTTTGGTATCATCTGCAAACTTACTAACTGTACTTCTTATGCTCGCATCCAAATCATTTATGTAAATGACAAAAGGTAGAGGGCCCAGCACCGATCCTTGTGGCACTCCACTGGTCACAGGCCTCTAGTCTGAAAAACAAACCTCCACCACCACTCTCTGTCTTCTACCTTTGAGCTAGTTCTGTATCCAAATGGCTAGTTCTCCCTGTATTCCATGAGATCTAACCTTGTTAATCAGTCTCCCATGGGGAACCTTGTCGAATGCCTTACTGAACTTCATCAATCCTCTTTGTTACTTCTTCAAAAAACTCAATCAAGTTTGTGAGACATGATTTCTCATGCACAAAGCCATGTTGACTATTCTTAATCAGTCCTTGCCTTTCCAAATACATGAACATCCTGTCCCTCAGGATTCCCTCCAACAAGTTGCCCACTACCAAGGTCAGGCTCACCGGTCTATAGTTCCCTGGCTTGTCTTTACTGCCCTTCTTAAACAGTGGCACCACATTTGCTAACCTTCAGTCTTCTGGCACCTCACCTGTGACAATCGATGATGCAAATATCTCAGCAAGAGGCCCAGCAATCACTTCTCTAGCTTCCCAATGAGTTATCAGGTACACCTGATTAGGTCCTGGGGATTTATCCACCTTTAGCCATTTCAAGACATTCAGCACTTCATCCTCTGTAATCTGGACATTTTGCAAGATGTCACCATTTATTTCCCTACAGTCTATATCTTCTATATTCTTTCCCACAGTAAATACTAATGCAAAATATTCATTTAGTATCTCCCCCATTTTCTGTAGTTCCACAGAAAGGCCGCCTTGCTGATGTTTGAGGGGCCCTATTCTCTCCCTAGTTACCCTTTTGTCCTTAATGTATTTGTAAAACCCCTTTGGATTCTCCTTAATTCTATTTGCCAAAGCTATCTCACAAACGCGCTTTAGTAAGATATAACAGGACATCTTGTAGATGTTATAAACTGCTGTCACTGTGTTGTTTGGCAAGCTGTAACATCATTTGTTACACTTCTGATTATGTACAGAAGTGTATTTACTAGTTCAGCATCTTTGTTACTTTTATAAACTATTCTAAATGTCAAGAAGTATCTGCTCTAGGATGTCCAATTTTGTGTCTTATGGCCCATCTTTGAGATTGTGTTTGCCTGCTAAAACTATTTCTGATAGCATGGCTTCTTAATGTGGTTATGTGTTGTTTCTTCCTCAAATAAATTTGTCCTTCAGTGATATCTGTTCTCCTGTGCTTTGGTTCTGTACTGGAGGGGCCCATACACTTTGCAGCTGTATTGAGGTTTTCCCATACTTTCAAGCTTCAATATGAATCCATTTGCATATTCCTTGTTTCCTGAAAAAAAATCTCCGTTTGAACAGAATCATACATATCTTTAAATGATTATCTGCTTTAAGTGAATTAGGTTGCGATTCCTGCAGCTTCCTGCTCCTGTTTTCTTTTGTGACCCTTTTATTTTTTCCAGCCCAACCTCATGTTGTGGTGATGAAATCCAATTGGAGCTGTGATTTTATTACTGAATATTACTGCCTTTTCAGTCTAAACTCCTGCGTCATTTAACATTTCCCGATTTGTACAAGAGATTTGTGACTGTGCCTCATGATGCAACCTGCATCTCTGCCCCTGCAGCTAAAATAATTCTTGTTTCTATACATCTTCTGTCAGGTCTGAAACACTTTTCATTTCATTCACTGAAGTATTCTTCTATTAGAGTCTCCCCACAGGGTTTGCAGGTTTGCTGTCAAAAGCAATTCACAGAATCCATTCCTCTTGAACACTTCAGGCTCTCCAGCATGTTTTATTTTAATTGAAGCCCTACTTTCTCTTTCTTGGCCATATTTAGAATGAATGCTGGTCATTGCTGCTCACTAATGAGGCCATATTGTGTGTGAGTTTAAACCCTGGTGGTCTATTGAGGATGAAGATATCTTTCTGGTCAAGGTGGAATAGTCTGGTTGAGTAAACAATATGAAGTTTATTACATGACTGAAACTGTTTGCAGGTTGTATGAATAAGACCAACATCACTCCTGAGATTGTTAGGAACATATGAGCCTCAGGTCTATCTCCTACAAGCTCCTTCTTTACTCTAAGTTCAACTGATATTATCTCAGTGCCTGCTGCTCTCACTTAAGTATTAATCCTTTTAGACAACAGTGACAGCAGCATAAACAAGCTCACACCATGCCACTCAGTTTATTCAAATATAGAAGAATCATAAATTCTGTACAAGATTCAAGTGCCAAAGTCCTGAAAGGGGGTTGGAGAGAGGAGCGGAGGGCAGCAGGTTGGTTATTCAATCTGCATGTTCTATCTATGTTATATGCCACAAACACAAGTCAGCATTTGGCATGATAATATTTGTTAAAGTTAACAGTAAAATTTTCCAATCAGTAGGTATTTAAAACAAACAAATTTACAGTGCACCTTCAGTTTTCCCTGGAATTGAAATCAGTTAGTACAAAAGAGAAAAGAATATACTTCAATGCAAGGAGTATCAGAAATAAGGTGGGTGAACTTAAGGCGTGGATCGGTACCTGGGACTACGATGTTGTGGCCATCACGGAAACATGGATAGATGAGGGACAGGAATGGCTGTTGGAGGTTCCTGGTTACAGATGTTTCAGTAAGATTAGGGAGGGTGGTAAAAAAGGAGGGGGGGTGGCATTGCTAATTAGAAATGGTATAACGGCTGCAGAAAGGAAGTTTGAGGGGGATCTGCCTCTGGAGGTAGTATGGGCTGAAGTCAGAAATAGGAAAGGTGCAGTCACCTTGTTGGGTGTTTATTATAGGCCCCCCAATAGCAGCAGAGATGTGGAGAAACAGATTGGGAAGCAGATTTTGGAAAGGTGCAGAAGCCACAGGGTCGTAGTCATGGGCGACTTCAACTTCCCAAATATTGATTGGAAGCTCTTTAGATCAAGTAGATTGGATGGGGCGGTGTTTGTGCAGTGTGTCCAGGAAGCTTTTCTAACGCAGTATGTAGAGTGTCCAACCAGAGGGGAGGCCATATTGGATTTGGTACTCGGTAATGAACCGGGACAAGTGGTGGGCTTGTTAGTGGGTGAACATTTTGGTGATGGTGACCACAATTCTGTGACTTTCACCTTGGTTATGGAGAGAGATAGGTGCGCACAACAAGGAAGATTTTACAATTGGGGGAAGGGAAATTACGATGCTGTAAGACAGGATTTGAGGAGCATACGTTGGGAGCATAGGCTGTCAGGGAAGGATGTGGTGGAAATGTGGAACTTTTTCAAGGACCAGATACGACGTGTCCTTGATATGTATGTACCTATCAGGCAGGAAAGAGATGGTCGTGTGAGGGAGCCTTGGTTGACGAGGGAAGTTGAATGTCTAGTAAAGAGGAAGAAGGAGGCTTACATAAGGTTCAGGAAACAGGGTTCAGACAGAGCAGTGGAGGGATACAGGATAGCCAGAAGGGTCCTGAAGAAAGGGATTAGGAGAACTAAGAGAGGGCATGAAAAATCCTTGGCGGATAGGATCAAGGATAACCCCAAGGCATTCTATGCGTATGTGAGAAACCTGAGAATGACGAGAACGAGGGTAGGTCCGATCAAGGACAGTAGTGGGAGACTGTGTATTGAGTCGGAAGAGATAGGAGAGGTCTTGAACAAGTACTTCTCTTCAGTATTTACGAATGAGAGGGACCGTATTGTTGAAGAGGAGAGTGTGAAACGGACTGATAAGCTAGAAGAGATACCTGTTAGGAAGGAAGATGTGTTGGACATTTTGAACAACTTGAGGATAGACAAGTCCCCCGGGCCTGACGGGATATATCCTAGGATTATGTGGGAAGCAAGAGAGGAAATTGCAGTACCGTTGGCAATGATCTTCTCGTCTTCACTGGCAACGGGGGTGGTACCAGGGGACTGGAGAGTAGCGAATGTTGTGCCCCTGTTCAAAAAAGGGAATAGGGATAACCCCGGGAATTACAGGCCAGTTAGTCTTACTTCTGTGGTAGGCAAAGTAATGGAAAGGGTACTGAGGGATAGGATTTACGAGTATCTGGAAAGACACTGCTTGATTAGGGACAGCCAGCACGAATTTGTGAAGGGTAGGTCTTGCCTTACAAGTCTTATTGAATTCTTCGAGGAGGTGACCAAGCATGTGGATGAGGGTAGAGCAGTGGATGTAGTGTACATGGATTTTAGTAAGGCATTTGATAAGGTTCCCCATGGTAGGCTTATGCGGAAAGTCAGGAGGCATAGGATAGAGGGAAATTTGGCCAATTGGATAGAAAATTGGCTAACTGGTCGAAGGCAGAGAGTGGTGGTAGATGGTAAATATTCAGCCTGGAGCCCGGTTACAAGTGGAGTTCCGCAGGGATCAGTTCTGGGTCCTCTGCTGTTTGTAATTTTTATTAATGACTTAGATGAGGGAGTCGAAGGGTGGGTCAGTTAATTTGCAGATGATACGAAGATAGGTGGAGTTGTGGACAGTGAGGAGGGCTGCTGTCGGCTGCAGAGGGACTTAGATATGATGCAGAGCTGGGCTGAGGAGTGGCAGATGGAGTTCAACCCTGCCAAGTGTGAGGTTGTCCATTTTGGAAGAACAAATAAAAATGCGGAATACAGGGTTAATGGTAGGGTTCTTAGTCAGGTGGAGGAACAGAGGGATCTTGGGGTCTATGTACATAGATCTTTGAAGGTTGCCACTCAGGTGGATAGAGTTTGTAAGAAGGCCTATGGAGTATTATCGTTCATTAGCAGAGGGATTGAATTCAAGAGTCGTGAAGTGATGTTGCAGCTGTACAGGACTTTGGTTAGGCCACAGTTGGAGTACTGTGTGCAGTTCTGGTCGCCTCACTTTAGGAAAGATGTGGAAGCTTTGGAGAGGGTGCAGAGAAGATTTACCAGGATGTTGCCTGGAATGGAGAGTAGGTCGTACGAGGATAGGTTGAGAGTTCTCGGCCTTTTCTCGTTGGAACGGCGAAGGATGAGGGGTGACTTGATAGAGGTTTATAAGATGATCAGAGGAATAGATAGAGTAGACAGTCAGAAACTTTTTCCCCGGGTACAACAGAGTGTTACAAGGGGACATAAATTTAAGGTGAAGGGTGGAAGGTATAGGGGAGATGTCAGGGGTGGGTTCTTTACCCAGAGAGTGGTGGGGGCATGGAATGCGCTGCCCGTGGGAGTGGTAGAGTCAGAATCATTGGCGACCTTTAAGCGGCATTTGGATAGGTACATGGATGGGTGCTTAATCTAGATTAGAAGTTCGGCACAACATCGTGGGCCGAAGGGCCTGTTCTGTGCTGTATTGTTCTATGTTCTATGTTCTATGTTCTATTGTGAGTCTCACTTTTTAAACAAATTGTCCTTGATTCAGATCAGTGATGTGATGTAGCTTAGTTCTGAATTGCTAGGCTGAAAAGTTAGCAGAATAAAACAAAAAAACAATTTCTTGAAAACGATTTCAGGAATACCTAAAAAAGCTTACTTACTGGAAAGACTCTGTCGTTTTAAGTACAAAAGTAACTGTGTAGCCACCTACTGACGTGGAACCAGTGTGTGAATACTGCATGCTGCATTCACCAGAACACAAATATTTCACCCATTAATTCCTTTTACATTTTCCCTGACAGCTACAAATTGTAGATCTTTCCCCAGAGACTTATTTCTTCACACATCATGACAACAATGTTAGTTTATTATTTTTACACTTGAAGTATTCTTCCTAGAAAGTAAACCTTTGAAAAACATTAGTCATTATTTTTGGCTTTATATGCATTTGGCACACTGTATAGTGGGACTCATTGGAATTGAGGTACTAAATGTTTCACCGTGAAATGTTTTTCCGATCTTGAATATTTTTGGACCACTTATCTGGGGTTGAAAAGATTTTGATTCAAGGACAGATATTTTATGTAGGAAATCCCATTCCATCATGCCCATTGTATTTATTTCCTCTTTAGGGAAATTTGCATTAAAATTAAGTCTGATCAATTCATTTCCATTTTTTTTCTCAGGTCTCAAACCTGTGGAATTCTTTACTCTTCCTTAAGCTTTTATACTCTGATCCTTCACAGCACTATTTACCTTGTTTTCCTTGTAATTGTTTCTGCATGAAAGCATCTTGCATTATAGCACAGCTCCTTCATCTAAGTTTCTCAATGAAAGTAAATGGTGATGGAAATATAAAACTTGACCCCATTGTTGTCCATTTCCACTATGAATTGTACAATGGTTTTCTACCAAACAGCAATGGTCATATGTTTGGTTTTGCTGCTTTCGTCTGAAGTGGAATGCAGTTTAACCCAAGGAGAGATGTCCTATATGGTAAATCGCATTTTATTATTTGCCTTCTACTGACTGATTATTTCTCACACAGCAGAATATAACGCAAAAATCTAGGCTGACCTCTCACTGCAGAACAGAGGGATCTCTGCATTGTTAATGGTGCCATCTCTCAGACCCAATGTTAAACCAAGGCCCCCTCTGCCAAATAGATGTGAAAGAACTAATGGCACTATTTCACAGGAGAACTACAGGTGAATTACAGCATCTTTATCAATACTTATCCCTCAATCAACATCAAATTATCTCAAAAAATGGATTATTTGATCATTATGACATTGGTGCATGGAGGTCTCTGTGTGCAGAAATTAGCCAATGTTTTGAAATCTAGCCGAGTCATCTTTTCTTTCATAAATCGTCCGCAGCAATGATGCAAACCAAGCAGAAAATAGAGCAGCTGTGTAGAGTCACAGTCAGCAGAAAGGATCCTGTTCCCTTGCTCCTGTGCTGTTAGCAGAAAGCTAGCAATTCTGGAATGCTTTGAATTGGTGAGAGCCGTCATGTCCAACTTTTAACTAGAAATAGATATAATTATTATAGTTAGCAAACTACCCACATCTATTTAAGAGTAATAGTGAACTCGTGATGACACTGTTCATGTCAGAAGATGATGCTGAGAAATTGGTGATGCTTCATTTACAGGCTCATGATGAATGGTAGCAGTCAGCAGATACCTCAACTGGCAGAACCATGACTGCTCTGAAAGGGGCTTCAATCTAGCATCATCATTTGGGGGAGCTGCCAGCACTGATTCCATCTCCACTGGCAGCTTGCCCATGTTCCAATGAGCCACGTTGAGCCACTAGGAATATAATGGATCCACTGCTATTGGGGCTAGAGAACCTTGGCATGGATTAACAATGGGAAGATGCTGGAGTTTAACTTTAATGGGATCCTTACATTGCAAGGCACATAAATAGTCTTGAAACGATCGAAAGATGTGTTGCAGAAATCAGCATAGAAACTATACGAGTGTAATATTCTTGATCAACACTTTAGAATGGGAATTACTACAGTAAAGGAAGGTAATAAATACACTGAGCATGTTCTATAAAGAATGGAATGGAAATTGACTGGAACAAGTACTTAGTGTTCATTGCTAAAGGCCACACTGAGAAGAATTTAAACTGTGAAATGTCCTTGCATGATACAAAATGTTTATATATCTGTGCAAAATGTTTATATATCTGTTATACTGTAGGACCTGTTATAGTTATTTCCCAATAAGTTAAATTAAAGTACTTTCTTGAGCAGCTTAGTAACTATCTTAAAAGCATTTTCAAACTGAGCCTCCTTTTCTTAAATATAATGTGGAACAGAAAGATATAAACTCTTGAGAAATAACTTGTAAAGGGCATGTTAATCTTTGCAAATTAAGTAAACAGATAGATGGATTTAAATTAGTTAATAGCGATGAGTCAAAGTCCAGAGATTTCCACTTCTGTGAAATGTTTGTCTGATTCCATCCCCTATAGGGTGCATTGTATCTATTCTCATGCACAACACTGACTTCAGTTCATGTTAGTAGCTCTCATATTCCATAGTGAAGTTTAAAAATTGACAGGTTATAATAAAACAGTGATATGTTTTGGAAAACATTTTTCAAAGCCTGAAGCTTTTGGAATGTCCACCTTCATATCAAAATGCCCCAACATGGATCCTTATGTAACAGGAAGATGTTAAATATACTACACAAATTATCCCAATTAAGTCAAGCAGCACCCTCACGTAGATTTTGAAATGGGTTACGGCACAAGGAAATGAATTTCTACCTCATAATAAAAGGGAGCATAAAATGTATTAAGGCTCATGTTTCTGAAGAATGCCAAGAGGGTAATTTGTTGAAAGAATGGAATTGTTTAATAAAGCGTCAGTGCATCAACTACCCAATGTGGAAATGATCGTGAGAAAGAACAACATATTCTGTTTGTCTATTGTTTTGTACATCATTCAGCTTTCAAAATCTATCTAATTTCATTTCCACAAATGTTCAACATTTAGAAAGTTACTTCTGGTCAATCTTTGTGACCATGAAACCAAATTAGAGATTTATCACAGATTCATAGATGTGGAAGCAGGCCATTTGGCCCATTGAATCCACACTGACCCTCTGAAGAGCATCCCACCTGGACCCACCCCATCCCTGTCACCCTGCAATTGCCATGGCTAATCCACTTAACCTGCACATATCTGGACACTTTGGGCAGTTTAACATGGCCAATCCACCTAACCTGCACACCTTTGGACTGTGGGAGGAAGCCGGAGTACCCAAAGGAAACCCACACAGACACGGGGAGAATGTGCAAACTCTACACAGTCATATGAGGTGGGAATCAAACCTGGGTCCCCAGTGCTGTGAGGCAGCATTTAGCCACTGTGCTGCCATTTAATGCATAATTGTGGAATATTTTTCTATTGATAGTGACCTCAGAAGAAGCAAAAGCAATCATGTTTTCACTGTTTCCTATTATGATGCAGAAATACAATGGTTAAAATTATATAGCAAAGTATTACAATCTGTTAATGGTTTGCATCTGTGCATTTAAACAAGGAGAGGTCTTACAGAATGCAGGATTTAATGGCAATTATTAATCATTTATATCTTTAAAAACAAATTGATTTCAAACCTAGGTGTCCATTCAACCATTCCCTTTGCCTGTGTCTCCCAGTCCCTCAAAACCTGTGGCCTTTTGGCACTGTCCTGATTTTTGACTGTGTTTGATTTAACAGGAAGCGGCAGCAGGTGATTGAACAAGTAACCACAATCAAAGATGTTTTTGCTGAAAAGAAAGACAGTAGTCAAGCTCTGCAGGTCAGCAAAATAAATCCTTTAGTTTGAAATGTTCTAACTGATGTGTTTTTAAACAATATTGATGGAGGAAAGAATTCCAAGAATTGTTCCAGGGATGAAGAATTTTAGCTGCCCAGGTAGACTGGAGAATTTGGGATTTGAAGAAGAGAAGTTTGAGAGGACTCTCATTTAGGTACTCAAAATGATGAGGAATTCGGATGGAGAAAGTCTGTACCTGTTGTTGGAAGGACTGAGAACACAAATGTAAGGCAAATGACAAAAGTAGCAACGGCAACATGAGAGAGTTTTGACTCATGGAGTGATTAGCGTCTAGAATGAACTGCCTGGGAGTATGATGGGGCTAGACTCAATCAAGGCTTTCATGATCTGAAAAGAAAAACATGTGCAGGACTGTGGGGAGCATGGGTTGGGATCAGTTAGCACTAAGATCATATCGAGAACAGAATGGACCCGATGGACTGAATGGCTTCCTTCTATGCTGTAACTATTCTGTGATGTTGAATTAGGTGAAGAGAAACCAGAAGAAATATTAAACACTCAACAGGGTTAATGTCAGTTCACATACAGTGCAATTCTGATAGCATTTTGTCATTACCTTTTGTTTCCATGTACATAAAATCTGCAACTAAATTTGTAAATGCAGATTGATCTCTTCAGTTTTCTTTGCACTTGTTTACTGTAGATTTTCCATTGTTCTACATAAGGAAGCCTATGGTTCTGGATTTTTCTCAGTTTGCTTATTTGTTCTCAGCTGCTGGGAAGAAGAAAGAGAAGTCTGGACAGACAGCAGCAGCTGATTTAGCCAGAGGTACAATGAGTGGTTTAGGAGGGAGATGAAGGGAAGGAGAGTAAAGATAATGGCTGAGAGAGCACTCCTGTCTGGACTCTTAGTGAATTTCCCAAGGCCACAGGATACTCAGCAGCTGTGGTACGAATCATGTCAGCAGGGACAAAGATCAGAAGAGCAAAGTGCTTCAGCTTTCAGGGAGTCGTGCCCCCAAAAAAGGTTGCGCTGGCCTTCTGCAGGGGGGTGGCATTCCAACAGGAGCTAATGTTACAACCCCATGAGCATCTCTCTAGTGCTAGAAACATTCAAATGCACTACTTGGCTGACACCAGCTACACGAAGGCCCATGCAGATGGTGAGATACTGCTGGAATCTTGTTGCTGCAGTGATAGCAATCATATTGTTGGTTCCCTATAAATAAAGGGCAGAATTTTATTGAGGTATTGAAATTCTCATCAGCCAGCTGGAGAGCTGTCAGACACCTGCCTTAGCTTTTCCAGCTAATGAACAACAGGAGTAGGCCAATCTACCCACCGAGCCTACTCCACCATTCAAATAAATCATGGCACATCATCTACCTCAACACCAATGTCCCATTCTGTCTCCAAATCCCAGGATCTATTGATTTCCATTTTGAACATGCTTGAGTTTCCATAGCCCTCTGGGCTAGACAATTCCAAAGATTCACCACCTTCTGAGTGAAGAACTTCCTTCACATCTCAATATTAAACACTTAGATTAGATTACTTACAGTGTGGAAATGGGCCGTTCGGCCCAATTAGTCCACACCGACCCTCCGAAGAGCAACCCACCCAGACCCATTCCCTTACATTTACCCCATCACCTAACACTACGGGTGATTCACCTAACCTGCACTTTTTTGGATTGTGGGAGGAAACCGGAGCATCCAGAGCAAACCCACACAGACACGGGGAGAATGTGCAAACTCCTGAGGCGGGAATTGAACCTGGGTCTCTGGCGCTGTGAGGCAACAGTGCTAACCACTGTGCTACCATGCCGCCATGTTCTGTGACTATGATCCTTGATTCTGGACTCTTCATCAGACAAGTGAAACATCCTGTTTACATCTATCCTATTCCGACCTGTAAGAATTTGGAAGTTTCAATGAGAATACCTCTTATTCTTTGAAACTCAAGAAACTACAAATCCAGCTTCCCCCACCTCACTTCATAGAACAATCTCATCATCCCAGGGATTAACCTGGGGAACATTGACTGCTCTCACTCTGTGGTAAGTATATACTTCCTGAGATAAGAAAATTGAAACTGTACACAACACTGCAAGTATGGTCTCGCCAAGGCTCTATATAATTGCAGCAAGACAGTCTTGCCTCCTTATTCAAGTCCTCTTGTAATGAAGCCCAACATATAATTTGTTTTTTTCTTATTGATTGCTGCATCTACATGCTAGCTCTCAGGAGGTGTCTTTGTGTACCAACATTTGCCAATCTTTTACCTTTTAAGAAGTATTTTGTCTTTTACCAGAATGGACAACTTCAAACTTATTCAGATTATGCATCCATATGCCCTGTTCTCGTCCATTCACTTAGCCTGTCCAAGTCTACTTGAAGTTTTCTTGCAGCTTCTTCAAAACTTGCATTCCCACTTAGTTTTGTGGCATTGTCAAACTTATAAATATTACAATTGGTCCCCACATGCATATCATTTATTTAAATTCTGAACAGCTGTGGCCCTAGTGCTGATCCTTGCAGTACCCCACCAGGAACTGTCATCATGACAATAATTTGATCTTTTCTTTATTTGGAAGTGCTAGTATTGGACTGTGGTGGACAAAGTTAAAAATCACTCAGCACTAGGTTATAGTCCAACAGGTTTATTTGGAAGCATTAGCTTTTGTGGCAGTGCGTCTTCATCAGGTGGTTTTGGAACATGGCGATACGACACAGAATTTATAGCAAAAGGGTTACAGTTTCATGGAGTTGTAATGATATGTTAAGTTGTTTTGCTCCTCTGGTTTCTGTCTGTTGACCAGTTTTCAAACCATGCTGAAATATTCCCACAATTCCAAAGTGCACTACTTTTTAAATTAAATTCCTGTGTGTCACTTTATCCAAAGCTTTCCAAAAGCCTCACTTTATTAAATTTCTTTGATCATCTTTGCTGGATTCTAAATTACTTCCAGTCTTCTGACTGATCACGTATTCTGGCATTCTAAGAAGCCATTTCCTCTGATCTAATATGTAGTGTTTAACTTCTTTCATTTACCACAGAATAATGCACAAATCAGGCAGTAGCAAGGCCACCAGCGCGCCTTTCCCGAGAATAAAGACCCCCAGTAGTGGAAGTCATGCCTAGTGACAACAGCTGGCAAATCAGAAGTTGTGTTCAGCAGCTCCACAGACAAGGTTGTGGCTGCTGCAGGAAGGACAGCCTTGTATCCTCAAAGTGGAGACAGTGAGTTCTGCAGATGCTGGAGATCAGAGTTAAGAGTCTGTTGCTGGAAAAGCACAGCAGGTCAGGCAGCATCTGAGAAGCAGGAAAATCGATGTTTCAGGCCGGAGCTCTTCTTCAGGAATGGCCCAAGGCTTTTCCAGCAACACACTGTCAACTTGTATCCTCAAAGTCCCAATGGATCCTGGTCATAGCTATGTAATGTAGCGAGGGGGTTATGGTCCAGAGGGAAAAGCCAGTAATACTAACGAATGATGCGTACTGCTGTGCTTGTTTTGTAAAGCTCAGAGCATTTCCAATTATTATTACTTTTTTTTCCAAACTGGTGTTTCGCTCTGGTTGGGAAATGAGGGCAAGAAAGATCAAAATTAAAGATAGGGAACTGACTCTCATTGGACCCTCTTCTTCGCAATGGCCAATCCCTTGACCAGACACTGCCTTTGTGAATTTACCCTTCCCACCAGGTGTGACAGGCTTCATCACAGGCTGATCTGTCAGTCATGCCGCTTGCTAACAGGTCCACTTGCACCTGGATCAGTCTTTACAATGGGAGGAATGAGATCTTTAAGTGGTCCTTAATTGGCCATTTTTAGTGATGTGGAGGGAATGTTGACAATGACCCTCTCTGAACAAAACTTAATTCAAGTGGAGGCCAGACTGTGGTGGGGTTAACCCTGCCTATCTCCAACCTCCAAGCTCAGTGTCTGTGGGAGCAGATGATTCCATCCATTGTATCTCCAGTCTCTTCAACACACTGCTGGGTCCAAATTGGCTAAACTGCTGTTCTCACCTGAAAGGATGACACATAAAATTTGAGTATGATGTTAGCTGTGACATGAGCTATGCCTAGTACAAAGGATTTTTTTGGAAGGATATGTCAATGCTGGCCATTAAAGCTCAAGTACATCTCTGTAGCTATTACACCAAATATAGTAATCAGGAGCTGATGTAGGCCATTTGGCCCACCAATCAATATGCTCATGCTTGAACTTCCATTTTAACACCATACTCCTGCTCTCTTCCTATAACCCATTGACACCTATAGTCTCTAGATTACCAGTCCTGATACAAGACAGTCATAGTATAGAAGGTCAGTCCGACATTAGGATGTAACTGATATTTTCATAGTTGTTCCCTGTCTCAATCTTTAATGAATACTGAATGTACAATATATGAATGCACAGAAAAAAAAAGAAAATGAGAAGAAAAGAAGTCATTTTAAATAAAGGCTCCAGCTTTCTCACTGCAAATTCTTTAAGAACTGTTTATTTTGCCGAAGCAAGCTGAAAGCATCACTGCAGCAATTAATTCCTACTTCAAATTGGAATACCATTATCTATTATGTAGTAATTTGCAACATTAATTGCTGTTTCACACAAAATAAGAACATTAGCATCTGGAGACAAATTCTTGCAACAACAATTTCACCTCCGGATGTCAATTTATCACTATATCACATTCTGAACATTGCCAGTCACTGTCATACAATTGCTTACAGCGTGAATTTTTTTATTTAAAGTAATGTTTTTTCTTAAAATAAAACACATTCTTGGGTACTATAGGTAATAATTTCTAAATCAGACAAATAAACGCAAACCATTTTCTTCCCCCTCAATAATGAAGTGCAAACATACTGCTTGCAACGTAAACACTTCATGTCTGTCGAGCAGAAATAGATTCTCACTCAATACTTAGCTTCTTCAATATACAAATAAGCTTCTTGAATTAATGCTCTCTCAGTACATGTGTGGCTTGCTTCCCTCTTAAACATGCTCCTCGTCTGTTTGCCCAATTATTCTCCGTAGCAGTTCTTCTCCTGTGGCACGAATGCCTGTGTTCTTTCCTAAAATTAGAGCAGATGGGATCTCAACTGCCAGACTCTATGGGGCTATTGCTGGGTCTGTGGCTTTGGATGAGAATACAGAAGTATCCTCAAACTCAAATCCTCACTCCCCACTCTCAGGTTTCACTCATTACTCAACAGCTGGGGCATTGCTTTTAAACCGTCCAATGCCTGGAGCAGGTACACTGAAACAGATTAAGGCTTGGTTGTTTTCTTCATCAGATAGCCTCAACTGCTGCAACTTCATTTAAAGTACTCAGATGAAAATCAAACAGAGCAGTGCGGTTATGCTTGTAAATCAAAGATTACAACCTATTTCTAGTTTGGCCTTGCATTACACTTCAAATATTCCAGCATTGATCTGAAAACTGACCAAGAGCTTTTATGTCATCTGCCAAAGTTCAAATTAAGGGCATTCACAAATCTCCTGAAGTACTTGCCATGTTATGGAGACGTTACAGTGTGCCTTGTTGGTGCTCAGAGCATGATCTTTGAGGTTTTCAATTTGATGAGAAAACATTCTAATATTGAAGGCAGCAGAGTAATGGTGTTCTGTGTAGACAAATCTAATTTCCAGATCAAAAACTCACCAATTTAGGTCTATAAATGTGTGCTGGCTAACAAAATGATTCACTGCCTTTGAATATAGTGCAAAAAGGACAGTGAAGCGTATCAGATAAATAGAATGAACCTTTCAAGTTGTAATTTTTTAAAACTTCAGGTAACACAATTGACCTGAGCTCACATTGACATTTCACTGTCAATGTTTCTTTATAACGAAAGACTTCAGGGAATGACAGTCCTCCATTTGAAGTTAGGACAAATTCAGAGTCCTCTAGTGAGGAGGAATATTTACTGCTGTTAACAATGTCATTTGAGGAAAGTGCTTCATTTCCAGTGTGTCACATTTACAGGATATGTTTTGATAACACTTTTTTAGGGAAGGGAATAGAGCTAGATATGCTGTTAAAAATTAAGATTTTCTATTTCTTTCTTTCTAAATACATTATTTGCAGTTTAGTCCCTTTGGTCTAGAAGTGGTTTTGGTGGAACAGTTGGGGATTAACTGCAGGTCAGTACAAGAATTTGGGGCATAAAGGGATAGCTGTGCTAATACTTGAATGCGCAGGTGTCTCAGGTTCTATATCACGGGACTGAGACCCAATGGGGGAAGATACTAGCTCTACCATGTAGATATTTTACAGCAGGCCTGTCCAACAGCTGTCCCAGGGATGGAGAGAGGCCTACCAAGGCTGGGCATGAAGCCAATGAGAACTTGTCCAGACACACTGGACAACAGGAAAGGAAGTGAATTAGCAAATTGCTGTAGAGCTCTGCCTTCAATCACTGTCTGTTTTCTCCTGTATTTGCTGTTTACTTTCAGCTAGGTAGATTATCTTCAGTTTCCAAACTCTCTCTCTACCCAACCATATAGTTGCCAACTCTCCTGAAGGAGCTCCCAGTTGGGGGCACATGCCAGGGAGACCTTGAGCAATAGCAGTGTCAGCAACAGTGTACTTCCGTACTACCCAGTTAGAGAGGGCAGAGTGAAAGTGCAACACAAAGTCCACAGATAGCATTAAAGTTTGTGGGGCCAAGGGGAGGGAGTGAGGGAGGTCAGTCGAGATGGACAGATACGTTTGACTTGGCAGAAGTGGGTACTGCAGATGCTGGAGATTAGAGTCAAGAAAATAGTGGTGCTGGAAAAGCACAACAGGTCAGGCAGCATCCGAGGAGCAGGAAAATTGATGTTTTGGGCAAAAGCCCTTCATCAGGAATCAGGATATGTGTGAGGTGGCAGACAGAGAGAGTATTTGGGAGGGAGAGAGAGGGAGAAACAGAATGTAGGAGGTGGTAAGAAAGAATGCAATGAGGGCAAGAAAGAACATGAGGGAGGGAGAGTGTGAGTGTATGGGAGTACACAGAGAGATTGTGGGAGCGGTAGAGTGAGAGGATGCAGGAGTGGGAGAGAGTGTGTACACGAGAGAGAGAGAGGGTACAAAAGAAGGAGTGAGTGTGCAGGAAGAGGAAAGAGAGAATGTTTGCAATGCAAAAGACTGTAGGGATAGGGAGAGAGTATATGAGGGAGGGAGAGTGGATATATGGGTATGTGAGAGGAGATGTATGAGGGTGAGAGAGAGAAATGGAGAGTGTGGATGTGAGAGAGAAAGAGGGAGTGTAATGCAAGAAGGCAGTGTTTGCAAACCCTGAGACTGAGTGAGATAACTACACACACCGTATTGGAGTTGGGAGGTCATGTTGCAGCCGTACAGGACATTGGTTAGGCCACTTTTGGGATATTGTGTGCAATTCTGGTCTCCCTCCTATCAGAAGAATATTGTGAAACTTGAAAGGGTTCAGAAAAGATTAATAAGAATGTTGCCAGGGTTGGAGGGTTTAACCTTCAGGGAGAGGTTGAATAAGCTGGGGCTGTTTTCCCTGAACTGTTGGAGGCTGAGGGGTGATCTTATAGAGACTTATAAAATCATGAGGGGTATTGAAAGGGTAGATAGACAAGGTCTTTTCCCTGGGTGGGCGATTCCAGAACTAGAGGGCATAGGTTTAGGATGAGACAGCAGCAGCTTTTTCACAAAGGGTGGTGTGTGTATGGAATGAACTGCCAGAGGAAGTGGTGGAAGCTGGTATAATTGCAACATTTCAAAGGCACCTGGATGGCATATGGGCCAAGTGTGAGTAAATAGGACTAGGTTGGGTTAGGATATCTGGTTGGCGTGGACAGCTTGGATTGAAAGGTCTGTTTCCGTGCTGAATAGCTCTATGACTCTATGACTCCTCTTTCTCTTCAAAGCTTCATTCATAAAACAGGCCTGGAAAAGAAGAAATCTCAGCTTGAAAGATGACCCACTTCCAACTCCCACTCCCGTGTGAAGGCCAGCTTGGAATATGCACCAAAAATAGCAAATCAAGACCAGTGTTTGTCAAACCCAACTCCTTCACTTGACCTTGGCCTGCTTTATCCTCCCCTTCCCTGACAACTGGCCGAGTCTGTATCTCTCTAACTCTGCTTCTTTTGTTTTTTCCTTCTTTTCATTTCTTTTTCCTTTTTCTTAGCCAGAAATGTTATCACACACAATTGAGGGCTTTCCCACCACCAAAATCACTGTGACTTCTTTTTGTGCTTTTTAGTTAAATTAGTAACCACCACAGTAAAAACACCCATGTATTCTATCAAAGATTTACAAGCGCAGCCCATTATGGTTATTTTGGCTGGGGGATGGGGTTCGTAGGGAGAGTAGGAGGGAATTAAATCAAAGTGGAGCTGGAGCAGAAATAAAGCACTGTCTCCCTTGTGGTCTACCCTCTGTCTAAATGCATTGAGAGCATTGATAGACACTGTGTGCTCCTTCTCCAATGACCCTTGTATGTAACTGTGGAAGAGGGGTACAATTGGCAGAGATGACCCCCTCCACAGCCTGTGGCCTGGATCTGTTTATGGCCAACCTGGCCAACTCTGCTTCTTAATTAAAGAAGCAAAATGTTGTTCGATAAGATTTTATTGGGCATTGAATGATTAATTATTTCAGTAATCTGCTCATTGCTTTGGAATTCTCTGAAATACATACTTACCATTGTGCCAAAAGATATCTTTTTGAAATTTTCTCACAAGCCCTCCAAGTGAGAGAAACATTGAAATATGCCGTTACATGTGGAAGGGTTGGATTCTTTAAAAACCTTTAAACTGCAGTTGCCTTTACATTCCTCTACCCCTAATATTATCTCGGATGTCTTGATTTCTGATTTTACTTGGGTTTAACTTTTAATAAAGCGTTAAGTTCCTTCACTCCAGAAAACCTTGGAATTTGCTCTCCCTTGCTTTGATCACAAGAGTCATAGAGTTATACAGCATGGAAACAGACCCATCAATCCAACTCATTCATGCCAACCAGATCTCCTGAATTAATCTAGTCCTATTTGCCAGCATTGAGCTCATATTCCTCTAAACACTTCCTAATCATGTATCCATCCAAATGCCTTTTAAATGTTGTAATTGCACCTGTCTGCACCACTTCCTCTGGCAATTCATTCCATACATGCACCACCCTCTGTGTTAAAACGTTGCCCCTCAGGACCTTTTTAAACCATTCTCCTCTCATCTTAAACATATGCCCTCTGGTTCTGGACTCCCCTACCCTGGGACAAAGACTTTGGCTATTCACCCTATCCATGCCCCTCATGATTTTATAAACCTCTGCTCTGGTGAACTTAGTTTAATTGAAGTGTGATAACTACATGCTAATAAATAAATAAAAGTATTTGTAGTGAACAACCAAGAAAGGATTACGAGGAGGATTACCCTTCCTGATTTGACATTACAAAAAGTTAGAAATGCAACAGTCAGCTTACACTCAGAAAGCTCCCACAAACAGCCATGCAGTAATATGTTTGCTCTGATGCTGACTGTGTCTTAACTGTATTACTCCCTTGTGATCCTTAAAAAAAGCACTCTGGATTTTTCTTTATATCTGCCTAGGGGAAAAACAGCAACTTTGCTTTCACTTCTCATCCAAAAGTCAGCAATTCTATCAATGCTGCACTGCCATATCAATATTTCCTTCAGTGCTCATGCATCTTGAGCAGGACATGAACTCACAATATTTTCAGATAGAGGCAAAAATACAATCAAATTAAGTGCCTTGACAGGGTCAACGCTGAGAGGATGTTTCCCCTCATGGGAGAGTCTAGGACCAGAGGGCATAGTCTCAGAATAAAGGGGTGCCCATTTAGACTGAGATGAGAAGGAATATCTTCATTCAGAGGGTTGTGAGTCTTTGAGACACTTTGCCACAGAGAGCTGTGGGGAGTAAAGTCCTTGTGTTTATTTTAAGGCTGAGATAGATAGATTCTTAATCAGGAGGGGAATCAAGGGTTACAGGAGATACAGGAAAGTGAAGATGAGGAATGTTGGATCAGCAATGACCTTATTGAAAGCCGGAATAAGCTCAAGGGGCTGAATGTCCTACTCCTGTTCCTATTTCTTATGGTTTTTATCTGAGCTATGTTTACAAACAGAAAGAGGAGACTAGTAACACCAGAATTAACTGGGGCAAGGTAGCACTTCACAAAGTCTACAGCCATCAGCACAAATAAATGAATTCCATATGTTGTAGATCATGGACTTGAGGCAATAGCATTATGTGAATAATTGTTTACAATTTGTAATGTTAGAGTAGGACTTATTCATTGAACGGACTTATGCAGTTTGAGCAGGGCCATCCATAAGAGCAACCTAAATTCGTGCAAAACACACTGAAAGGTATGGTATTCAAAGTTTGGGAGAAGATTTGTAGCTCGGGTGCTCGTTGTTGTGGTTCTGTTCGCTGAGCTGGGAATTTGTCTTGCAAACATTTCATCCCCTGTCTAGGTGACATCCTCAGTGCTTGGGAGCCTCCTGTGAAGCGCTTCTGTGCTGTTTCCTCCGGCATTTATAGTGGCCTGTCTCTGCCGCTTCCGGTTGTCAGTTCAAGCTGTCCGCTGTAGTGGCCGGTATATTGGGTCCAGGTCGATGTGTTTGTTGATAGAGTCTGTGGATGAGTGCCATGCCTCTAGGAATTCCCTGGCTGTTCTCTGTTTGGCTTGCCCTATAATGGTAGTGTTGTCCCAGTCGAGTTCATGTTGCTTGTCGTCTGTGTGTGTGGCTACTAAGGATAGCTGGTCGTGTCGTTTCGTGGTTAGTTGGTGTTCATGTATACGGATCATTAACTGTCTTCCTGTTTGTCCGATGTAATGTTTTCTGCAGTCCTTGCATGGGATTTTGTACACTACATTAGGTGTTCCTCTTCCTCTTTTTGTAGTTCTTTTTGTAGTTCTGGTGTGCTGCAGTGGACTACCCAAAGTGCACAAACCAGACATCCCACTCACCCATAGTATCACTACCAGGGACACCATCACACAAACTGGCCAAAGAACTACAGCAGAAACTGAAACACCTGATCAGCGGATCCAGACAATCTATACAATTGACACAGGAATTCTTGGACATCATCAGAAATATACACAGAGACAAGGAAGAAACTATGGTCTCATTCGATGTAACGGCACTGTTCACCTCCATCGACAAAACACTAGCCAAAGAAACAATAGCCAACCTGCTGGACAGACATAACAGACAACAGGACATTGAACCTATCAACAAAGACGGCATACTTAAACTACTGGACTTGTGCCTCAAAACACACTTCACATTCAACAACCAAATATACGAACAAATCAACGGAACACCCATGGGCTCACCCATCTCTGGATTCATAGCAGAAGCAGTAATGCAAAGGTTAGAACAAACAGTCTTACCGCAAATTCAACCCAAACTCTGGGTCAGATACGTGGATGACACCTTTGTAATAATTAAAAACACAGAAATAGAGAACACACACCAGATCATCAACGCCACACTCACAGGAATCCGATTCATGAGAGAGGAAGAAAAGGACAACCAACTCCCATTCCTAGACGTGATGGTACAGAGAACACCGAACGGAGAATTCACCACAAAGGTTTACAGGAAAGACACACACACAGACCAAGTCCTAAACTATGAAAGCAACCACCCCAACACACACAAACAAAGTTGCATCAAGACACTATTCAAAAGGGCCACAACACACTGCAGCACACCAGAACTACAAAAAGAGGAAGAGGAACACCTATACAAGGTATTCGCCAAAAACGGATACCCGCGCAATTTCATCAACAGATGCCTAAGGGAGAGACAACGGACGAGGACATGCCGCAACCCAAAGGACTAGCCACACTACCATACATCAGGAGCATTTCTGAACTGACACCAGACTACTGCGACCACTAGGACTCATAACAGCACACAAACCAACAGCCACGCTCAGACAACAACTCACCAGAACAAAGGACCTGATACCCAACATGAGCAAAACTAATGTAGTGTACAAAATCCCATGCAAGGACTGCACAAAACACTACATAGGACAAACAGGAAGACAGCTAACGATCCGTATACACGAACACCAACTAACCACGAAACGACACGACCAGCTATCCTTAGTAGCCACACACACAGACGACAAGCAACATGAATTCGACTGGGACAACACTACCATTATAGGGCAAGCCAAACAGAGAACAGCCAGGGAATTCCTAGAAGCATGGCACTCATCCACAGACTCTATCAACAAACACATCGACCTGGACCCAATATACCGGCCACTACAGCGGACAGCTCGAACTGACAACCGGAAGCGGCAGAGACAGGCCACTATAAATGCCAGAGGAAACAGCACAGAAGCGCTTCACAGGAGGCTCCCAAGCACTGAGGATGTCACCTAGACAGGGGATGAAACGTTTGCAAGACAAATTCCCAGCTCGGCGAACAGAACCACAACAGGTATGGTATGATGAACAGAGGGGTCTGGCAGTACTTAGAAAATTAAATGATTAGATTGAGTTAACACACACTTATGAAAGGGCAATCATGTTGACAAACCTGTCACAGCTTATGTTGTAACTAAAAGAGTAGATATGGCCAACCAATGGATTTTGAGTATTTGGATTTTCAAAAAGTATTTGACAAGGTGCCACATCAGAGGTTAGTACACAAATTAGGGCTTATAGCATTAGGGTAATATATCATCATGGTTTGTTTGAAATGGACAAAAAAACAGTAGGAATGAAGGAGACATTTTTAGGTGGACAACCTTTAGACTACCACAAGGAGCAATACTGGGGTCATGTTTGCTGATTAAACAAAGTTTCGTAGAGAGGAGGATGCAAAGGAGATGAAATGGAATGTAAGCAGAATGAATGAAAGTATCCATTGCTCAATTGCTGAAAAAAAAAATTGGAAAAGCAGAATGCTTTTTAAATGATGAGTGACTGGGAAATATTGGTGCTAGAGGGACCTGGGCACCCTTGTAGATGAATCACATAATGTTAATATGAATGGAATTAGCTGGGTAGCTCTTTAGAGAGCTGGTACAGATATAATGGGTTGAATGGCCTTCTCCTGGACTGTAAATTCTATTATTCTATGACAATGGACATCAAGCAAAGAACAAAATATTCTTAGAACAATTATGCAGTAAAATTGATTAGATCACTCTAAAATAAAGGGATAAAATTGCATATAGTTCTCTTTGGCAGGATAAACCTGCCTTTGTCAGAGTGCAATGAATGATCACTAGCCTTGACCCTTCAGCAAGATTCAGTAGACTGGGCACACACTGTCTGGACTATGGAAGAATGGGATATGAGCTCATTGGTTTCGGTTAAATTCTTAAGACATTTGTCACTATGGAGGCTTTGAGGACCTCTGAGCCAGAGAATCTAGAATTAGGAGTGAGGAATTAGGAATTCTCTTTCGTAGAGAGCTAGGATTGCTCAGATGGATGGTTGTTGTGGTACTCAGGGAATTAAGTAATATGGGCATGATCCAAGATTGCTGAGATTAAAGGTTAGCCCATGACTTTTTTGAATCTACCAATCAGGCTTGAAGACCAAATTGCATATATCCAGTTTTACTTCTTATATTTCATACATGGCTGTCTTGCTGATCTGATGTGAAATCATAAATAAATAGCTATTATACTCCAATCCATCATAAAACTCTCTGTACAGTACATCAGCAGACCCTTTCGAGCCAGAAGTCTGAAATGCTTTGGGTCTGTTCCTCTTGAATGCTTACACTTCTGCTTTAGAGGCATTGACCATTCATATACAACTGGTTCCAAAATCCACATTCAGTCGGGTAAGTAGATTAAGAGAACTTTAAGACATTTACAGGCCCGACTCCATTTGGATCTCTAAACTTATCTGAGGGAGTCTCTAACAACAGTGAAATGGTTCAAGTTCACATCAAGCTGCAATCATTCAAGGTTCTGGCACAGGGACTCGTCCCATATCCCTGCATCGGGGGTAAGTGATGTGCAGGAAAGGTGGCAAGATCACAAGGCAACAGGAGATACAGCTCAGTCCATTAAAAGACTGGCGCACGGACCAGCACAATATCTTAATTCCATTCATCCAGCACTGAAACCCATTTGCCAACTGCATACTAATGCACACCAACATAAACACACTACTTAGCAGGAGATTAAAATAGTGAGCACAGACACAATAAATTGATTAGATTGTTTTTGAACTTGATAACTTATTAGCTTTATTTGTGCATGTAGCTAGCCATCACAGTAAAGGATGGACAGTGCAGCTAACAACACCAAATTAAAACAGTTTTAAGTCACATGACAGTTGGAATGGATGTTAGCTTTACCAACATTACCATGGAATTATTAATACCAGTCACATATGCATCATGATCTTATGACCCATCTGCAGAGAAGTACAGCATATACTGTTCACAGAGAGAGAATCATAGAATCATAAAATCCCTACAGTGTGGAAGCAGTCACTCAGCCCTCCACACCAGTCCACACCAACCCTCCAAAGAGCATCCCACCCAGACCACCACCCCTCTAAAGTATCCCTATAAACCTGCTTATCCCAAGGTCAATCCACCCTGACCTGCACATCCCTGGGCACTATGGGGCAATTTCCCAAGGCCAATCCACCCTGACCTGCACATCACTGGGCACTATGGGACAATATGCCAAGGCCAATCCACCCTGACCTGCACATCCCTGGGCACTATGGGACAATATCCCAAGGCCAATCCACCCTGACCTGCACATCACTGGGCACTATGGGACAATATGCCAAGGCCAATCCACCCTGACCTGCACATCCCTGGGCACTATGGGACAATATCCCAAGGCCAATCCACCCTGACCTGCACATCACTGGGCACTATGGGACAATATGCCAAGGCCAATTCACCCTGACCTGCACATCCCTGGACACTATGGGACAATATCCCAAGGCCAATCCACCCTGACCTGCACATTCCTGGATTGTGGAAGAAAGCTGGAGCACCCAGAGGAAACCCACATGGACCCGGGGAGAATGTGTAAACTCCACACAGACAGTGATAGTCGTAGAATCATACAGCGTTGAAGCAGGTTCTTCAGTCCAACTTGTCCGTGCCAACCATGTTTCCAATTAGACAAGTCTCATTTGCTTGCACTTGGCCCATAACCCTCCAAATCTTTCCTGTTCATGTACTTATCCAAATTGCCTTTTAACTGTTATAACTGCATCCACCACTTCCTCTGGTAGTTCATTCCACATATGAACCACTCCTCTGTAAAAAAAATGTCTTTCATGTCCTTTTTAAAACTTTTTCCTTTTACCTTAAAAATATGCCCCTACTTTTGAACTCTCCAACTTTAGGGAAAAGACCCTTACTATTCACTTAATCTATGTTCCCCATGATTTTATAAGCCTCTATAAAATCACCCTCCACCTCCTACGTTCCAGTGAAAAAGGTTCATGCTCTCTAGCCTAACCTTGTAACTCAAACTCTTCAGTCCCAATAACATCCTACCAATTTTTTTCTGAACTCTCTCCAATTTAATATTATCTTTCCTATAGCAGGGCAACCAAAACTGCACACAGTACTCCAGAAGAGGCCTCACTAGTGTGCTGTACAATCTCAATATGACATCCCACTCCTTTATTCAAAGATCTGAGCAATGAAGGCATGCACGCTAAACACATTTTTAACCACCCTGTCTACATGTGATGCAAATTTCAAAGAACTATGTAACTGAACCCATAGGTCTCTCTGTTCGCCAACACTACCAGGGCCCTACTGTCACTAATGCCTGGAATCGAACCCAGGTCACTGACATTGTGAGGCAGCAGTGCTAACTACTGAGAGACTTGCTGTTGTTCGCTAAGTACTTTTAAGACTTACACTGATTGCAAAATTATTCATGTTTTCAACAATCAACTAAAAACAGTTTAGAGAATCAAAACAATTCCTTTGGCCTCACTCTGTCTGTTAACCTATTTCTTCCTATTTCAGTACGATTTGATGGTCTGACAGAAATCTTCAATTGTACTCTCTCTGGGGTCTTTCTAACTCTCTTGACTCTTTTTAGCAAACGCCAATATTCTTAAAAAAATTCATTGCTTTTTATCCTCCAAAAAGCACAATATTTTTTACTTTACAATTTTAAGCAATTTTAATTGACAGTATTTATTCAGTTTATACTTATTTGGTGTATACTCAAAATAAACTTTAAAAATCATTGCAACTTTCCTGAACTGAGACTATATTGCCTGGTCCATTTCTTTTAGCTATCCTTATGTTTCCTTGAAGTTTGTTTTATGCTGATATGTTATTGTTCTGGCACTCACTGGGGCCAGTTGTCAAATAGAATTAAATCCACTCAAATGTTGGCCACTAATTCCTAAAATCCCTTCGCATCTTTGTGATTACTCACATTATTTCTTGCAAACAGACAAAAGGAAGATGAATAGTGCACCCCCAACTCACCCCAGCCCTGTCAGCCCCAAAGGCAGGGTGTGTGGAAAGGATAGCATTCTTTAGAGTTTTAATGAGAAAGAAGTACATCCACAATACAGTGGTATTGAACTATTTTCAGGAACACTCAGGGTTTTTAGTGACTTCCCACATTGCTGGTCCTCCCTGGAAATTGATCAAAGTCACTTTGCTGTGATTGGAATCAGGGCCAAGTGGGTCTCATTGACTATGTGATCCCTGAGAGAGATTGTTAATCTGGACCAACAGGGAGCCCTGGCTGACTGGTACAAACAGGAGATTCAGCGTCTCTTTAGTTTAGGGGACTGACTCTGTGCTGGCTGGTGTTACAGTTGGTTTCTGCCCCTCTTTATTTTGGAGGAGGGGGAAAACCTGATTCCTGAAGTGGCTGACTTATTTAGCCAGTTTGTTAACTGGCATTCCTTTAGTGAGGACTAATTTCTAAACTCCTAATACACATAATGTGTTTCAGGTGTAACTCCGTTCTCATTAGGGGATTGTTTTTTCATTGGCTGGTTACAGCCTGTGTGTTACTCTGTCCTTTTCTCAAAAGTAAAAAGAGAAAAATGTTAATTTTGTGGTAGGGCTTAGCCCTTGGACTCTAGTTTCCTTTGGTTTTTTTTTTGTATGTGTCTTCACTGTTTTTTGGTGTTTGGACTAAGCCCTTGTGGAAGACATACATTTCACCAGAGGAGCTGTTCCTGTGGGGTGGCCTAGGCCTGGGATTGGGCCTCTGAAGATTGAACACCAGTGTGTGTGCTGGGACGTGATCACTTGCTGTATCCTGGAGTTTGGGTGAAGACCTTTCCTTCAGGAGTGGACCAAACCCCTGTGAGTTAACTGCACCTGTACTATGTTCCTGTGAGTGGGCCTGGTTTTCCAAGGCTGGGCCAGGACTCCATGGAGACTGAACACCTGTGTGCTGCAGGGTGTACATTTGCTGCCTTCAGGAGTGGACTCTGCCCTCGGTTGGGGACCCTGTTTTTTAGCGGTGGACTCTGCAGTTTGGAGTGGACTCCATTTTGGACAACACACCTCATAAACTGGAGTGGACTCCATTCCTGGGCATGGAATCTATATTTTGAAGACTCTATATTTCGACTGTGTACCAGAAAGGACTCTTTCGGTAATTAACTGTATTGTGTTGCTTGTCGGGTCTATCACCTGCACTGTCATTGTGTGTCCCTGGGTCTGGCAGGTCTTACTGTGAGCTGGGAGGCTCATGGATTGTCCTGAAAGCTGTCACCCCAAGAGCCGGAGGTTGGATAAGCCATCATGTGAAACTGAAGGTTGGTAGGCTGTCCTGAAAGCCAGAGGGTGGGCAGGCCACCCTGATGCCAGTTGCCCTGAGAGCCAGAGGGTGGGTAGGCCACCCTGAGCACTGTCGTCCCGAGAAGGGGTGATCGGGACGGGCTGTCCTAGAGATGGTCGAGAGGTGTCAGAGCAGTCAAGAGCTAGAAGGTGTGTAGGGGCAGGCTGAGATCTGGAAGGCTTGTGGGCTACCCTCCACGGTGTCGTCCCTGGGGATGAGCTGTCCTAGAGGTGGCCGGAAAGTGTGTCGGGGTAGCCCACTGGCCGGACGGTGCATCGGGTTGGGTGCGAGGCCAATGGTACATAGGGGCAGACTGAGAGCCAGAAGGTGGGTAGGCTGTCCTCGGTGCTGTCACCCCAAGCAGTTACTGGGGTGGGCTGCCCCAGAGGTGGTCGAAAGGTGCTGAGGGTGGTTAGTGAAGCTGGAAGGTGGGTAGGCCGTCCTGACCGCTGTCACCCCGGGCGGGTACCAGGCCGGGCTGTCCTAGAGATAATCGACAGATGTGTCAGGGTGGACCAAGAACTGGAAGGGGCATGGGGTGGACCAAAAGCCGGAAGGAGCGTAGGGGCAGGCTGCCTTAGAGTGGCCGGAAGGTGGCAGGGACGTGGGTTTGCTACGTCTGTATTGTCTGCACTTTCCTATGTAACAGGATTGTCTCATATACAAATGTCATTGTTGATGTCTTTTCATATGTGAAACTGGGATTTGGGGTTTGTCCTCCTTTCCCTGCAAACTGGTTGAACGGTAGAGTTTGGGGCCTGGCTTTGCTGCTCCTCTCCCTTGTAAAATTACTGATGTATACTGTCTGTAAATGTTAACTGTTTTTCTGTAAACTTTGTGTTGTTTTTATTAAACAATTACAAAACAGGAGATTTAAAAGATCTCCTCAGGCTAAGGTCGGGCTCTGACCAGCCAGCTCAAAGCCAACTTACTGTGTACATGTAAGTAAAGGGTGATTTGGTGATGGGATACCAGCCTTTGTGCAGTTATTTCACTCTGTAAATAATTGAGCCCTGCTGATTGATAGCAATTTAGCATTGACTCCCAGTTGTTAACTTTGAGTAATATTGACAATTCCTTCATAGAAGTGAGGCAAAATATTAAATATCATCATTTGTTTTATCAATAATCATCAACATCCTGAACGGAGATCTCTCAGCAGATCCCTATGGTTAATTCAATTTTCCACCTACTTCTTAACTCCTTTTAAGATGATGGCTGATCATCTTGACTTGTTCTCTCTGTGACTTTTCCTTCTAGGGCAATGTCAGGAATTTTCTTTTCCTCCTTTTAATGCCAGCTGAAATCCAACAAACAAGTCCAACATACCAATCCATATCCCCTGAGGAAAGCTTTCGCTGAGTCAGCTTCCCATGCTATCACTTCTTTTGCTTGTTTCAAATTTAATGTTTGAGCATGTTTACAGACCCCAAAACCATCACCGTTTGTTCCAAGACTATTAGCAGCTGACAATCTACAGAAATAATACCACACGAAGAAAGTCAGAATCAGATACGAAGCATGAACATAGTGAAATCACAGCAGCAAGTACAAAATGTCAGTAAATGGAACATTCAGTAGCTTTAAGAGTATTTTCCATTTATTATGGATACTGTTATGACATCTGGATTTTCTCAAAGTAATCTTCTGCTTGCAACTTAAATTATTTTCCACTTCTTCTGACCGGGCCACAATTTATCCTTCATCAACATTATTTAAAACTGTCTCATTGATCATTTACCTGGTTGGTACTCTTCTCCACATTGTAACAGTAACTTCATTACAAAGTGCAGTATGTAACTGCAATTCCTTTTCATGAACAACAGTCCCAGGCTATCATGCTCCTGAGCTCTCTGTGTAATGGGGCTAATTCATAAACTAGAATTTTTTAAATTAAAAAATCTTTACATTTCTTCTAATATAAATATTAGAAGGTAATATTGCAATTATGTTACTGGCCTCATGATCCATTATAGTTGATGAATAATCTTGAGTACAAATCTCACCACAGCAGTTTAAAAATTTGGAGTTTGTGTAAAAGCAAATCTGGAACTAGAAAGTCAGTAACACTAAAAGTGACTATGAACCTATTGAACTGTCATAAAAACTCAAATGGTTCACAACTGCTCTTTAGGTAATGAAATCTGTCATTGTGGTCTAGCCTATTTTTGAGTCCCTTCCACGGTGATGATGTTGTTGCATTGTCTTGTTGAGTTGCCGCATGTGCTGGTCAGCTGTGTCGAGAAGCGATAAAAGGTCAACTTCTGCTTTCAAAATGAAGGCTCACCTCTCCAACCATCTCAGGATGTGGTTGGCCTTGCCTGCAATCTGTGCATTCACAGAAATGTATAAAAATATATCGGATTTCAAATTTCTGAAAATTTCTCAATGTGGCTATGTTTTATTCGCTTGCACTCAAAATAGAATGCGAGATAGGTTCAATAGTACTCGTTGCTAATTGCTCCCACATGGCAAATCCAGCTTGAACTAATTAACAGACAATAAGCCTCTGCCATATCTGAAAGGTGCTGGAAATGAGACCTTTTTTTGCTCAAAAAGGCAGCCAAGGCATTTCCGACAACCTGCTGTGTCTAAATATAGCGCCATCTGGCAAATGCAAGATCATTCCCTGTAATGGATTGAGTTTTGTTTCTCCTCATGTGAAACCTGGCATAATGTCTGCAAATTCCTGATTCAAGTGGCGGAGGAGGGGACATTCTCCTTTAAAACAGCTGCAGTTTTCCATTACATCCACAGCATAACAAATAGATATTTCAATTATCTCTTCATTGTTCTCTTTTATGCATCATGGCAAACTGCTGTTCAAATTGATTGTCAGTGTTTGCTGATTTTCTCAAGCAACTTTTATGGTCACTGGCTCTTGCTTAAATAAGCAAAGTTCAAATATGGTTTAATGCCGCATAGACAAAAGTTAAAATATTATGCAATCTTGCTTTTATGCATATATACTTAATTGAATATAACTCTGTATATATATTTGATTTTCTACAAAAATAGATGATACAGGGTAACTCCATTTGCCAGATACCACACTGGTGGTAGTGATGATTACAGCCCTACCAGTAATCATAATGTGCTGTATGTTTTACAAAGCAACATGTTCTTTTATTTTCAATCTGTTGCTGTTGTATGTACAGTGGAACGTAGAGTTAACATATAGGAGAAAGTGAGGACTGTAGATGCTGGAGATCAGAGTTAAAGAGTGTGGTGCTGGAAAAGCATAGCCAGTCAGGCAGCATCCGAGAAGCAGGAGAATTGATATTTCAAGCATAAGGTCTTCATCAGGAATGAGGCTGCCTCATATAGCTGACGTATGCCATTCATTCACACTTTAAGGAAAATATAAATACGCTATAGCCAGTGAATCCAGGCTACTTGACAATGTCTACAACACCTAATTGTGGAGGAGAAAATAACCACAAATAGTAAGAAGATGACTCCAGCAACCTATAAGATCCAACCCTGAATGTTCTGTGATGGCAACATACCACTTATTAAAGTAGAGGTAAAATCAATGTGTGCTTTCCATTCTGTAAAACTATTTGTCTTAAAGAGGTCAAAAAGTAAATTGGAACATGAACTAAAGACATCACTTCCAAGAGAGCATGCGACTTCAGTTAAGTGCCTAGCAGGATACCGGTGTCAATATTTAATACAATAATACAAAGAGAAAGCAGATCAAGAGCCACAAATAGAGTGAGTTCAGTTCAGTGAGAATCAGGTTTCAGTTCTGGAGAACAGTTTCACCCCAGTAAAAGGGCAGGTCTTTTCTTCTGAAGTGTCCAAGCTAAGAGAGTTTGTGGGGAGTTTTTCAGGCTGTCAAAACTGAAAACAAATCTCTAAGTAATAAATTAAGGTATTAAGATAGGAGTGATACTTCACTAGGATTGAGTATTTGTGAAGGTTAAAAGGCTAAAGTAAAAACTTTGTTTTGCTGTTCACTTTAAGAACTTTATAAATTGCCACCATCTCATGCCAAAAGTTGCAAAATGTCAGGTCAACAATAACTGTAAATTATATATAGAATATTTGGTTGTGAAACTTTTGAGTTTCACATTTGGCAAGATAAAAATGGGTCTAACCTTGATTCTATGAAAGCAGTTAATTATCTACATTTGTAATGTTGTATTGAGAAAGAGAGATTAATTGGAATTAGCAGGAGAAAGCCTCACTATGAGTTATTGCTAACCTACCGACTGTTAGCATACCACATCTGGGCTATAATGATAATGAGTTTACTGATAATTTTTGAGCATTTTTAATGAGGTCTCCATTGATTTTAAACACCAAAGCTTGGATTTTTAGGCGAAGTTTAGCTGCATTATAAAACAAGTACATTTACCAAGTACAAATTTTAAACATTCAAAAAAAAAGTCAAGTTGCTAAAACTCAGAGTGCCCAGGTAAAATACAGTTGTTTGCAGATAGTCATAGTTTCAGTCTAGGACACATTCTCACTGACATGAAACTTAGGCCAGTAAAATCTAGTTGGAATCTGTAAGGACAGGTATCATAACCAAGCAGCCATAAAGTTCTCTCCCCTTACTAATGTCATAAACTGAAACTAAAATTAAGACTAAATCTCCAAGAGTTTCATCCAAAATTAAGCCCTATTAAATTCAAAACTAGTTTCTCAAAGTGCCTTGCAACATGTATGGTGTGACCATATTAATCACCTTCTATGTCAGACTTTGGAAAAATTGCAAGCTTCAAGTATTTGCCATCAATGTCATGCAATGTTAAAGTGTCCTATAACAGAAACAAATAGTTAACTGCTGAATTTAGCATTGTGCTGCAATTTTTCATTTTTAACTGTGTTATTTTGTGGAATTTTCACGACTGCTGTCCCATCATGACTAAAAGTTTCTTTTCTCCCATTATTCCATCCTCACTTCATTAATTATGTAACCGGTCTCTTTGGCTTCCTTCCCATGTGGAGAAAGTGAGGACTGCAGATGCTGGAGATCAGAGTCCTTCTCATGCGGTCATGACAGATGAATTCCCCACTGTAAGCCAGGAACTACTTAGCGAAGTGTGCCCTGTGGAAACTGAAATGCCTCAGAAAGAGAAGCTGGCACACTACTTTATAGATAGGGACCTGTTGGTCCGAATGAAGAGGATGGTCTGGAGAAGAGACCGGTATCTGACCTTAAAGGAAAGGTGAAGTGTCTGTTTCCATGCTGTACATCTCTATGACTCTATAACTGTGTACTAATTAATTAGTTACTTTTAATGTTCCTCCATGGGCATTTGGCCATATAGAGTCATAGAGATGTACAGCGTGGAAACAGACCCTTCGGTCCAACCCATCCATGCCAACCAGCTATTCCAAACCAATCTAGTCCCACCTGCCAGCACCCGGCCCATATTCCTCCAAACCCTTCATATTCATATACCCATCCAAATGCCTCTTAAATGTTGCAATTGTACCAGCCTCCACCACCACTTCCTCTGGCAGCTCATTCCATATATGCACCACCCTCTGTGTGAAAAAGTTGCCCCTTACGTCTCTTTTATATCTTTCCTCTCTCCCCCTAAACCTATGCCCTTTAATCCTGGACTCCCCAACCCCAGGGAAAAGACTTTGTCTATTTACCTTATCTACGCCCCTCATAATTTTGTAAACCTCTATAAGGTCGCCCCTCAGCCTCTGACGGTCCAGGGAAAACAGTGCCAGCCTATTCAACCTCTCCCTATAGCTCAAATCCTCCAACCCTGGCAACATCCTTGTAAATCCTTTCTGAACCCTGTCAAGTTTCATTTGGGACTGAGATAAGGAGACATTTCTCCACCCAGTGAGTGGTGAGCCTGTCAAATTCTCTGTCACAGAAAGCAGTTGAGGATAAAATAATAACTATTTTCAAGAAGGAGTGAAATATCGATCTTAGGGCTAAAGGGATCAGAGGGTATGTGGAGAAAACAGGAACAGGGGACTGAGTTGGATGATCAGCCATGATCAAATTGAATAGCTTTTAAATGGTTAAATTACCTATCTCTGCTTCTGCTATGTTTCTACATTTCAAAACCATCATACAGATTCCTGGATGCTATAAATAGAGTGTAGAAAGGTAAGGAAACAACAATAATATTTTGCAGAAGATTGGTTCAGCCATACTGGAGAATTGTGTTCAATTTTGAGCAACGCATTTCAGGAAAGATGAGAAACAAAGGATGAGAAAGGATGCATCAGACCTCTTCAGGTACCGTTCTCCTTAGAGTATTCCACCCAAACCCATTCCCAAATTACTCTACACTTACCCCTGACTAATGCACCTAACCTACACATCCCTGAACACAATGGGCAATTTAGCAGGGCCAATTCACCTAACATGCACGTCTTTGGGAGGAAACCAGAGTAGCCGGAGGAAACCTACACAGACACTGGGAGTTGTGCAAACTCCACACAGACAGTCGCTCGAGGCTGGAATTGAACCAGGGTCCCTGGTGCTGTGAGGCAGCTACGGTAAACACTGAGTCAACTTGCCACCTCTGAGATACTGTACTGTTCCAGTTGAAGAAGAGCAGGCAATTTGGCTGTCAACAACATTTACCTCTCAACTATCATCTCTAAACATATGTTAGGTGGCCATTTGCCTCATTGTTGTTTGTGGGAACTCCTTAACAACAAATTGCTGCATTACTCTGATATTTAAATGACTATGAAGCACTTTGAGATGTGTTGGAATTGTGAATGGTATTACATCAATACAAGCTCTTTTTTTTTCTCTCCAGCTAAAGAGGGCTCTTTTAAATGCTGGAAACACATAGTTAAATGGTTTGGAATATGATTTGAGATGAGCAATAAAAATATATTTAAAAAGTTACTAATGCAACAGGATATTGTGGTTTTTGTGCAAATGGACTTGGTTTAGTTGGGCAGGTGGTTCAGGAGAGAAAGGGAAGAAAGAACAAATCAACGAGGTTAATTTGATGGAAACCAGCAACTCTGAGACATGTAGAGAAGATGTGAGAATTCATGCATGCTCAAGTTTGACTTAATTGCTTTTGAAAATAAAAAATTTTTTGTGGTGAATTTTGCCTTTTGAGATTTCCTGGATGGAGTAAAACTTTACCACAGAATACGGTGTGGAAAAAAAGTCAGTGAGCCAAATTGCCTTTTCTCATGTCATGCTTTATTTTCTTACGAGCCCCTTTTGTTATTAGATGATGTAGGTTTGATAACAAATGAGACAGCTCAAGGAACAACATTGCAATTAATCAAAAAAAAAGTGTCATGAAGCATTGCAAATGACACTTGGAAGAAAATGTACCAACCCTGAACAAAATATATGAGTACAAGCCATTTTTAAAACATTACTTCAATTAAATAAAGGGGAGATTTGTCCATCAGATGCAATTATGGTCAAATTTTGACATCTTTGGATTACTTCTGCTTCTGAGTTAAATGTTTAATTTTTCAATTGTGCTTTCTTCAAGAAGTTCTCATAACACAACTCTTTCCATTTGTTTCCTTATTCAATATTATTTTTACTTCCCATTAGAAACAGAATTCTTTTTGTTTAAAAGCCTTTTCTTTTACTTTTCTTTGCTCTCTTAGTCCAATTTTTCTATTTGTCTATTTACTTTTTCTATATCTGACTTGACATGGAAATCCTCCTCCTCTACTTTACACCTTTCTTTATCTCCTTTCACTACTAGTTCTGCAATCTTTTGACCTACTTGGTTGTTTTCCTTTTTAACTCAAGTCCCAAGTGACCTGTTTTGTCTTGCTATACATTATAAACTTGTTGCCACAGAAACGTAAAAACAAGAAAGATTCATGGACAAAATTAATTAGTGGTAGATCACCGTGCTAAAATGGGACAGATTCAGTGAAATCTAGCAACATCAGGAAAAATGAGGTGTCAGCTGGTGAAGCTACCAAACAGGACAACTTGCATGTCAAACAGCAGAAGCAGCAAATGATAAGTAGAGCTAGGCAATCCCCAACCATCCGACCATATCTAAACTCTGCAGTCCTGCCACATCCAGTTGTGAATGGTGGGGAACAATTAAATAAGCAACTAGAGGAGGCTCTACAAATATCATCATTGTCGATGATGGATGAGTCTCGCACATCAGCATAAAAAATAAGATTGAGACATTCACAGCAATCTCCAGAAGTGCTGAGCAAATGATTCATCTTGCACCCCTCCCCCCACCCCCAACCACACCTTCAGAGGACCCCAACATCACAGGTGCCAGTCCAGCCAATTTGATTCACCCCAAGAAACGGTTGGAGACACTAGATACTGCTCTGGGCCCTGACAACATTCCAACAATAGTACTGAAGACTTGTTCTCCACAACATGCCACTCCCCTAGACAAGGAGAAAGTGAGGACTGCAGATGTTGGAGTTCAGGGTCGAGCGTGTGGTCCTGGAAAAGGGTGTCAAGAGTGTGGTGCTGGAAAAACACAGCAAGTCAGGCAGCATCCGAGGAGCAGGAAAATCGATGTTTTGGGCATAAGTCCTTCATCAGGAATTATCAAGGTCTTCATTAAAGGCTTATACCCAAAATGTCAATTCTCCTGCTCCTCGGATGCTGCCTGACTTGCTGTGTTTTTCCAGCACCACACTCTTGACACCCTTGGCCAAGCTGTTCCAATCCACCTATAATGCTGACATTCACCCGACAATGTGGAACATTGCCCACACATGTCCTGTACATGAAAAGAAGGACAAATCCAGCCTGACCAATTACTGCCCCATCGGTCTACTCTCGATCATCAGTAAAGTGGTGGAAGGTGTCATCAACAGTGCTACCAAGCAGCACCTGCTCAGTAATGACCTGCTTAGTGACACCCAGTTTGGGTTCCGCCAGGGCCACTCGGCTCCTGACCTCATTACAGCCTTGGTTCAAACATGGATAAAAGAGCTGAATTCCAGAGGAGAGGTGAGAGTGACAGCCATTGACATCAAGTCCATATTTGACCCATGGGACACAAAGGACCCTAGCAAAACTGGAATTAATGGGTATCCAGGGACAAACTCTCTGCTTGGAGTCATATCTGGCACAGAGAAAGATGGTTCTGGTTTCTGGAGGTCAGTCATCTCAGTTTGAGGACATCTCCGTAGAGTTCCTCAGGGCAGTGTCCTAGGCCCAACTACCTTCAGCTGCTTCATCAATGACCTTCCCTCCATCATAAGGTCAGAAGTGGGGATATTTGCCCATGATTGCATAATGTTCAGCACCATTCATCCAATTTGGCTCCAGAGCATGGTGACTCTTTGCGTGCTGTCCTCAGCAGATCAGCCCGTCACATTTTTTTATAATCATTCTACACTTTTAAATCTCAATTATCCTCCCCTTCACTGTTTTGATCACACAGCATTGCCCTTTGATGTAAAGGGCAGTGCTTGTCACTGGCCACCCGGATGTTTTCCTATCTTCCTGGTGGTGGAAATTGAATAAAGATTCGTGCACTTTGTGTCTAAAAAAAAGTAGAAAAAAAGAAAAAAAAGAAAAAAAAAATTAAATCTCAATTATAAGTCTGTCAGAGTTACTAACAATGTTCTCTTAAATCTACTTGCAGGTCTGAAGAGCCAACAGCCTGACAGGATCTGACCCGATGAAGACCAGGACATCCTGGAGTGTCCAACTGTGTGAATTAATAGGGCCTGAACTGGAACTGTGACCATGACAACGATGTAACCAGCCGCATGCAGGCTTCTTGAAGGCTGACCCAAATGTCAATTGGCATCCCGACTCTGTGGAGTTGGCCTGATGATCCACTGACACGGAGGCCCAACCCAACACTGAGGCCTGATCCAACACTGAGGCCCGATCCATCACTAAGGCTTGTTCTATCATGAGGCCCAATCCATCAGTGAGGCCCAACCCATCACTGATGCCCGACCCATCACTGAGGCCCGATCCATCACTGAAGTCAGATCTGTCACTGAGGTCAGATCCGTCACTGAGACCTGATCCATCACAGGCCCAATCCAACACTGAGACCTGATACATCACTGAGGCCCGATCCATACTGAGGTCAGATCCGTCACTGAGACCTGATACATCACTGAGGCCCAATCCATACTGAGGTCAGATCCGTCACTGAGACCTGATCCATCACTGAGGCCCAATCCATCACTGAGACCTGACCCATCACTGAGGACCAATCCACCACTGAGGCCCGATCCACCACTGAGGACTGATCCACCACTGAGGCCCGATCCATCACTGAGGCCCAATCCATCACTGAGGCCGGATCCATCACTGAGGCCCAACCCATCACTGAGGCCGGATCCATCACTGAGGCCCAACCTGTCACTGAGGCCGGATCTGACCTGAGGCCCGATCCATCACTGACGCCTGACCCGTCACTGAGGCGCGATCCATGACTGAGGCCTGACACATCACTGAGGCCCAACCTGTCACTGAGGCCCAACCCGACACTGAGGCCCAACCCGACACTGAGGCCCAACCCATCACTGTGGCCCAACCCATCACTGTGGCCCAACCCATCACTGAGACCCGATCCATAACTGAGGCTTGATCCATCTCTGAGGCTCGATCCATCACTGGGCCCCACCCATCACTGAGGCCCAATCCGCCACTGAGGCCTGTTCCATCATGAGGCCCAATCCATCACTGAGGCCCAATCCATTACTGACGCCCGACCCATCACTGAGGCCCGACCCATTGCTGAGGCCTGATCCATCACTGAGCCCTATCCTATCAATGAGAGCCAATCTATCACTGAAACCCCTGCCGTCACTGAGGCCTGATCCATCACTGAGGCCCGATCCACCATTAAGGCCTGTTCCATCATGAGGCCCAATCCATCACTGAGGCCCAATCCATCACTGAGGCCCGACCTGACACTGAGGCCCAATCCATCACTGAGGCCCAATCTATCACTGACGACCGACCCGTCATTGAGGCCAGATCCGACACTGAGGCTTGACCCATCACTGACGCCCGACCCGTCACTGAGGCCAGATCCGTCACTGAGGCCCGACCCTTCACTGAAGCCCAACCCATTGCTGAGGCCCAACCCATTGCTGAGGCCCGATCCATCACTGAACCCTATCCTATCAATGAGAGCCAATCTATCACTGAGGCCTGTGCCGTCACTGAGGCCTGATCCATCACTGAGGCCTGATCCATCACTGAGGCCTGTTCCAACACTGAGGTCCGATCCACCACTAAGGCTGTTCCATCATGAGGCCCAATCCATCACTGAGGCCCAATCCATCACTGAGGCCTGACCCAACACTGAGGCCAGACCCGTCACTCACGCCCGACCTGTCACTGAGGCCAGATCCGTCAGTGAGGCCCGATCCATCACTGAGGCCCAACACATCACTGAGGCCAGATCCGGCACAAGCCCAACCCATCACTGAGGCCTGGCCCAACACATCACTGAGGCCAGATCCGACACTGAGGCCCGACTCGTCACTGTGGCCCAACCCATTGTTGAGGCCCGATCCATCGCTGAGCCCTGTCCTATCAATGAGAGTCAATCTATCACTGAGGCCCGATCCATCACTGAGGCCTGATCCATGACTGAGGCCAGATCCATCACTGTGACCCGATACATCACTGAGGCCCAACCTGTCACTGAGGCCCGATCCATCACTGACGGCCAACCTGATACTGAGACGTGATCCATCACTGAGGCCTGATCCATCACTGAGGCCTGATCCATCACTGAGGCCCGATTCATCACTGAGGCCCGACCTGACACTGAGGCCTGATCCATTACTGAGGCCTAACTCTTCACTGTGGCCCGAACTGTCACTGAGGCCCAACCCCATCGAGAATGAGAAACCCCCAGAACATCTGAGGCCGTGACCAGTGTCCAGGACCCCATCAGATACATTCTTTTGGTTTGGCAGACCATCCACTCTGATTCCCCTGACCAGAAGCATCCACATACCCAGGAGACACGCTGGCATGAGACTGAAACAACATGGTTTTAATGCCTCCCTCCCCGGCATACTCCTGGGAAATATCCAAATTATTGAGAACTAGCTAGACCAACTTAAAGCTTGACTCACTAACAAATACAATTGAGAGAGTGCTGTGTGCTCTGTTTCACTTCTGCTTAACCCGACTGTTCTTTACAACCTGAGGGTTTCTCAATCCACCAGTTGGACTACACAGCATCCTCAGGCAAGGCAAAGGGTGGAGTGGTCTGCCTCCTAATCTACACCTCTTGGTGCACAGGATGTGACGACTCTGGTGAGTTCTGCTCCCTGGATCTAGAATATCTATTGATGAAGTGCCATTCCTAATACCACCTGAGGGAGTTTACTCTAGCTGTCTGGACAGCTGTTTGAATCTCACTCCATGCAGGAATGAAGAATGCACTTGATGATATATACGCTGTTAGAAATAGCTTTGACACAGAATACCGCAAGGGGAATACCCCAAGGTTGTATTCGTCATAGCCGAAGTTGTCAAACACGCCAACCTCAATTGTGGTACCAAAATACCACCAACATATTTTCTGTCCCACCAGAGACCCAAACACCCTTGACCATTGCTTCACAAACACTGAAGACATTTACCATGCCATTCCCTGCCTACATTTTGGTAAATCAGACCATAAAGCTACGCTCCTTCTCCCAGCTTACAAACAAAAACAAAAATGTGAAGATTTGGTACAGGAAGTCATTCAGCACTGATCTGAGGCAAAGGATGAGCTCCACATGACTTCTCGGAGTTGATGGGCTGAGTTCAAGAGTTCAGTGGCCAACCTAAATGTGAAGATGATGAGGGCACAAAGGATGCTTGTGAATTCTAGGATATCTTCTAATTTGGTGAGGTGTTCTGGGAACAGCACGTGGTAAGGTGGGGGTGGAGGTGAGACTTGAGAGATGCCCTGGGAAGGTAAGTAATTAATGAGGTGACTTCATTATGAAGTGAAGAGAGACCTCACCATGAAAACCCATAACGTTCAGCCCTGTATTTCTCCTTGTCTCACCCCTGAACATTTTTATCCTTTCTCCTTTTCCTTATTTGTCTACTTCACTATCTGTGTCTCTTTTTCTCTCTGTATTCATACACTTTCATTGATATCTGAAGGTCTCATGAGTTTGGTTCTGCCTCTCTTCCACAGTGCTCCCCTCTGTGTAATGTTTTCCTTGTTTCTTGACGGTAGTCTTCTCACCCTATTTTTTGTGTATACACAGCTTGCTTTCTTTTTTTCATTTAGGCTGAACCTTTTCTATTTGAGAGGGAATTCTACATTATTGAAATGGAGTCCTTCAAATGGAGTGTTAAACCAATGTCTGTGACCATTTCAAACAGGTATGCTATTTTGGAAAATGTAGGGGGTGATGGATTCTCAGGGGAACGTAGCACGAACAGCCAAGTTTCTGGTATTGAGACTGGCTCTAATGCAATGAGGGGTACGTCGGCTTCCAAAAGATCAATTGTGTTAGGGATTCTGTAGTCAGAGGTACAGACGGACGTTTCTGTGGCCAGCAGAGAAAAAAACAGAATGGTGTGTTGTTTCCCTGGTGCCAGGATCAAGGATGTCTCAGAGAGGGTGCAGAATGTTCTCACGGGTGAGAGGGGTCAGCAGGAGGTCATTGTCCACATTGGAACCAACAACTTTGGAAGGGAAAAGGTTGAGACTCTGAAGGGAGATTACAGAGAGTTAGGCAGAAATTTAAAAAGGAGGTCCTCAAGGGTAGTAATATCTGGATCACTCCCAGTGCTACGAGCTAGTGAGGGCAGGAATAGGAGGATAGAGCAGATGAATGCATGGCTGAGGAGCTGGTGTATGGGAGAAGGATTCACATTTTTGGATCATTGGAATCTCTTTTGGGGTAGAAGTGACCTGTACAAGAAGGATGGATTGCACCTAAATTGGAAGGGGACTAAAAACCGGCAGGGAAATTTGCTGGAACTGCTTGGGAGGATTTAAACTAGTAAGGGGGGGGGGTGGGACCCAGGGAGATAGTGAGGAAAGAGATGGGACCCAGGGAGATAGTGAGGAAAGAGGTCGATCTGAGATGGGTACAGCTGAGAACAGAAGTGAGTCAAACAGTCAGGGCAGGCAGGGACAAGGTAGGATGAATAAATTAAACTGCATTATCATTTCAATGCAAGGGGCCTAACAGGGAAGGCAGATGAACTCAGGGCATGGTTAGGAACATGGCACTGGGATATCATAGCAATTACAGAAACATGACTCAGGAATGGGCAGGACTGGCAGCTGAATGTTCCAGGATACAAATGCTACAGGAAGGATAGAAAGGGAGGCAAAGAGAGGAGGGGGAGTGGCATTTTTGGATAAGGGATAGCATTACAGCTGTGCTGAGGGAGGATATTCCCAGAAATACATCCAGAGAAGTTATTTGGGTGGAACTGAGAAATAAGAAAGGGATGATCACCTTATTGGGATTGTATTATAGACTGTCCCTATAGTCAGAGGGAAATTGAGAAACAAATTTGTAAGGAAATCTCAGCTATCTGTAAGAATAATAGGATAGTTATGGTAGAGGATTTTAACTTTCTAAACATCGACTGGGACTGCCATAGTGTTAAAGGTTTAGATGGAGAGGAATTTCTTAAGTGTGTACAAGACAATTTTCTGATTCAGTATGTGGATGTACCTACTAGAGAAGGTGCAAAACTTGGGAAATAAGGGAGGGCAGGTGACTGAGGTGTCAGTGGGGGAGCACTTTGGGGCCAACGACCATAATTCTATTTGTTTTAAAATAATGATGGAAAAGGATAGACCAGATCTAAAAGTTGAAGTTCTAAATTGGAGAAAGGCCAATTTTGACGGTAATAGGCAAGAACTTTCAAAAGCTGATTGGAAGCAGATGTTCACAGGTAAAGGGATGGCTGGAAAATGGGAAGCCTTCAGAAATGAGATAACAAGAATCCAGAGGAAGTATATTCCTGTCAGGGTGAAATGAAAGGCTGGTAGGTATAGGGAATGCTGGATGACTAAAGAAATTGAGGGTTGGTTAAGAAAAAGAAGGAAGCATATGTCAGGTATAGACAGGATAGATCGAGTGAATCCTTAGAGTATTATAAAGAAAGTAGGAGTATACTTAAGAGGGAAATCAGGAGGGCAAAATGGGGACATGAGATAGCTTTGGCAAATAGAATTAAGGAGAATCCAAAGGGTTTTACAAATATATTAAGGACAAAAGGTTAACTAGGGAGAGAATGGGGCCCCTCAAAGATCAGCAAGGCAGCCTTTGTGTGGAGCCACAGAAAATGAGTGAGATACTAAATGAATATTTTGCATCAGTATTTACTATGAAAAAGAATATGGAAGATATAGACTGTAGGGAAATAGATGGTGACATCTTGTAAAATGTCCAGATTACAGAGGAGGAAGTGCTGGATTTCTTGAAACGGATAAGGGTGGATAAATCCCCAGGAGCTGATCAGGTGTACCCGAGAACTCTGTGGGAAGCTAGAGAAGTGATTGCTGGGCCTGTTGCTGAGATATTTGTATCATCGATAGTCACAGGTGAGGTGCCGGAAGACTGGAGGTTGGCAAACGTGGTCCCACTGTTTAAGAAAGGTGGTAAGGACAAGCCAGGGAATATAAACCAGTGAGCCTGACCTCGGTGGTGGGCAAGTTGTTGGAGGGAATCCTGAGGGACAGGCTGTACATGTATTTGGAAAGGCAAGGACTGATTAGGGATAGTCAGCATGGCTTTGCGCGTGGGAAATCATGTCTCACAAACTTGATTGAGTTTTTTGAAGAAGTAGCAAAGAAGATTGATGAGGGCAGAGCAGTAGATATGATCTATATGGACTTCAGTAAGGCGTTCGACAAGGTTCCCCATGGGAGACTGATTAGCAAGATTAGATCTCATGGAATACAGGGAGAACTAGCCATTTGGATATAGCACTGGCTCAAAGGTAGAAGACCTTGGTGGTGGTCTAGGGTTGTTTTTCAGACTGGAGGCCTGTGACTAGTGGAGTACCACAAGGATCGGTGCTGGGCCCTCTACGTTTTGTCATTTACATAAATGATTTGGATGTGAGCATAAGAGGTACAGTTTGTAAGTTTGCAGATGACACCAAAATTGGAGGTGTAGTGGACAGCGAAGAGGGTTAGGTCCTCGGGAGTGTTGCTGAACAAAGGGATCTTGGAGTGCAGGTTCATAGCTCCGTGAAAGTGGAGTCGCAGGTAGATAGGATAGTGAAGAAGGTGTTTGGTATGCTTTCCTTTATTGGTCAAAGTATTGAGTACAGGAGTTGGGGGGGGTCATGTTGCAGCTGTACAGGACATTGGTTAGGCCACTGTTGGACTATTGCGTGCAATTCTGGTCTCCTTCCTATCGGAAAGATGTTGTGAAACTTGAAAGGGTTCAGAAAAGATTTACAAGGATGTTGCCAGGGTTGGAGGATCTGAGCTACAGGGAGAGGCTGAACAGTCTGGGGCTGTTTTCCCTGGAGCGTCGGAGGCTGAGGGGTGATCTTATAGAGGTTTACAAAATTATGAGTGGCATGGATAGGATAAATAGGCAAAGTCTTTTCCCTGGGGTCGGGGAGTCCAGAACTAGAGGGCATAGGTTTAGAGTGAGAGGGGAAAGATATAAAAGAGACCTAAGGGGCAACGTTTTCACACAGAGGGTGGTACATGTATGGAATGAGCTGCCAGAGGATGTGGTGGATGATGGTACAATTGCAACATTTAAGAGGCATTTGAATGGGTATATGGATAGGAAGGGTTTGGAGGGATATGGGCAGGGTGCTGGCAGTTGGGATTAGATTGAGTTGGATATCTGCTTGGCATGGACGGGTTGGACCGAAGGGTCAGTTTCCATGCTATACATCTCTATGACTTTATCTATGACTCTATAAGTGAACTGAATTGTTCCCAATGTTTCGGCAAGTTTTGGAAGACAGAGGTATTTTCCAGGGTCATTATCAATGTTCTTCCCTCACCTAAACCCATTAAACCTGTTCATCTCAGTCTTTTGTTTTCAGGCCTGGGTACATGTAACTATTGCCAATAAAACATCAGTGACTAAAACTCAAAAATAATTCACTAGCTGCCGAATGGTTCTGAGGACCATGAAGGCAGTTGTACAAATGACAGTTTTCTTCTTTACTTTCAGTGATACGAATGGAGAAATTCTAACATTGCAGGACTACATGACTCTTCTACCTGATAGACAAAATATCTCATAAGAAGGCAATAAAACACAATCTGCTTTGGACCTTGCCATCAGTGGAGCTCCTAGTGCAGTAAGAGAAAATACTGCTCAAGTACAATGAATCAGGCAAGATCTGGTTAAAAATCACACAACACCAGGTTATAGTCCAACAGGCTTAATTGGAAGCACTAGCTTTCGGAGTGCTGCTCCTTCATCAGCTGGTTGTGGAGGACACAATTGTAAGACACAGAATTTATATGTAAATCACAAAACCTTTTTTTTAAAGTTACATTCTCAAGTTAACTGTAACAAGTGATGTTAGCTAGACAATATGTTGAACGTGTTAGCCCCCTGTGTTCCCTGTCTGTGCCATAATGTTTCGACTGATTCTAATCTAAAAAGTGAGTTAACACATTAATTCATGCAGTTTTTGAGCAATCTAAACATTATGGCACAGACAGAGAGCACAGGGGGCAAACACCTTCATCATATTATCTGGCTAACACCGATTGTTACAGTTAACCTGAGAATGTAACTTTTAAAAAAAAGGTTTGTGATTTACATATAACACAACACCGGCATCTCCAAATCAGGCAAGATCTGAGCAGAGACAAGCAGAATTCATGGCTTAGGTTGGTGACTTTTCATCTGCTGACAAGTCTTTGAATGATTTATTGCTCTGAAGTTTCCCAGCCTATGAAGATGGGGTTGGAGGGGGAAACCAGGAAAAGAGGGGGCAAGTGTGTCTGGATGGCTCCCCAATGTAATCTGTCTCAGAGACAAATTGCTCCACAGGAGAGGGTTAAAGGTCCAGTGATAGAAATATGGAGCTGAGAAACCACCTGGCTCACTAATGTCCTTTGAGGAAGGAAACTGCCATCCTTACCTGGTCTGGCCTACATGTGACTCCAGACCCACAGCAATGTGGTTGACTCTTAACCATCCTCTGGACAATTAGGGATAGTAATAAATGCTGGCCTAGCCAGTGAAGTCCAATCCCATGAATAAATAAAAAAAGATAAAACAGAGCACCAAACAAGAAGGAAAGAAAAGGCAGCAAATCTTGTAATGTGGTTCCCCGATGTTGTGGGACACCCTGCACCATGTACCCAAACATCTGCCGGTCCTGCATCGGCCTGTTCAGCTGCATGAAGACTCATGGCAGAAACCCACCACCCTGAGTAAATGTCACTTTTCAATCAAGAGTCTGCCAACGTTTGAGATTTGAAATCCATCATAGACAAGATGGTGAGCATGGAGGTAGCCATTTTGAAATCTGCCTCCTGGAATGTTGCACTGGAGATGTGCCAGTCTCCTGAGCAGTTTCAATATCCCCTAATGGGCCAATGTCAAAGGCTGGACACCTGCCCATCAATGACCTGTTGAGAAGTTTCATTATTTTCTGATAGCATATCGGATTTCAAATTATTAAGCTGTTGTAATCACTCTCTTGGCACTGCTTGTACCACTGCAATCAAGTTGGGAGCAATTATCAAGAAGCAAATAGAGTTAAGAAAGTGGGTGGTTCAATGTATAGTCCCTTAATGAGTCGATCCTAGTGGGGATCACGGGTGATCAGGAATTGCACGTTGACTCAGTTTTCTGCTTGGATAACAGGGTAGTGGCTCTAGAGTTTTGTTCAGACCTGACTAGTTGAACTGGTGTTAATACCATCAGCTTGAGCAGTGGGCACCAGTAAACATTTGTTTGTTTGTACACCTGCCCCTTCTAAGGCACATGTGAACAATGGCCATTTTTATTCCACGATGAGCTCATAGCTTGAAGTTTGATTCTTGCTTGAAATAAAGGAAGAAAGAAGGAAACAGGTGCACAAGTCATTTCTTTCAGTGAAGGTCCTGAATGGCCAAGTTAAATTCCTTACATTTTTGTGCTGTTTGTCACTGTGTTATTCGCTGTGAATTCCTTATTATTTAAAGCAGCGATTCATAATTGTGGTCTGTGGGCTGCTCCACAATGTGAGTCACTAACTTCAAATCCATAGCCGAGGCTAAATGACATAGAACATAGAACAGCACTGAAACAGGCCCTTCAGCCTACAATGCTGTGCCAAACATGATGCCAAGATAAGCTAAACCTTTCTGCCTGCCTATGGTCCATATCTCACTATTCTGTGCTTATTCATGTGCTTATCCAAAAGCCCCTTATACACTCCAATTGTATCAACTTCCACCCCAACCCCTGCCAACATGTTTCAGGCACTACCACTCTCTGTGTAAAAGCCTTGCCCCTCACATCTCCTTTGAACTTGCCCCCCTTACATTAAATGCATGCCCTCTAAAATTAGAGGTACTGGCAGTACAGTCCAGAACCCCATTGCCACAATTTAGAAAACATCACATAAGCAGATCAGCTCTCGTGAATATGGCATGACATGTCAGTAGTGTGATTCTTGCAGTTCCTCAGAACAGGATGATTCTAGCTCAGGGCAAGAACCTGAATGTCGAGCCCTTTTAATGTTTGACATTTCAACTACCACTTGGCTCTGTCTGACCCTAGAAGTATCCTTCTCTTACCGCCTGCCAGAGTCGGGATCGGAAGAATTTACAGATTGATCAAATGGAACTCTTTGGCAACATTATGACATACCTTTTGCAGACATTATGTCCTGAGCTTGGAATTGAACGGCTTCTGGCCCAGACTAGAGGCACTGTCACAGCAGGCCTCGTTACAAGACTTTTCATTATATGTCAGAGGCATTTTCTGAGTAAAGTTTATATCATGGTTGATTTAGTTTGATTAATACAGATTAATGATTCATGTTCACTTGTCAGAAGATTATTGTGATGGTTTTATCACACAGAATGTTTCTGATAAACATTTTCTCCTGGGTTATTACTGTTAAAAATGTGAGACCTCTATATTTTCATTGCTGGTGTGAATTAATAATTTATGGTATTTGTTTTTTAAGAATGCCCATAAAATTTATTACATTTTGTACAGAAACGCATAAACATTTCTATAAATTCCATGAGTCCCCATGAATTCTGATGAATCTTTTTGTGCTCTAAGTGAAATTGAATGTGGAATGCAGTTTTGAGCTGGAATTGTTTAAAAACTCTCAGGGTTCATGTTCTTTGATTTGATTTGATTTGTTATTGTCACATGTGCTGAGATGTAGTGAAAAGTACTGTTTGTGTGCTAACCAGACAACTCATACCTTACATAAGTACATCAAGGTAATAGAATAGAATGCAGAGAATTGGGTGGCACGGTGGCACAGTGGTTAGCACTGCTGCCTCACAGCGCCAGAGACCCGGGTTCAATTCCCGCCTCAGGCGACTGACTGTGTGGAGTTTGCACATTCTCCCCGTGTCTGCGTGGGTTTCCTCCGGGTGCTCCGGTTTCCTCCCACAGTCCAAAGATGTGCAGGTCAGGTGAATTGGCCATGCTAAATTGCCTGTAGTGTTAGGTAAGGGGTAGATGTAGATGTAGGGGTATGGGTGGGTTGCGCTTCGGCGGGGTGGTGTGGACTTGTTGGGCCGAAGGGCCTGTTTCCACACTGTAAGTAATCTAATCTAAAAGCACTACAGCTACAGACAAGGTGCAGAGAGAGATCAACTCCAATATATGAGAGGTCCATTCATAAGTCTGATAACAGCAAGAGGGAAGCTGTTCTTAAATCTGTATTGTATCTTCAATACTATGGAAGAGGGTGGAAAGATTCTTTGATTGTATTGGCTGCTTTCCTGAGGCAGTAGGAAATGTAGCAGAGTCAATGGAAGCAAGACTGCTTCAGTCATTGGACTGGGCAGGTGGGGAAACATTATCATTGATTAGTTGAGCAAACTGGCGTGTTTGTGTGCAGTCAATTCTATGAGTGAAGTTGGTATCATGGTTAGCCTATCCTTATGATTCAAAAATCTAGGATTATTTTTCCAAAATTAACTTTACTCATGAACTTTGTGAGAACATTCCAAACATTTTTACTAAAAAAAAATTCAGAAACTGCAACAAAATTCAACTCACCTGTGCACTGCATTTGCCACTCCCAGATCCAGCCAGGATTGATAATCCTCCAAAAAACGCAAGGAAGGTCTCCGAAGAAGGGTCACTGTACCCGAAATGTTAACTCTTGAAACCGTGATTAAATAAACAGACTCTCAAAAGCAATTTCTGCTGCTTAAATGGAAAACTATAAACACCATCAGTCCTTTTTCACATACCCTGCTGCTGTATGATGTTATATTTATATCCAGAAGCTCAAAGAGTTGAGGTACATTGGACTGCGGTTGTAGCAAATGAAGGTGTCAGTGCAAGAAAACATGACACGTTAGGACATAGGTGATGCCTCATAACCCTTGCTAATAACACTGAAGAATTATGATTTGATGGGTGAACTGTTTATGATGATTGAAGGATTTGATAGGGTGGATAGAGATGTACTAGCTCCCTGGATAGGGACGTCCCATACTACAGAGTATAGCTTTAAAATTAGAACCACACAGATGGTTTGCTGTCAAGAAACACTTCTCTGCCACAAGTATAAAAATAACCTGAAAGTCTTTACCTGAAAAAATTGCTGAGGCTGAGTCATTGAAAAACTCTTATCAAAGATTACTGTTGTCAAGGGATATGGAACCAGGAAAGGAACATTGATGCAGGTTACTCGTGATTTAACTGAATGACTGAATAGGCTTGACGAGCTGAATGCTGACTCATGTTGTACGTTCCTTCATTTCTTTAATTCAACCAAGTTGCAAAATAACCAGAATGGATACGGTAATGAGTTGGTGATGTAGATCATTACATGGCAGTGACATCAGCAGCAGGACACTGTGAACGGAGTGTCAGATATTAGTCAGAGATTGATTTATACACAACAGTCTTAATAATGGTGTAAAAAGTGTTTGCAAAACTGATTAGAATCAAGCAGCACTTACTTAGACGTATGGGGGGGAGGGGGAGGGGGAGGGGTAGGGGTGGTGGGGAATCCATGACAGGCCACAGATGACAGCAAGTGTCGCGTGAAGTTATTTTTCAAACTGCAGATACTAACTAGGCTCTAAGTGACACTGTGGGAAGGTAAATGGTGGAATCAGTGGGATGTTCAGAGAAGGCCAAATTGACATCAATATCATCTCACTGCATTTTATTCACTTTTAACAAGCAGTGTGATTAGATTCTCAACAGACAGTAAGAAGATCCCAACTGATGCTGTTATTGCTTGTTAAATATCTTGTTAATGGCACCACTTGCTACGGATTTTGATCTTATCACACTCACCATACAAACTAGTCTTCAGGAAAACACAATGTGAAACCAGAATGGATTCCTGGAAGGTTCAACCCTCCACTTGTTCCACAAGTATTCATGCTGGATATCGGACATCAGCACCATGGGGACTGTACTCCACATCCTGGGCGGTTGGTATCTGACTTGTTCCAGTGTCCATGAGTCCTCATGGCACATCTCTAAATCACTTACAGGATACTCCAGACTTCAATGATTGCACCTCAGACTGCACCAGCAACTCTCATTGTAAAGCAGCAGCAAGGACACTGTGTACACCCAGCTCATGGACTGGACCAGGCTGCATCTTCAGGCTCTTCACCTGCTGCCAGAGTGCTCACTCCCTCTGAGCCACCCGGGATGCTTGCTGAAGCCCTGATCAGCATTACCTCAAGACATTGTAGATCGGAACAGAAGTAGGCTAATCAACCCCTTGAGCCTGCTCCACCACTCCATATGATCAAAGCTGATCATCGAGATTGATACAGTAATTCTGTCCCCTGTAACCCTTAATCCCTATTCCACCAGAGCTATATCTAACTCCTTCTTGAAGATGCAATGTTTTAGTCTCAATACTTTCTGTGGTCGTGAATTCCAAAAATTCACCACTCTGTGGAGAAACAATTTCTCCTCATCTCAGTCCTAAATGGTTTACCCCTTATACCTACACTATGAACCCCTGGTTCAGGTCTCCCCCACCATCAGAAACATCCTTCCTGCATTCTCTCTAGTCCTGTTGGAATTTTATAGGTGTCTATGAGATTCCCCCCCCTCATTCTTGTAAATTCCAGCAAATACAATCCTAAGCGACACAATATCTCCTCATAGTCAGTCTCACCATCCCAAGAACCAATTTGGTAAACCTTCCCAATGCTCCCTCTACAGAAAGAAAATTCTCAGATAAGGAGACAAAAAACTGCACACAATATTCCAAGTGTGGCCTTCACCAATGCCCTGTATAATTGCAGCAAGATGCCTGTGTTTCTGTGCTTAAACCTTCCCACCGTGAAGGCTAACACAGTTGCCTTCTTTACTTCCTGCTGCACATGCGTGCTTACTTTCAGTGACTAGTGCACAAGAACACCCAGGTCTCATTGAATATTCCCCTCTCTCAATTTCCAGCCATTCAAGTAACAATCTGCCTTCCTATTTTTTGCTACCAAAGTGGATAACCTCACATTTAGCCACATTTGCAAACCTACTCAGCCTGTTCAAATCACACTGCAATATCTCTGCATCCTTCTCACAGCTCAATCTTCCACCCAACTTTGTGCCATCTGCAAATTTTGAGATATTACATTTAGTTCCCTCATCTAAATCATTGACATATATTGTGAATAGCTGGGATCCTAATAAATGTGCTCCCCACACGTCACTGCCTGCCTTTCAGAAAAAGACTCATTTATTCCTACTCTTTATTTCCTGTTTGCTAACTAATTTTCTACAAATACTACACCCAATCCCATGCACTTTAATTTTACACATCGATCTCTTATATGGAACTTTGTCGACAGCCTCCTGAAAGTCTAAATCAATCACATCCACTGACTTCCTCTGATCAACTTTACTTGATACATCTCTATTAATTCCAGTATGTTTGTCAAACATTATTTCCCTTCTGAAATCCATGCTGATTGTGCCTGATTATCCGACTGTTTTCGAAATGGTCTGCTATACAATTGTTGATAATGTACTCTGGTTTCTTCCCCACGATCGACGTCAGACTCACTGGTCTATAATTCCCTGTTTTCTCTCTATTTCCCAAAAAGGAACAGTTCCAGAGTGCAAAGCAACTTGGAACATGACTATTTCTAATGAAACCTTCTTAAGTACTCTGGGGTTGTAGATTATCAGGCTTTTTGCACTTTTCACCGTCAGCCAGAGATACCAGGTTCAAATTATGACCGGTCCAACTTGTCCATGCAGACCAGGTTCCTAAATTAATCTAGTCCCATTTGCTAGGATTTGGCCCACGTCCTTCTAAACCCTTCCCAATTATGTACCCATCCAAGTGCCTTTTAAATGTTGTAATTGTACCCACCCCACCACCTCCTCTGGCAGCTCATTCCATACACACACAACACATTGCATGAAAAAATTGCCCGTCAAGTCCCTTTTAAATCTTTCCCTCTAACCTTCAAACTATGCCCTCTAGTTTTGGATTTCCCTACCCTGGGGAAAAGACCTTGTCTATTCAGCCTATCCAAGCCCCTCATGATTTTATAAGTCTCTATAAGGTGACTACTCAAACTCTGATACTCCAGAGAGAATAGCCCAGCCTCTCCCTCTAGCTCAAACCCTCCAGTCCCACCAACATCCTTGTAATTATTTTCTGAACCATTTTAAGTTTCAAAACATCTTTCCTCTAGCAGGGAGATCAAAAATAAATGTATTATTCCAAAAGTGGCCGAACCAATGTTCAGTATAACTGCAACATGACCTCCCAACTCCTACATTCATTGTACAGTACTTGGTTCTCGTTGTGGGTGTAAATTGCAGCCTGTATTTGTTTCCTTTGTGTTCACTTGTGCCAGCTATAAATAAAATCTTTTGTTTGGACTTGTTCAATTGCTTGCCTGAATATGATGTTCCCTTAATCTACAACGTCAAGATGAAGGTTTTTCACTGGGATTTGAGGCAACAACAATGGACAGTCAGAAAGGGTCTTCAGATGGGACATATCAAAGGAGAGGTAAAGTGTTGGAGCGGTGGTTACACAGGGACTAAGGAGAGAGAATGGAGCTGTATGTGTTAGGGAGTTGATAGAGTTGTTAAGAAGACATACAGTGTGTTAGCTTTCATTAGTTGAGGGATTAAGCTTCAGAGCCATGAGGTCATGCTGCAGCTGCACAAAACTCTGATTTAGCCGCACTTGGAGTATTGTGTACAGTTCTGGTCACCGCATTATAGGAAGGATGTGGAAGCTTTGGAAAAGGTTCATAGGAGATTTACTTGAATGTTGCCTGGTATGGAAGGAAGATCTTATTAAAGACTGAGGAACTTGAGGCTGTTTTCATAAGAGAGAAGCGGATTGAGAGGTGACTTAATTGAGACATATAAGATAAATAGAGGGTTAGACAGGATGGACAGTAAGAGCCCTTTTCTGTGGATGGTGATGGCTAGCACAAGGGCACATAGCTTTAAATTGAGGGGTGATAGATTTAGGACAGATGTCAGAGGTAGTTTCTTTACGCAGAGAGTAGTACAGGCATGTACTACTGCCTGCAAAAGTAGTAGACTCACCAACTTTAAGGGCATTTAAATAGTCATTAGATAGACAAATGGATGAAAATGGAATGGTGTAGATTAGATGGACTTCAGATTGGTTTCACAGGTTGGCACAACATCAAGGGTCAAAGTGCCTGTACTGCCCTGTGATGTTTCATGTTCTATGAGTCAGCCATGCTGGCTATGTGTCATGGGCAGCATGCCTTGGTTGCTGTTGTGCCATTCTGCTGCCAGTGAGGGACAATGCCAGATGGTCAATGCTTGTCCGTGTACACAGCAGCCTTTCAAAGATGTTCAGGCACAGGTTCTTTCAGCAGATACCTACTGTGTGGTAAGTTGTTCTGAGAATGGGGTATTGTGAGATGGGAATAGAATTGGACATGAGGCATCATGGGATGGGGTAGGTAGTTTGGTAAGATATGGCCAGAAATCGCACTAGAATTCAAGGCATGAATCCCTCCAAAATAAATTAAACACAACTCAAATTTGGCCAACCAAAATGCTAACCCTGCCTCTCTCTCTACAGAAGTTGCTGAATTTGATGAGTTTCTACACTACTTCCTTGTTTCAATTTCAGATCTCTAGCGCTCGAAGTAAATTGTTTTTGTTAGTAAACATAGAACAAAATATATAGAACAGTACAGCACAGTATAGGCCCTTTTGCCCACGATGTTTTGCCAAGCATTTATCTTAATGTAAGATAAACCTAACTTATGCATCCCTCAATTTACTGCCATCAATGTGCTTGTTCAGCAGTCGCTTAAATGTCCCCAATGTCTCTGACTCTACTACCACCGCTAGCAGTGCATTTCATGCACACACCACTCTCTGCATAAAGAACCTACCTCTGACATCTCCCCCATACCTTTCTACAATCACCTTAAAATTATGAGCCCTCATGACAACCATTTCTGCCCTGGGGGAAAATCTCTGGCCATCTACTCTATTATGCCTCTCATTACCTTGTACACTTCTATGAAGTCACCTCTCTTCCTTCTTCTCTTCAGTGTGAAAAGCCCTAGCTCATTCAACCTCTCTTCATAAGACAAGCTCTCTAAACCAGGCAGCATCCTGGTAAATCTTCTCTGCACCTGATCTAAAGCATCTACATCCTTCCTATAATGACGCGACCTGAACTGGACACAATATTCCAAGTCTGGTCTAACCAGGGTTTTATAGAGCGGCAGCAAAACCTCATGGCTCTTAAACTCAAATCAATGTTAATGAAAGCCAAAACACCATCCACCTTCTTAACAACCCTATCAACTTGGTGGCAACTTTGAGGGATCTTTATACATGGACCCCAAGATCCTGCTGTTCCTCCACACTGCCAAAAATCCTGTCTTAATCCTATATTCACCATTCAAATTCAATCTTCCAAAATGAATCACTTCACACTTATCCAAGTTGAACACTATCTGCCACTTCTCAGCCCAGCTCTGCATCCTGTCAATGTCTTGTTGTAGCCTGCAACAGCCATCAAAAATATCTAAAACACCACTGACCTTTGTGTCATTGGCAAACTTACTAATTCACCCTTCTATTTCTTCATCCAAGTCATTCATAAAAACTACAAAGTGCAGAGGCCCATGAAGAGATCCCTGTGGGATATCACTGGTCACCGATCTCCAGGCGGAATACTTTCCATCGACAACCACTCACTGTCACCTTTTGGCCAGCCAATTCTGTATCCAGACAGCCGAATTTCCCTGTATCTATACCTCCGAACTTTCTGAATGAGTCGACCATCAAATGCCTTACTGAAATCCAAATACAACATATCCACTGCTCAGCTTTTGTCAACTTGTTGCATCACATCCTCAAATTACTCAATAAGACTTGTGAGGCATGACCTGCCCTTCACAAAGCCATGCTGACTATCTTTAATCAAGCTATGTTTTTCCAAATCATCATAAATCCTATCTCTCAGAATCCTTTCCAGTACTTTGCTTACCACAGATGTAAGACTGACTGGTCTGTAAAGTATGAGTCAGGTTGACAAAATGTTTTAAAGGTTGAGATTGGGCCATTTGCATAGCTGGGAATTCTGGAGGAGATCAGCAGGAATTGGGAGTCAAGCTTCCAATTGTTGATCTCTGACTGTATTGTCCTGCCCCACATGCAGCAGATAACCATTTGTTTGTCAAATGGTGGAACATTGAATTCATTCGATGTCTTAAGTAAAGGTCTCAATAACATGGTAGATGCTAATTGTCAATTTTTGCAAAACCTTGGACTTTGCAGTCAAGCCAGCTCTCAGTTCTGAATGCAACATAATGTTCTCAACCATTCAGCTGTTTATTATAACTCCTAACATTTGATGTCAGAAATACACGAAAAAATGTTGATATCCACAGATTAAAGAGTATAGAATCTAATAAACATTGCCAGCAAAAACTTGAAACACTACACTTAAAATGATCGAGACACTATGTCATCCTGTTTATTTTCTGTTCTTTTATGAAATATGTCTGATCATGTTACACAAACACAGTGTTCAGGAATGTGGGTCTATTACTAAACATGCCTCCTTTCATAGACTGCAAGAAATTTGTAAGTAAAAATCAAACTATCCTAGATCAAAGTTTCCCATATCATCTTCTCTTGTCATTGCTCCTTCTGAGGGCACAGTATCTCAGTCAGAAAAGCAACTGCATTGATCCTACAGTTGGGACCTCAGCCTTCCCCAATTCTCATCCCTCCCATCCAAGGAGACATACGTCAAGATATGCAGGTAAAGATTCTCCCTCAGGACAACTTTCCCACTTTTATCATCAGATGGTGGAATTGAAATGAAGTAAATGGGCATGGGTAAGATTAAAATGCGATCGAGCTGCTTACAGGCCTGAGGTCACACAATTCCCTTCTTATTGACGTTCTGTCTCTGCCAATTCTGGAGCAGACAGACAATTCTGCTCTAAACCTACATGATGTTGAAACCGGCAAAGGAACATGTCAGTGTGCAGGAGGATGCCAGAAGAGGCCATGGTAAGTAACTTAAAATGTTTTTTTTGGGAGGATTCCTTTGACAGTTTTGAAGAGAAGAGGTGCCTTCCAGACCTTTGAAAAATCTCCCGTGCCACAGTCTTCATTACATTGCCATCATTTTGGGATTTCCCCACTCGCCACTAACCAGATAAACAGAAATATACACATTTAAAACAATGTCACAAGGAAAATATTTTATATGTCATTGGTATCCACAGGACTGGAGCACAATAAATGCTATTAGAACTAGAATATTTAAGTGAAAGATTTTCAGCCCTTTCAATAAATCTAAACAGTATCAAAGCCGGATACTGAATTTTATCTGGTATGTAACATCTTCCTCACATTTCTACAAAACAAAGATGAAAGGGTTATTTGCTGTCAGTAAGTAGTGTTTGCTATTTATACTTTACCATTAAGCACCAGAACAAACATTAGTGGTCTGGGCCGTTTATAATTGTGCATTTGTTTATCTATTTCTCATGTTACTCAGTGATAAGCATCAATTCATAATAGGCATTGCCATTAGAATGTGAGCAGTGAAACAAAAGGAGATATTTAAGTGATTTATCCACTGCCCATCATGCCTACGAAACGCCCAAACTGGTAAAAGGCACAGATATTAAATTCTCCTCAAATCATATAACTTCAGGCTTGCCTGACCTTCAAGAAAAATGCTATTGTGCAAAAGTACAATAACTAAATACTTATCTGCACCTGTGCACTGCTGTCATATTGGTGAGTGACAAGTCAGCACCATTTGTCCATACTGCAAACAAATTTACAACACTGAGTGATTTTTTTTATTATTGTGAGGAAAAAGTTCCATCATCCAGCAGAGATATCCAAATCTCTGTGATAAAATTGCAAAGTATGTGTTTATTTTCCCTGTCAGGTATTTGGTTGAGTGGTCAAGTCAATGGAACTGTATGAGTACAAAACAGTGCAAGAAGCAAATGTGTGTTCATTTTCTCATAAAGTCCCATTCAAATGGGATTGAATGCAAAACAATCTTTAGGTTCCGTTCTTCTCTCTTGATCTGGAGAAACCAAAATGACACCCTCTAAAAATTAAGCAATTACTTTTTTTAACACAGTATCTGGGTTCTGTTCCATTCACACCTTTTAACTCTGCACACATTCTTTCTTCAGCAATGGAGTTCCTGAAATAGTGCTATGGCTGGACTAGATGAGATCTTATATCAGAGTTACTCTTCAGAGGGTCAGTGTGGACTTGTTGGGCCAAATGGCCTGTTTTAACACTGTGAAGATTCTATGATTCTATGTTTCTATCAAGCTATCACGACCACATTGGGTGTGCCTACAAAGTGGTCCATGAACTGGAAATGTTTGTAGATTGTTTGACCCTCTGCTAGTTTTCTGAGTGTTCCAGTTCTTAAATTAATCAGCAGCAAAGCTTTAGTTCATACGTTCCTAATATATAGGGGCAGATTAAGCTATTTGTCCCATTGAGTCTGCTCCACCATTCAATCAAGGCTGATATCCTCCTCAACCCCATTTTCCTACCTTCACCCTATGACCCTTCAACCCATTACTGATTAAAAATCTGTCTAAAACCTTCTTAAATTTACTTACTGTCCCAGCATCCACAGCACTTCGGGGTATGAATTCCAGAGTCACAACCCTTTGGGAGAAGTAGTTTCTCTTCAACTCTATTTTGAATTTGCTACCCCTTATACTAAGACTTCTCATTCTAGAAAGCCCTGCAAGAGGAAGCATCTGCTCCATTTTTATTTTATCCTTGACTTGAATACCTCAATCTGATCTCCCCTCTTTTTTCTTAGTTCCAGAGAGTTTAGGCCAAAACTATTGAACCTTTTTTCATATGAAAAACCCCTCATCTCTGGGAGTATTCTAGTGAACCTGCTCTGAACTGCCTCCAATGCCACGACATCTTTCCTTAAATAAGGGGACCAAAGCTGTGCACAATACTTCAGGTGCAGTCTCACCAATGCCTGTTATAAACAAGACCAAAGATTAGTTCATTGCACAACTATTGTTGAACTTAAGTAAAAATACAAAGCAGTTATTAGTCACTGACTGAAAGGTTGAAATATATGTGGATGATAAAAAGTACTTATAAAGGCAGCAAAAACATCAGTCTACTGTTGTTGCAGGCCTGTTACTTAGAGTCATAGGATCATAGAATCATAATAGCATGGAAACAGACCGTTCGGTTCAACGAAACATAATCCCAAACTAAACTAGCCCCATCTGCCTACTCCTGGCCCATATCCCTCCAAATCTTTCCTATTCATGTACTTATACAAATGTCTTTTAAACATTGTAATTGTACCCACATCTACCACTTCCTCAAGGAGTTCATTCTTAAAGACTCTCTTTCTGAAGGTAAAGGTGTTGAAAACATGAAGTTAGAATTCAGCAGCTGTGGTGGTTTCTGTGATTGACTAATAGCAGGCTTTTTTTTCAGGTGGATACAGCAGTCGAGAAGACTTTAGAGGAGAAGCAAAGTAGTTCTTGTTCCTCACTAGATCTATAGTGATGGCACTTAGGGGTTGCCGAACTCTTGATAAAATTATGGTAAATTTTTTAATGCTCCTTTCCATGAGTTCTCTTTGGCTGATTTAGATTTATTTCGATAAATAATTTATTTAGATAAATAATTGTTCCACAAAGTCAAGTCCCAATGCTGGAATTCTCTGTTCGAGGGGGAGGGGGTTAATGGGGTGAAAGGAAAGCTGGGGTCTTCCAGCTGTTAATAGTTTTCAAGAGCATTGAACTCCCAAAGCACCCATTGTGTTCTTCAAATCGAAGTGGAAATGTATCTGCTTGGGACTGATGTTGAGACAGTACACTAGTTTGTCTCCTTTTGACTCAATGAATTAAGAAGAGCAATCATGTGACTTGGGAGAGTTCTCTTGTAGGATCCTGCATCCTGACCTGGTCTGGCCTGTATGTTACCCTGATGTGGTTGGTTCTTAACCTTTATTCCTCATAAGGCACTCATTTCAAGGCTGGGCAACAATTGCTGGCCCTCACACTTAATTCGCCAGACTGTATCCAATTTCCACTTCCATCCTCCAATCAATTCTGATTTACAAATTGCAGATTGTGTAAGCATGTATCTTTTTATTTCTTGACTTGTCTCATAACAAGGACATTGTGCCTTTTTCCTTTTAAGCAACCACCTTCCCAGGCAATTTGTGGAATATCTGATGTGGAATTTGTGGAATTTCCTGCTGTTGAATGTGCATTGATTGATGTGGATGTTCAATATACTCCCACCAACACTCTCACCAATACCACGTCTATTGTAACCTATGCCAATAGGTCTGAATGTAGTCAGGGCAGCAAGACCGTGACTAGTAAAATGTCAGCAGGTGCGTGAAGAGGCACTTAATTGACCACTTCAGTGGCTTGTTTGAACTCTGAACAGGAGTGTTAGCCTCCACGTTCCCCTGGGAAAATTCCACAACAACAGGAAGGTAGTCAAACCTAGATCTTCCTTTGCCATTTTATGGACACTTGTCCAGCCCAGCACATCACTCGGCCACTCAATAGAGGACTGGAAAATTCCAGCCTGTAGCTTATACCTGCTATATCTCATTGCTAGGGGCAGAACAGCTGATTGATGGATTTGAACTTTGCACTGATATTCTGCTGAAAAGAAAAATCACGTAAAATAATCAGAAAAAATCACTCAGAGCCCTTTCCATGATACATGCATAATGTTTGTTACATTTTATTGAACAGAACACAGGCAGGGGTTCTTAATCATATTGTCAAGACTCTTTTATTTACTTCATAAATCTAAACATGACGCAGATATTGTAATTGAGCTCATGCAGCTCAATAATTTATTCAAGTAGGTATGTGAAAGACTGAGTCCACTGTGCTGTAAGAAATACACGTTTACCTCACTATCTTGTAATTATGGTACAATAGCAGGCAGGTATAGATAAATTTCACTGTAGAACTAAACGATATATATTTTTCAAGTTACATCATATCGTTCTGAACAACCATCCCTCATTTTGCCTCAAAATACCTCAGGCTAAACAGAGGGGAAATCCTTTTGGGTTCCTAATCCTTAATGCTGTCTGGTGATCCTGCAGGAAAGTACCAACATTCTGCCACTAGGGTGAGGTAAGGGAAATGCCTGCATTGGTGGATTGACATACCACAAACATGATTTGTCACCATTGGAACAAAGTTGAGAAAAATGACAACTGCTGTTTTTGAAGAGTCCCTGTCACGGCATTTTCCAACGCACGGGGAGCTTAGTGCAAAACTGTTCATAATGTTAAACATGAGCTTTAAAGCTTCAAGCATCCTTTTTGAAAATTAACACTCAACCCATATTCCAAAACTTAAATATTAAATGAATTCGAATTCATTCCAAACGTCCTAGCTAATGACAATGAAATAATTCTAGGTGAATCATGTTCACTGTCTCAACTCTTGCAGTCAGAAATCGAAAGCAACCTTTGACTGTTGCTACGAGCTCATGATGACTTACAGCCCACCAAGTTTCAAAAGGTCAAACCACTGCATCCTGCTCCTTACCCAAAGGAGAACTTGAGCTAGATTATACACTGCAAACACAATGGTTAGAGAAGTGCCACAAGAACATTGTCTTTGATGTGCACAGCACATGCTCCACTAGCACTAGGGTGGAGCATGGAAATATTGCTTTTCTAACATGGTGAATCCAATTTGTTTGCACAATGGATATAGGTGAAAATATTACCCAATCAGTCATTGTGGGAATATTATGATGAAATACTTCTTGATAGAGGTGGATGGTGCTGGTGGGGAACTGCTTCATCTCTGGCCTGGTGGGACTTGCTTCTTATTCACTTATGAAATGTGTGGGCATTGCTGGTTGGGCCAGAGTATATCACGTTTTCCCAGTAATCTTAGAGAAGGTGGTGGTGAGCTGCCATCTTCAAGCATTGTAGCCCATGTGCTATAGATAGAACCACAATGCCATTAGGGAGAATTTTGATCCAGTGACACTGAAGGAATGGTGATTGATATATTTCCAAATCAAGGTGGGGAGTGATTTGGAAGAAAACTTGCAGCTGGTGGTGTCTGGTGACCTTGTCCATTTAGGTGGAAGTGGTTATGGGTTCCGAAGGTGCTGTCTTGATGAATTTCTGCACTTCATATTGTCGAGGGTACACATTGTTGCTATTGGGCATTGGTGGTGGAGGGAGTGGATGTTTGTGTATATGGTTTCAATGAAGTGGGCTGTTTTGTCCTGGATGGTTTCAAACTTCCTGAGTTTTATTGCATTCATCCAGCCAATTGGCAAGTATTCTATCACACTCTTGACTTGTGCCTTGTAGTTGGTGGACAGGCTTTGAGGAGTCAGGAGGTGAGTTACTCGCTGCAGTATTCCTGGCTCTAGTAGGCACTATATTTATATGGCCAGTTCAGTTCGGTTTCTGGTTCATAGTAATGCCCAAGATGTTGTTAGTGGAGGCTTTAGTATTAGTAACACCATTGAATGACAAGCGCGGTGGTTAGATTGTCACTTACTGGAGATGGTCTTTGCCTAGCAAATATGTGGCATAGACAGGATGCAGAGCTGGGCTGAGAAATGGCAGATGAGTTCAACCTGGATAAATTCGAAGTGATGCTTATTGGAAGGTCGAACTTGAATGCTGAATAATAGGATTAAAGACAGGATTCTTGGCAGTGTGGAGGAACAGAGGGATCTGGTTGTGCAAGTACATAGATCAAAGTTGCCACCCAAGTGGATAGGATTGTTAAGAAAGCATTTGGTGTTTTGGCTTTCAGTAACATGGAGATCGAGTTTAAGAGCCGCGAGGTTTTGCTGCAGCTCTACAAGTCCCTGGTGAGACCACACTTGGAATATTGTATTCTGGTCGCCTTACTATAGGAAAGATACAGAGGCTTTAGAGAGGGTACAAAGAAGGTTTACCAGGATGCTGCCTGGACTGGAGGGCTTGCCTTATGAAGAAAGTTTGAATAAGCTCGGACTTTTCTCTCTGGAGAGAAGGACGAAGAGAGGAGACCTGATCGAGGTGTACAAAATAATGAGAGGAATAGATAGAGTCAATAGCCAGAGACTTTTCCCCAGGGCAGGATTGACTGGTACAAGGGGTCATAGTTTGAAGATATTAGGAGGAAGGTATAAAGGAGACGTCAGAGGTAGGTTCTTTATGCAGAGAGTTGTGAATGCATGGAATGCATTGCTAGCTGAGGTGGTGGAAGCGAAGTCATTGGGGACATTTAAGCGACTGCTGGATATGCACATGGATAGCAGTGAGTTGAGGGGTGCATAGGTTAAGTTACAATATTTTACATTAGGATTAAGTCTCGGTACAACATCGTGGGCCTAAGGGACTGTTCTGTGCTGTACTTCTCTATGTTCTACATTCTATAAGTGTTCCTTGCCATTTTTCACCAAGCCTGGATCTTGTTCTGGTCTCGCTGCATTTGGGTATGGTTTGCTGCAGTGTCCGAGGAGTCAGAAATGGGTCTGAACAATGTGAAATCATTGGCGAACATCAGCATTTCTGACCTTATGATAGAGGGAAGGTCATTGATGAAACAACTGAAGATGGTTGGGCCGAGGACACTACCCTGAGGAACCCATGCAGAAAAGGTATATGATGGTAGTGGCTCCCTAACATGCCAATTTTTAAAAAATTCATGGAATATGTACCTAGCTGGTTAAACCAGCATTTTTTGCTAATCCCTACTTGTCCTTAGAAGGTGGTGCAGAGCAGCCTCATGGGGAGAGAGGTGGGAGGTAGAATTGGTGGGGGTTTGGGGATAGGTTAAGGGAGAAGAAGAGGGGTCACTGGACTCAAAGTGTTAACTTTGTTTTTCGCTCTCTCTCTGCAGATGCTGCCAACCTGCTAAGTTTCTTCAACTTGGCGGGTTAGCAGCATCTGCAGAGAGAGAGAGAGAAACAAAGTTAACACTTCGACTCCAACGACCCTTCGTCTACTCCATTCTCTGGTTTTGTTTCGGATTTCTAGCATCCATAGTTCTTTGTCTGAGTTTATGCCCTGGCACAGTTTACATTGACGTCATTATGAATACCCCTCTGAAAACAACTCATCCTCTTTGATGCTGGTAACTCACAGTGTGAGGAGGAACTGAGACCAAAAGTTAATGACCAGTCAGCCTTCTGGAAGATCAAAGCCGGGCTTGGGTGCCACCTGTAGTGACTCTGCAAAAAAGGTGTTGTTACTTAACATGGGGTCAGGAAAGCTGCAATCTAGGCTGGAAAACTTTGAGCTGCTCAGAGGCTGCAGTAACATCAGAACGAGTGCACTTCAACGCACTGGTAAATTGGAAAAAATTAAAATCTATCCCACAATCTATCCTAGTTTGCAAACTTAGTTGTAATTTTTTTAACTAGTTACGTTTTAATTATAAGTGAAAAAAATTGTTAGGGTAAACATCCCCATAACGTGTGAAGAGATACTTTATCATTTAAATATTGTATCAATTAAAGAATTACAAAGACTGTACACAAAAACAAAACTTAATGGTACGCAATGTGACCCTAAAATAGCTCAGCATGTGATGTACACACTGACATGCTTCAAACAGCTTTTAATGGAATTCGTGCTGTGCTGATGAGATTGTTTAAAATGATAAAATAAAGCTTTGATGTTACAGACATATTGCGTACAGTATTCATAATCCACACTTCATAATGCAATGCTTCCATCTCTGAATTATTTCCTATTTTTAGAGAGCTAACTAATGAGATGAACAAAATTACCAGTTACAAGAAATTTTAAACAGGCTTATTTGTAAATACTTGATTCAGTTCAAATTGGAGGAGAAAGTGAGGACTGCAGATGCTGGAGATCAGAGCTGAAAATGTGTTGCTGGAAAAGCGCAGCAGGTCAGGCAGCATCCAAGGAGCAGGAGAATGAACGTTTCGGGCATGAGCCCTTCTTCAGGAATGAGGAAAGTGTGTCAAGCAGGCTAAGATAAAAGGTAGGGAGGAGGGACTTGCAGGAGGGGCATTGGAAATGCGATAGGTGGAAGGAGGTTAAGGTGAGGGTGATAGGCCGGAGTGTGGGTGGGGGCAGAGAGGTCAGGAAGAAGATTGCAGGTTAGGAAGGTGGTGCTGAGTTTGAGGGTTGGGACTGAGACAAAGTGGGGGGAGGGGAAATGAGGAAACTGGAGAAATCTGAGTTCATCTCTTATGGTTGGAGGGTTCCTAGGCGGAAGATGAGGCACTCTTCCTCCAGCTGTCGTGTTGCTATGGTCTGGCAATGGAGGAGTCCAAGGACCTGCATGTCCTTGGTGGAGTGGGAGGGGGAGTTGAAGTGTTGAGCCACGGAGTGGTTGAGTTGGTTGGTCCGGGCGTCCCAGAGGTGTTCTCTGAAATGTTCCGCAAGTAGGCGGCCTGTCTCCCCAATATAGAGGAGGCCACATCGCGTGCAGCGGATGCAGTAAATGATGTGTGTGGAGGTGCAGGTGAATTTGTGGCGGATATGGAAGGATCCCTTGGGGCCTTGGAGGGAAGTAAGGGGGGAGGTGTGGGCACAAGTTTTGCATTTCTTGCGGTTGCAGGGGAAGGTGCTGGGAGTGGAGGTTGGGTTGGTGGGGGGTGTGGACCTGACGATGGAGTCACGGAGGGAGTAGTCTTTTCAGAACGCTGATAGGGGAGGGGAGGGAAATATATCCCTGGTGGTGGGGTCCGTTTGGAAGTGGTGGGAATGACAACAGATGATACGATGTATATGGAGGTTGGTGGGGTGGTAGGTGAGGACCAGTGGGGTTCTGTCCTGGTAGCGATTGCAGGGGTCCCTCCGTTCCAACCCCAACCTCACTATCAAACCGGCAGACAAGGGAGGCGCGGTAATATTTTGGCGCACTGACCTTTACACTGCTGAAGCTAAACGCCAGCTCGCGGACACCTCCTCCTACTGCCCCCTTGACCATGACCCCACCTCCCACCACCAAACCATCATCTCCCAGACCATCCATGACCTCATCACCTCAGGGATCTCCCATCCACCGCCTCCAACCTCATAGTCCCACAACCCCGCACCGCCCGCTTCTACCTCCTGCCCAAAATCCACAAACCCAACTGCCCCGGCTGACCCATTGTCTCAGCCTTCTCCTGCCCCACCAAACTCATCTCTACATACCTCGACACGGTCCTGTCCCCCTTAGTCCAAGAACTCCCCAACTACGTTCGGGACACCACCCACGCCCTCCACCTCCTCCAGGATTTTCTCTTCCACGCCTTATCTTCACCATGGACATCCAGTCCCTGTACACCTCCATCCCCCATCACGAAGGACTCAAAGCCCTCCGCTTCTTCCTTTCCCGCCGTACCAACCAGTACCCTTCCACTGACACCCTCCTTCGACTGACTGAACTGGTCCTCACTCTGAACAACTTCTCTTTCCAATCCTCCCACTTCCTCCAAACCAAAGGAGTAGCCATGGGCACCCGCAAGGGCCCCAGCTATGCCTGCCTCTTCGTAGGATATTTGGAACAGTCCATCTTCCGCAGCTACACTGGCACCACACCACACCTTTTCCTCCGCTACATCGATGACTGTACTGGCGCTGCCTCGTGCTCCCACAAGGAAGTTGAACAGTTCATCCACTTTACTAACACCTTTCACCCCGACCTCAAATTTACCTGGGCCATCTCAGACTCCTCCCTCCCCTTCCTAGACCTCTCTATTTCTACCTCGGGCGACAGAATCAACACGGACATTTACTATAAACTGACCGAATCCCACAGCTACCGAGACTACACCTCCTCCCACCCTGCCCCCTGTAAAAATGCCATCCCATATTCCCAATTCCTTCGTCTCCGCCGCATCTGCTCCCAGGAGCACCTGTTCCAATACCGTACAACCCAGATGGCCTCCTTCTTCAAAGACCGCAATTTCCCCCCAGACGTGATTGACGATGCTCTCCACTACATCTCCTCAACTTCCCGCTCCTCTGCCCTTGAACCCCGCCCCTCCAACCGCCACCAGGACAGAACCCCACTGGTCCTCACCTACCACCCCACCAACCTCCATATACATCGTATCATCCGTCATCATTTCCGCCACCTCCAAACGGATCCCACCACCAGGGATATATTTCCCTCCCCTCCCCTATCAGCGTTCCAAAAAGACCACTCCCTCCGTGACTCCATCGTCAGGTCCACACTTCCCACCAACCCAACCTCCACTCCCAGCACCTTCCCCTGCAACCGCAAGAAATGCAAAACTTGTGCCCACGCCTCCCCCCTTACTTCCCTCCAAAGCCCCGAGGGATCCTTCCATATCCGCCACAAATTTACCTGCACTTCCACACACATCATTTCCTGCATCCGCTGCACCCGATGTGGCCTCCTCTATATTGGGGAGACAGGCCGCCTACTTGCGGAACATTTCAGAGAACACCTCTGGGACGCCCGGACCAACCAACTCAACCACCCCGTGGCTCAACACTTCAACTCCCCCTCCCATTCCACCAAAGACATGCAGGTCCTTGGACTCGTCCATTGCCAGACCATAGCAACACAACGACTGGAGGAAGAATGCCTCATCTTCCACCTAGGAACCCTCCAACCATAAGAGATGAACTCAGATTTCTCCAGTTTCCTCATTTCCCCTCCCCCCAACCTTGTCTCAGTCCCAACCCTCGAACTCAGCACCACCTTCCTAACCTGCAATCTTCTTCCTGACCTCTCCGCCCCCACCCACACTCCGGCCTATCACCCTCACCTTAACCTCCTTCCACCTATCGCATTTCCAACGCCCCTCCCACAAGTCCCTCCTCCCTACCTTTTATCTTAGCCTGCTTGGCACACTTTCCCCATTCCTGAAGAAGGGCTCATGCCCAAAACATCGATTCTCCTGCTCCTTGGATGCTGCCTGACCTGCTGCGCTTTTCCAGCAACACATTTTCAGCTCAGTTCAAATTGGGTCAGGTTGGTTTGTGTTGTGCCTGACCATGTAATTAATCTGTTGATCTTCCATTGCATTACTCTAAGACAAGCCTCGTATTTAATTTGCATCACTTCCTCCCTGTAACTGTTTTTGGTCTGTTTTGTTGTTATTTCTGTTTTCGCCTACATTCGTTTTCACTCTGCGCTTCCTAATTTCTGTTTCTCTGTAAACCTTTCACTTTCATCATCATCATCAAACAACAACCTGCATTCTTATGGCACCTTTAAAAGAGTGAAATTGATGTAATTTTTATCAGGTTGCATAAAGGGTTTCTCTCTGGGAGGTCAAGCACATTTTCCCACCACATCTTACCAAACCCACCTCCGTAACTACCCACCCCATCAATCTCACCCCTCTCAGTCAATTCCTACCAAATCACCAGCTAGAATTAGCCACTAGCCTTGGCCATCTTGTCATCTGACTCTAGCCTCATTCACAGTACCCAGAACAACTCACCACTGCCAAAAAACCCCGGAATGGACTGGCATCTTTGGAACTGATGCTATCCTTGAAAAGCCATTGTCCACCCAGGCAAACATCGACAAACCCAGTCAGTTCACAGCTGCCTTACATTGTTGCTGACGTTTGCCCTGGACACATCAGAGAAAGGAAACTTGGTGTCTCCACTTTGTGGTCAGGGATCTGCAGGTCCTGATGAATGGAATGGTGCAGAGGCAGAATGTCCTCTTTCGCCATGACCACTCAAGAAGGTCACAACACTAGACTATGCCAGGCTGTACCAAGGGTGTGTCTCACCCTTCTGGATAAATGCCTAACACTGTAGGAAGAGGTCAATGACCTTCTCCACTTTGTCAGCCACCATCTCCTCTCAAAGCCACCCCCTCACTCTATCTCTGCTACTTCACCCATCCCCCAACAAGGCTCACGTTCTGCCACTGTCACTTTTACCTGCAACCTCTTCCCTCATTCTCTGTCACCCACTCCAACTCCTACCACTGCCAACCCTGCATACCCTCTCCACTGCCAACTCACTCACTCAGCACACCTCCAAACCTACTCCAAAGGTACAGCTTTCCCATTCACTTTTGTTTTCATGAAGACCTACCTCTCTCATTCTCTCCAGGAGGAATAGAGCCCAGTGTAGGGCCGAAAGAGTCAAAACAGCTCCTCACCTCTTCCAGGAGGGCATTCTCATTCTGACTGCCTCAGGGTGGCTGACTGACCATGTCCAATCCTCTGGACTGGTATCAGAGGCTGCCCTGGACTTGCTGGGTCAGTACCACCTGCCAGCGGCTATCTCCCTTGATTTGACTGAGGCCTGCTGACAACTATGGCAAACTTCCTGGCTTTATATCTACACTAAATGGCACAGCAATGCAGCAGCATTTTGAGTCTGGTATCCCTGACAACAGGGCGAGGCAAGGTTGGTGAGCAGCCAGGTTGGCTCAGAGTGAGAGAAGCAAATGAAGAGCCCAGCGATGCAGCCTGGTACAGTCCAGGATGTGTATGCGTCCCTGAGTGCACAGTGTCCTTACTGCAGCATCACAATAGGAATTGCCAGAACACTCCATGATACAGCATTGGAGACTAGACTCCTCCACGCAAATCAGAGATATGTCAGGAGGGTTCTTACAGGCTGGCACCTGCCAGTTGCCTGTCTCTATGGATGTGAAGTGTGTGTGGCCAGTGTCCATGGAGTGTGCCCTTGTTGGTACCTGGCGTTGGAGCAAGTTGGCAAACTGAATTTGCTCAGTATCCACTCTGAATTCCATGTCAGAAATTCCCTATATCCATCTTTTGCCATGGCAGCTGGTACAATAGGAACCTGAATATTAATGAGTTAAGAGCTGAGCTTAAGGTCCTTAACAGACTACGATCCCCATTTGTGAGTAACTCGCCGGTCAAAGAGTGTGGTGCTGGAAAAACACAGCCAGTCAGGCAGCATTGAGGAGCAGGAGAGTCAACATTTCAAGCATAAGCTCTTCATCAGGAATGAGAATCTTACCTCATTGCCTGGAGCTAAATGAATAGATGCAGCAAGTTGTCCCCAGTGTCAAGAAAAGACTTGATAGATTTCTTGCACAACTCTGCCACCTTTCTTAGATAGCTTACATCATTCAGACCCATATAACTTCCATGCAATGGAGAAATTTCAAACATAATTTATCTCTGAATTTTGTAAGGAGAGACCAGAACATGTAGACAAAGATAAATTTGAAGGAATATCTTAAAGAAAAAAAGCAAGATAGAGAAATGGAGGGTGTAGAGGGTACTCCAGAACTTAAAACCTGGGCAACTGAAGGAAAAGCTACCAATAGTGGAACAAATAACATCAATGCTGCACAAGGGGATGAATTTGAAGAGCCCAGGTATCTCAAATAGTTGTGGAGCTGGAAGAGGCTCCAGAGATAAGATAGAGTTTGAAAACAAGAGTGAAGCTTTTAGAATCAGGACCTTGGATCCACAAGAAATCTGGATGAAATGACAAACGCATTGAACACTGCGAAAACTAAAAGAATGTTTCTTTCCAATTCCAGCACTATCAGGAAGAATGATCTGGAGCAACATTCCATTAAAGGTTAAGGCTATTCCTTAAATTTATAGGAGTTGTGATAGAACATTCCATTCTCAGGCAGTCTATGCAATGCACTTGTCCCTCTGACCATCAGCAATGTGAATGGATCTCTAATTTATTCAGAGGGCAGGCAGGCCTCTGAGTGTTTCAGTGGGATGCACGGAGGGTGAGATAGTGTTAGGAGTTAGATTGGTGCATATTCATATTCAATAGCAGTGTCCTCTTCCAAGTTAACATTTCCTACTCACTTAAAACCAACTCTGATGGGCAGGACATGTCATTCTTAGGCCTGACACCAACATTCCGAAACAATTGTCCTGACCAGAACGTAATTATGGGAGGAATTGCAGCATGTCTTCAGGATTTCTTGTAGATTATTTTAAATATAGATTTTTGGGCTTTTTGAGACAAATCTGAACACAACTTTTGTTAACTCCATTTTCATAAAATTTCAGCAGAGGAACAAACCATTTGGCCCCACTTGATCTTTGCCAATGATGATGCTCTACTCAAACCCACTCCTTTGTGCTTATTTTAACTTTATCAAGGTATCAGTCTTTTCTTTCCTCCATCATGCATTTATCTAGCATTCTCTTAACTGCATCTATTTATTTTAATTATTCCTAGAAAGATCTCCTACATCTATATATTTTTTGATAAAAATCAAAACATAAACTGAGGCATGTGTAAAGGAAGTTCACTAAGGTGGTCATTGCTAATGACATCATCACCACCTCCCATAGTCTATCAGGCCCTGCAATGCTGTTCTGTATAATCCCCAAACATCTTGCGATTCAAACAATCATTGTTCTTGATTGCACCTCCAGAAACCTCTGTATTCCCTTTACCCTAACTCCCCCACCTCTTAGGTAGTGATCCCTCTCCAGGCTGCTACAAGGCAGGGGTGGGCACTGCAGATGTTGGAGATCAGAGTCAAACAGTGTGATGCTAAAAAAAAGCACAGCCGGTCAGGCAGCATCTGAGCAGCAGGAGAATCAACGTTTGGAGCATAAGCTCTTCATCAGGAATGAGGGGGTGGTCCAAGGGGCCTGTGAGATAAATGGGAAGGGGGGGGTGGGCGTGATGCTGGAGGGAGGGAAAGGTAGCTGAGAATGCAATAGGCAAACCCATTGAGATCCTTGTAGAGGGAGGAGGTGAATTTCTTCAAGGGCATCCTTGGAAGAGGCTTCGCAATAAGATTATAATCAACTGAGAGAATGGGACCACTGCAGATGCTGGAGATCAGAGTTGAACAGTGTGGCACTGAAAAAGCACAGCAGGTCAGGCAGCACCTGAGGAGCAGGAGAGTCGACGTTTGGAGCACAAGCTCCCAATTGATTTTAACCTTACTGCGAAGCCTCTTCCAAGTATTCTTACCTTAAAGAAGTTCTCCTTCTCCCTCTACAAGGATCTCAGTGAGTCTGCCTATTGCATTCTTCACCCCCTCCACCCCGCCCACCCCCCTCCCATTTATCTTTCAGCCCCTTGGAGCTCCCCCACGTTCCTGATGAGTGCTTGAAACGTTGACTCTCCTATTCCTCGGATGCTGCCTGACCAGCTGTGCTTTTCCAGCACCATACTCGAGGCTCCTAGAGGAACCACCCACACAACCCTGCACCCTGCTGAGCAATCGTTGGACTGAGCCCCAGGTCTATGACCAACTTTGACATGACTGACCAGACATGCTGTGTCTGCACAAAAGAGCATGCCAATAAAGCATTACTTTGATACCTTTTGGCTCTAGCTGAAATGTCAGGCACAGTATGGCAGAGCAAGGCAGGAATGCTTTGACCGTGCAGCGAGGTGTTAAGTGAGCAAGTGCAGTCAGAGTGAGTGAGCAGCACTGAGCTGCAGCCTGGTCCAGTCTGTGAGCTGAGCACCTGTTGGTCTGCACAATATGTACCTGCTGCAGCTTTTCAGTGATATTTGCCAGTGTAGGCTACACTGCAGTTTTCTGCTTCCTCAAGCTCCTGAATGGAAATCAGAGAGGTGCCGTGACAGTTGTGAAAGATTGGCATTGGTCATATGCCAGTGTCCATGAACAAGGAATGCATGTGGCTGGTGCCCAGACCTCCTTCACTGAGATGCTGAGCAACACGGAGGCCACTAGTGCCGAGCTGAAGTCACTGGGTACCTGCTCCGATTTCCATGTCCAGAATTCTTGACACCTAGTTTGTTCGGAGCCTCTGGTAAAATGGGAAGTTGAGTATTAATGATGTGTGTTGTGGTGTTAATAAGGCATTTAATGAGGTATAATCCCCTCTAACTGCCAGTTCACTGATGCCAAGCAAGAAACTCATGTCGCTGCATTGAAGATAGAACGAGACACTCCCAATACCAAGATAGATCGCACTAAACTTCTCATTTGATTCTGCCACAAAACTTGCAATAGCCCACATCACTCAGATCCCTGTAAGTCTTTGCCCACGGTGTTTTATTTGATGTGCTTGAACATTCAAACAGGAGAGTTTCTCTGGTCCCTGGGTACTGAGGAAGAAGGAAGCAGTAAGAGTGTATGAGTAATTGAGGATGTGTATTAGGATCAGTGCCGTGATGTAACTGGGCTCCTGTTATGTTCTTGGAGTTATTGCCTCTTCCACCACCCTTCAGTTGGTGTGCACAATCTCTTACAGAGCCACCTGGCCACACTGTCTTTCAACAGTTACTCTTGTTTCACATCCACCTGCAGATGTACATTGACAAACTTGGGCTTCTTTCTATCAGCCGATTCACCTTGACTGTTGTTCCTGTTGCTATTTGTTGAAACAATATCCCACCACTGTATCAGCTATTGGTATAAGTAAGATCTTTCCTTGCTTCATTTCAGTTGCCAGACCATATAGTTTTCACTTTTTACAATTCATCTGCACCTTTTAGAAAACTTACTCCTTTGTTGACTAAAGGGCTCAAGACCAGAGGTCAGAAGGTAAAGATGAGAGACAAATTAGATTAAATTCCCTACAGTGTGGAAACAGGCCCTTCGGCCCAACAAGTCCACACCGACCCTCCGAAGAATAACCCACCCAGGCCCATTCCCCTAACTAATGCACCTAACACTATGGGAAATTTAGCATGACCAATTCACCTAAGCTGAACATCTTTGGACTGTGGGAGGAAACCCATGCAGACACAGGGAGAATGTGCAAACTCCACACAGACAGGTGCCTGAGGTGGGAATTGAACCTGGGTCCCTGGTACTGTGAGGCAACAGTGCTAACCACTGAGCCACCGTGCTACCCCAAAATTCAAATTTTACCATCTGCTATGTTGGGACTTGAACCCATATCCCCAGGACATTAGCCTCAGGTTCTTAGATTATGATCCCCATGCCATTACCATTATGCTACTGCCTCCCCCATGATCAAGATACAAGATACAAGATCATGGGGCTCTGCAATATGTTTCCATGACATATTTAGAATTAAAACCCACACAGTAAAAGTAGAAAATAAACCAAAGCTGGTAATTAGACATCAACTTGTGTCTGGTTTACGTCAGCTCACGAGTAAGAGTGTATCGGTTCAATGGTCAATAGCAGACAGACAGAAATAAATTCAGGATGAATCTTGTGACTGTTATTCCAATCAAGAAGGGATTAAACAGTCCAACACGGTACAGACAAAGACGAAACATAACCTCTAATGATTTGTTAATGCAGCTTCTTTTGAGCATAACAGATTGCTTGATGAGCTTCACGTCACTAGGTTTATTTTTAGCAGTGTTACGGGTTGAAATGTGCAGATTTAGAAGGGAATTATATTTTAAATCAGATTTTCAACCTAATCCTATATATTATGAACACTTTGTACTCACATTTATGTTTTGAAATATTTGAACTATTTATGGTCAAAGACAGCTGAAGAAAAAACAAAGTGTGTCAAACATTTCCCCTGCAATAAGGTCACAAAGTTCTCCTCCAGTAACATGAGGAATAGCAGTGGGCAAGACTCTGCATTCCTGATATGACTGGGGCAAATTGTGGTCATTTCCAAAGGAACATTGCACATAGTTTTATCGTGCGTAATATTGGATGAAGGGAAGGCTCAAACATATCAGCAGGTGCTTTATAGATATCTCCCTCAGCAGTATGTGTGAGGCAATGCAGAGGAACCAACTCCATCTTAATATATCAAACTATATCACTGGAAATGCAAATGGCAGAAATGTGATGGCTCACAGGCTACATAAAATTGTGTTGTTCAAACCTTGGTCATTTAAAGCAAGGAGCTCCAATATCCTTCATTCTTGGTTGATCTTGACTAGGCAGCAGTGCAATACCATAACATATCTCAGTGCTCCCAAGATTTTCTTCATCCACTCATGGAATATGGGCATCACTGATAAAGCCAGCACTTATTTCTCACCCCTAGTTGCTCTAGAGAAGGTGGTGGTGAATTGCCTTCTTGAACTGATGCAATCTTTGCATCTAGGGACATCCACAGTGCAATTAGAAAGGGAATTCCCAGATTTTGACCACAACAGTGAAGGACCTGTGAAACAGCTCCAAGTCAGGATGACATGTGGCTTGGAGGGGAATACGCAGACGGTGGTGGCTTTGCTCAGATCTCTGCTTCTGACCAGCGTCTAGTGATACAGAAGCTGCCACATATAGACCACTGAATCAGGACAGGATTGCCCTCCAGTGCATTTTTAATAAAGAATTTCTTCAATTCATTCGTGAATGCACAGTGCCCTGAAAGACTGAAAATTGCAAACTCACCAGATGGGTTGGTGACCTCCAATATTAGCCCTACTAGAATTTGCAGTGTCAATGTATTTTTCTACAGGAACTGGAAGCATTTTGGGTGTTCAACAAACTCACAGAGCTGGAACATTGGGTTTCTATCTGCCTCCCAAATCTTGTGAAATATTATTTCAGTCTTAGTGGTCAATGTTTGGAGATCAAAGCTAATTTCATGGCCTAAACACATAACCCTGTGAGGGAGGAGGGTACTGCTATTCATCTGCAGCTTGATATGCATTGGCTCACATCGGGTGGCTTCCAGTGTTATGCTGGATCACACTTTGAGGAGGTGTTGCTATGGAGGTGAGAAATCGTGAGGAAACTGGGATCGAGGTTACATTGAGGATTTGAAAAGGTTTCATGTTTTAGCTGTTCTGAAATAAATTCTCCATCACGAAGCCACTGCATGACAGAGCAGCATTATGAAAGAAAAGGATAACGAGCACCCAAGCTACAAATCTTCTCCCAAACTTTAAAAGGACAACTATCTTGCAGTTGAAGGGATGGCACGGTGGCTCAGTGGTTAGCACTGCAGCCTCATAGCACCAGGGTTGCAGGTTTGATTCCAGCCTCGGGAGACTGTCTGGGTGGAGTTTGCATGTTGTCTGTGAGTGTGCTCTGGTTTCCACCCACAGGCCAGGTGAATTGCCTATGCTAAATTATCCATAGTGTTAAGTGTGTTAGTCAGAGGGCAATGGGGGTCTGGGTTGGTTACTCTGCAGAGGGTCAGTGTGGACTGGTTGGGCCAAAGAGCCTGTTTCCACTCTGTAGGAAATCTAATCTTGAAAATAGTGATTAAAAAATAAAATCATTGTTCTTCATATTCCATGTGGCAGTTTCAACTCTAGAATCTAAATATAACTTTTAAGCTTGCGTCTGACACTGAATTGGGGGTTATCAATATTGAGATGGACACAACTATTACAAGAACACATTAATAAATTGTAAAGTGAACATATAATTATCAAATGAATTTCACCCAGTAAACATGAGGTCCTATACATTGGTAAGAAAAATAAGGAGGTCACACATGACCCAAAATATCAATTTAAATGAAGCAGAAAAGGGATCTAGAAATGCAAATGTACAGGTCTTTAAAAGAAATAAGATATTTTAAAAAGGCCAAAGCAAGACCTAAACTTTATTTTCACAGCAATAGAAATGAAAATTGGAGAAGCCATGCTAAATTGGTATTGAACATTGGTTAGACCACAGAACACTGTGTTCAGTTCTGGTCACCACATTTTAAAAGGATATAAAGGCACAGATGAGTGTGCAAAAAATGGTTTCCAAAGATGATATGAGAAATGCAAGGTTATACTTTTGCAGATTCACTGACTCACTTTTCAATTGAACGAAAAGGCTGAAGGGCAACCTAATTGAGGTCTTTAGAATGGTGGAAGGCATGGGGAAGAGCAAAATTAGAAGCTGTTAATATAAGATAATCATAGAAAAATCAAGTAAGGAATTCAGAAGAAACCTCGTTATTCATGAGAGAGGTGAGAATGTGGAACTCACAGACCACATAGGGTAGTTGAGGTAAATAGATGTAAATGCATTTAATGGGAAGTTAGATCAGTATAAATGGAACTGGGGAATGGTAGGTTATGCTAACATAATCATATAAATAAGGGTAGGAGAATACTCAAGTGAAGTTTAAATAACATGTACCATATGCACCTCTTTCAGTGTTGTATATTCAATGTAATTGTACCCAATAGATGGGAAGCAAAGGGACACATCGGTAGATATTCCGGATGTTTTTAATAAAATTGCTTATTGATCATTGATAATCAGAATAGCTTCATGGTACTTTTTTGAACAAAGTTAGAATTTTTGTGGCCCCTAAGTTGATCTTCTTTTTCAATGACAGTCTATTGGAATGTCTCTGCTACTTAGTGGAATGCCTAACAAAACAACAGATGCTGGAATCCTATAAAATATCTTTAGCGACTGACTGCATGTCAAGAGCAAATTTATTTTAAGAAAATGTGGTTCACAAGTAGAACCTCTCTGAAATTATGGGAGTGCAAAAAGTGAACAGTGTTTAAGTTTGACTGCTTTGAACGATGCCTCTGGCCTTGATACAGACATTGACAGCATTCCAGAATTTGTTTTCACAAATTAATGGCTGGAAAAGAATTACTGCGACAAGAGAGGAATTTCAAGTACAAAAAGAGAGCATGCGTTCAGTGAAGGGAGGTGGAGTGCTCAGCTCAATGCAAATCCAAAGCAGCTTTCCTCAAGTTTAATTTTATTCCAAATATCACACACAGCTTTTCTAAATGTGCAAGCTGTAAATTTGTGGCAAACATGTTGGATTTTAGTAATTTTATAACATGCAACGATCAGAAGAAGAATCAGGTGAAGTTTGATTTTCATATATTTTGGCTGATGTGCTTTTCTGAATTTTGTATGTGACCTACTTTGTAGCTTTAGTTAATTAAAACATTCACTCAATTTTGTTAATAAATATTAGCATTAATACTATACTCTATGTATTACTACATATTTGTGCAATAGGACATTTAAACAAGAAAAGACTACACAGTCCAATCAACCAGTTCTTTTCATGCAATATGTATTTTACCACAGAAACTTAGCATAGTCATTGCTGTATCAAAACGAAACCCTCAGCAAATGCAGCTCTGAAATAAAAGCTTCCCAATCCCTAAAGATAATGGCATGAAATGTCAGGGAGTTCAAGCTTATGATCTGATTCAACAGTGACCAAGTGCATTCCACACAATTTATTAACAGTCCCTACACCAGAGGAACCATTGACTTTCTGGAGTTTTTAAATGTGTAGCTTCACTGGTTTCCAATCCCCAGCTAACAACCAACATTAAGCCCCCTCTGCCCCCTCCCCCACCCCCGCCCCCCCCCTGACATTTCCTCTCTTTATGCATCACTTTTCTCCAGTGTTGGGTCTTTGCTGAACAAATATTCTATAGATAATGACATCATCTTGGACCTCACCCAAATGACCATTGTCTACCAGTAAACTAGCAATTCAGTCACGGGAATGCGAACCCAAGGGTGTATCAAAATACGATGGTAATAAAGGCATGGATGAAAGCTTCAGCAGCAATTGAGCTGAAACCAGTTGAAGTAATGATTCTGGTGACGCCAGGACAGGAAACTCATCAGAGTCGGCTCTTCTTCAACATCCCCATATTCTTCCTAAAAGTGTGGATTAATATAAAACAAATTCTTTGTCCCAGGAGATCACCCCACAAATCTGCCACTCACCATGAGCTAATGCTATGTGGAGTTTACATGTTCTCCCCCATGTCTGTGTGAGTTTCCTTCAGGTGCTATGTTTTCTCCCACAGCTCAAAGATGTGAAGGTTAGGTGGATTGGCTGTGCTAAATTGTTCATAGTTTCCAGGAATGTGTAGGCTAGGTGGATTAGCCATGGGAAATGCAGGGTCACAGGGATAGGCTAAGGTATTTAGGATTGGGAGGAATTCTCTATGGACAATTGGTGTCAACTTGATTGGCTGAATGACCTGTTTCTGCACTGTAGAGTTTCTATGATTCTATGATCTCAGCAAAGACAGCAGACAATTACAAATAGTTTTGGGAAAGGATTTGTCTGTTGAGATATCCATAAAAATCTTGTGCCATCAACCTTAAAAACATCTTATTTTAGCAACAATAAATATATAGAAATGAATGCTCTGAAATAGCAATGTCAAGTGATTGTATTTTAATGAAAAGTTTCCATATATTAAGTTACAAAAGGAAAATTAAAAGGAAACCTCTCAGCAGTTTGAATTGTTATTACTGTATAGTATAGCTTTAGTATTTACAGAAAGGATTTCAAATTCTAATTTACTATACAAATCTGACCATTCATCTTTGGGATCGTGGATATTGGCCTGGAGCTGATGAGAAAGCATTCGAGGAGCAGGAAAATCGATGTTTCGGGCAAAAGTCTTCATCAGGAATTGAGGCAGGGTGGAGAGCTCTGCAGGCACTCTGCCTCTATTCCTGATGAAGGGCTTTTGCCCGAAACGACGATTTTCCTGCTCCTCAGATGCTGCCTGACCTGCTGTGCTTTTCCAGCACCACTCTAATCTAGACTCTGGTTTCCAGCATCTGTAGTCCTTGTTTTTACCTGGAGCTGATGAAACACCTGTTCTAGGGGCTCAGTTGCTCTTTTGATTCAGAACTAGCCCTCATTAGGCCAAAATACCAGCCTGCCACTTATCAGACAGCTAGGCCCAACTCCCTCTGGGCTAGTCAGGCAATAGTAAATTTCTCTCCACTTACCTCATATCATCTTGGTCTCCTGAATCAGAAATTCAAAATTTTGAGAAAAAATTACAAAGAAACATTGAGATGTTGTGTATAGAAGTCTGACTGTGTTATACAGTCACATTTTATATGTCTATAAAGGTACTGTTACAATGATACAAACTATGGACTATTGATTTTTGAATTCCATTGTCCATTTTAATAGTTCAGACAGTTGTGGACAGAAATGATTTTAAAAAGGGGCCAGAAACGCTGACTTAAATTGGCCACAAGTGGCAGCAGATTGGTCAAATTTCATGAAACCATTTCAGAGAGGACAAAAGACAAAAGACAAAAGCTGCAATTAACTCTTTCTTTCCCCAAAATCATTAAAACTAGCTCAGGACCCTGTTATGATTTGGAGATGCTGGTGTTAGACTGGGGTGTACAAAGTTAAAAGTCATACAACACCAGGTTATGGTCCAACAGGTTTATTTAGAAGCATTAGCTTTGAGAACACTGCTCCTTCATCAAATGGCTGTGGATTATAAGATCAAAAGACACAGAATTTATCACAAAAGTTTACAGCATGATGTAACTGAAATAATATATTGAAAAAGACCTGGATTGTTTGTTGGACTATAATCTGGTGTGTAATTTTTAATTTTGCATGAATCCATGTAAGATTCTGTAAATCCATTTTTTAGATTAGGATCAGTCTGACCATTGGGGCACAGACAGTCTCACACAGGGCACCTCACACCTTAAATACATTATCTGGGCCGACATGACACCGATTGTTAAAGTTCACTTGAGAATGTAACTTTTAAATGTTCTGTGATTTACATATGAAAGAACTGAAACCAACATGTTCATTCTAAAAGATGAGAGACTTAACAAACAATCCAGATCTTTTTCAAAATATAATTTCAGTTACATCACATTGTAAACGTTGCGATATATTATGCGTCTTACGATCATATACTCCACAACCACCTGAAGGAGCAGCAGTCCGAAAGCTAGTGCTTCCAAATAAAACGATAGGACCCTGTTAACTTTTGTCACTCCACTATACAGCTAGAGGCCAATCTTTCATCGACTGTCTCTTTGTCCTCTGTAATTTGACTTCAAAACCAAGTCATTTTGCTATCTTTAAATGTGTCCCAAAAATCTAATTCCTCAAGCAGCATTTTGTCCTCCCAGCTATTTCCCCCACCCTAGTGTGTCCTGTGCTGTCTCTTTTGATGCATTTGTGTGGAGTGCTGTATATACCACAGTCATCGTATAGATGAAAATTCAGTCAGTCTTCCCACAAGATTAAGCCTGGGTTTGAAGGGTTTGTGGTGAATCGCATCATTTAAACCAACAAATTGGGAAAGTTAGAGGGATAACTCATTGGGAATTGAGCCAGACTGAAATATCCACTCCCAGCCATAACGTAGGTACAAATGAACAAATATTTCATGGACAGTTGATAAAGGTATTCCTTTTGTCAGAAAGGATATTAGTCTATACTATAATGCAATGCAAGTCAATGCAAGTAAAACAAGTCAGCTAAACACTGTGTGGTCCTGCATCACAGAGAAGGAAGTTGGGTTCTTGAAGCATTGGATTCTTTGTCATAATCAGACTCATCAAAGATCCAATATACTCATCCAAACATATTTCAAATAGTTTCTCTAGTATTTCACTGAAAGGCAGATATAAATTCTAGAATGCTTTTAATTTATTGTTTTGAACTTTATCTCATTTTGTTTCACAACAATATTGAGAGCTTTTTAAAATTATGATAAATAAAAACATGAAACACCAGCAATACTGAAAAATTCAGTCAACATCAAAAGAGGGAGAAACTGAACTAATGTTTTAGGTCAATAGAACAAAAGAACAGAAAGTGAAGTGTTAGAATTGGGTAAACAGCAGGAATGATATAATTACAAATGGGTAATAACCCTACTGGAAATCTTTCACATCATTTGTTTTCAACAGCTTTCACCTGCATTCAGAAATAATTATTTAGGCATCACTTGAATTCAAATGCAATCATTCAGCTATCATTTAATCTCAACAGGATTCAAGCATAATCACATAGCTATAATTTGAGATCCCAGGTAGTTGTTAACTGGTATCATTGTCATTGATTAGCATCAAATTAAGTATCCTGGCACATGAAACTTTGTGGTTAGCATCATTTAATTCCCTTCAAAGCTCAGTAACTGACCACAAATAAACATGTGAGGAACTCAGCAATCACAGAACAAAATTCAATAATTTTCATATTTCAGCTGACATCAACAATATTGTGTGAGGTTGTTTTCATAGTTCCAACTGATCTGATATGTTAGGTCTGATTAATAAGCAGTACACAAGCCATGTAGTAGAGATATAAACACATATGTCTTTCTTTTCATTTCCAGTTCTTGTATATGGATATCTACATGTACCTTATGAAATCTTTAGGAAACCTCATTCCGTTAATTATACTACTAATATACTGCATTCATTGGAAGGAGCATTGAGTATAAGCATGGACCAGTTACGCTGCAGCTTTATAAAACTTTAGTCAGGCCACACTTGGAATATTGTGTACAGTTCTGGTCACCACACTTCCTGAAGGATGTGGATGCTTTGGAGACGATACAAAATAGATTTACGAGAATGTTGCCTGATATGGGGAATTTTAACTATGAAGAAAGGTTGGATAGACTGGGTTTGTTTTCACTGGAATGCAGGAGGTTGATGGATGACCTAATAGAAGTTTATAAGGTTGTAAATGGCATGGATAGAGTGGAAAATATGAGGCTTTTCCCAGGGTAGAGGGGTCAATTACTAGATGACACAGGTTTAGATGGGAGGGTTGGGGGAGTGGGGGGATGTTTAAAAGAAATGTGAAAGGCAAAGTGTTCACACAAAGGTGGGTGAGTGTCTGGAATGCGTTGCCAAAGGAGATAGTGGAAGCAGACACAATAGCAGCATTCAGGAAACACCTGGATGAATACATTGATAAGAAGAGAATAGAGGGATATGGATCATGTTAGTGATGACAGTTTTAGTAAGGAAGGTCAAAATGTGGCAGTGGAGGCTTGGAGGGCCATAGGGCCTGTTCCTATGCTGTGTTGTTCTTTGTTCTTTGTTCTATTAATATCAATATATAAAATTAATAATGTGTTCTAGGAACTATAAGCCTATTTTATAGTCCAGCTTACTGGCTACAAACATGGTCCTAAAATGAAATGTTTCTCCTAATCTCCTTTGCCAGGATTGATCTCCCATGAATAGAGTTCTTCGTGATCATATGGCCCTCCTCCTTGCTTCACTACAACTCCCAGTTGTCCCCGATCTCTCTTCCCCCATCTTTCTTTCTTCAGGAGTCTTTCCACCCAAATTCTTCCTCAATTCATCACTAAATTTTCCCAAAAAAGGTTAGTCAAAGTGACAGATGGTTTTACCTGTTATAAATTTCCTTGTGATTTTATAATGTGTGGGATGCTGATGTTGGTAATTTCATACTTTCAAGAGCTTCCTTTTGATACTTTTGAGAGCTTCCTTTTGATACCTTGGCAAACACCGGTGCAAAGTTGATATGCAAGTTTGATGTTAATTGGAGACCTTATTTTGATGCTATAAGATGCCTTTCAGTGCTTTATATCTACAAGCACTTCATTCATTCCAAACACGAACATTTGATGCTAAATGTTAGCTGCACTATTTGTAAGAGAATTAAAAGCAAAAACACTGTAAACATTTTCTGGTACGGGGTGCAAGGCAAATGGAGGCGATAATGGAACCAGTAAAGAAACAAAATATTGTTTGAGAAGAGCTTGAAATGGGAACAGTGGAACCCCTATAAGGAGTGCATTTCCAAAAAATGTGACCATGATCTGAAACTGTTGACCACAGTGCTGAGCTCAGAAGGCTCCAAGATACCAATCGCATTTCCAAACCTCAATGAACAGTATAGGAAACTGAGGACAAAGCAATTAAAATGGGAGTGGAACAGAGACTGCATATGAATGATCTCAATAATGCTGCTTTTAAAAGTTTATTGTGGCAATACTGTCCCTTTAAGAAATGCCTGTACCAGATTTTATTCTCATACTTACAACTAGCTCACAGCTCCTGACATAAGATGCAATGTTAAATAATGAACAGAGAAAATGGTTAAGGACGCAACTATCTCTCCATTGAGGAGGGAATCAAGCTAAATACTTTGTACTGAAGAAGTGATTAGAAGTGGTGACAAAGTATGATGTAAAAAATCTTTAATATCACCTAACACTACAGTTTGTTATTTTTGCTTATTAAGATGATGCCTCTCAATGTTACTAAACTGTTTTAAATTCTGCAATTTCATCCAGTTGCAAGAGATGAGCAACTGAATTGAACGTGTCTGTGAAAACAATTGCACTATTAAAGTTACCAAAGCAATGTGACAGCTACGAGTGACTGATGTGCGTATATGTCCCAAGATACATGGACACGTGGAAGTTTTTCTGTTGCTATTTTCTGAAGTGTGGAAAATGTTTACATTCCTTGCTATTTTCAGCACAGTGCTAGAGTCTGCTGCGCAGAATTCTATTTTCTCCTCTTTAACAAGTTCCATAGTTCTAATTATCCACATGATAATCTTGAAGTAGATAATAGAGTTGAGTTTCTATACATATCTGTGGTAAGGTGCACGTTCTAATTTTATTTTATCACATTCTGTGCTGGCAAAGGCTCATTTGTGGCAGTCACATGGCTGCTTAATCAGACAAATGCCAGCATTGACAACACATTCAGATAAGGAAAGCAACCATTCTAAATATTTACATACCTGCAAATATGTCCAAGCTGAGGAATGCTAAAAGCAAATGCAGATAGGGAAGCACACAAAGTCCACCCCTATAGCTCAACTGGCTGAGCTAGCAAGTGTCCAGTGAAGCCTTCGGCTTGAGTCCATTCCTTGCTCTTGGTTTCAACTTGATGCCTGTACATTAGGGATTGGAAAACGTGGCACATTCCTGATTGCCATCCAATAGGCACTTATTAGATGTGTATGTGGATGAAGGTCAAATAGGAGCAGTACTGTGCTCTCAGCTGGATAATAAACAGTTGGGTAAGATAGTAGAAAGTGCCCATGAATTCAGACGTCAGTGCCCTCAGAGGAGAATGTCAATGTTTGTATAAATACATCATAATGTAAAGCTCAGGCATTTGATAAATGATCACCTCTTAATGAACATTATTTGGAATGCAGGCAAGATTAGAATTATTTCTAATCCCTGATCATCCTCGAGAAGTTTGGGCCACGTGCAGGCAGGTTGGACTGGTTTCGTTTGAGATTATAGTCGGCATGGACTGGTTGGATTGAAAGGTTGGTTTCTGTGCTGTGTGATTCCATAATTCCATGACTCTCTGTGAGTTGATCTGCTACAGTGGTGTGGTGGAGGTATTATCAGAACATGATTTTCTAATTTGCAAATTTCCTCCAGACAAAAAAAAGTCCACTTTTATAATAAATTGTTGAGATTACAGTGAAAGTCTACTAATATGAGTAAAATGAAGAATGACATGAAATGAAAGAATAAATTAATCCAATTATGCGACAATTGAACGGATGTCACAGACTGCGATATCCCGATAGAAAAGAAAGTACGATGACTTTTCTGAATGTTATGATTTTTCAGTGTTCTACCTTTATTCAATACCATGTTCAGTATCATTAGTAGTGCATACGCGTCTGCTTATGTTGCAGCAGATTAGACATAAAAGAACAAGGCTTAAAACTACTCCATCTCACTGACTAAAATCATGACCTCAAGACCACAGGCATCACACAGAGAGCAAAGTGTCATATATCATTTGCAGTAGTTTCCAAACGAAATCAAGTAGTTCCTAATTATTGTGTTATGTGTAGAGCTGGGAAATTTTCTAAACGCTTCCTTGTGAGACGGATCTAAAACATAAAATTGTGATCAGGAATTGTGCTGAGTAAAATGTGGGCTGACCACAATCATATGCCTTGGCTGTCATTTTACATTAGCATGTTGGTGAGGACAGAATAATTGGATTTCCTTGCGGCTCTTAAAAGCACACATGGTGATTTGGTGCACATCACATGAATTCTAAATTGCTCAATAAACTGCTGACTGCTCCCCAGTATGACATATGTACTTGGAAAAATGCCAGACCCATATATGTCTGCAGCAACTGGGGGCAGTTTATGTTCAGTAAATACTTCAGAAAGAAGCAACCAAAAATGGCAATAATGTGCCACTCATTATGCTGGTGTATAATACCTCAGATAGGCACACCAGAGTTTAAAATTGCACAAAAACTCTATGCATAAAAATTACAAATCTCAATTTATGCTCCCTAGCAAAGATGATCATGGTTGAGGTTAAAGTTAGCCTGCGACAACTTACTGACTTAAGGTCACATAATCGGTTCCTGACAGCTATCATTTTAATTACTCTGATTAGTTTCTAACTACATGAACTCTCTTAGAGTCTTTCTTTCCAACTAGAGCTGGACTATCTTCTTTAACTTTCTCTATCCCAGTATAAGAAGATCCTATTTTCTTAATAAAATGCAATATAATGTCCAAAAATTTCAGTGGATTTTTCTGCTTGTTTGCCATGATCTCAGCAGAAAATGTATACGTCAGTTCCCAAAAGTCATTGTGGCTATTCTGTTCCTTAACGTGGTGAATTGGATCACTTCCATTTTTCAAACATTCTTCCTACAGTGGCTGTGCCTGAGTTGCAAGCAAACCTCTAACAGTGTGTTGACCAATATCTTGTACAAATTCCCATCACTTTTGTTTATTCCTTCTTGGGATTTGGGTATCACTGGCAAGGCAAGCAATTGTTGCCCATCCCTAACTGCATTGAGTGATTGAGTTGGCTATTTCTAGAGGGCAATCACCACATTCTGATGGGACCACGATCGAGTTAAAACATGCACGCTTGTCTTAAAGTGTGGTTATAAAATCATTGAATGGTTACTGAATGAAAGGAGGCTATTTGGCCCATTATGTCTATTCTGGCTTTCTGACAGAGCAGTTCACCTTGTGCCATTCACTTGAATTGACCTGGATTTTCTTCCTTTCCAGATAATAATCCAATTCCCACTTGAATGCCTCAATGCACCTGCCTCCACCACACTGTCAGGCAGTGTATTCCAGATCCTGAACACTCACTGCTACATGAAATCTTTCCCCACGACACCATTTCTTCCTTTGCTAATTGTTCTCTGGCTCTCAATTCTTCCACCAAAAGCAACAAGCTTGATTATTCAGCTTAGATCAATCCGTGTTTGATCAAAGACATATTCAAGCTTTCAGATTACATTTGTTAGGATGGAATAAATGAAAGAGAATAAGGTGGAATTTTCTTCAGTCTTCTCTTGCTTCACTTCAACAAAAAAAATCTATTTGTGCACATAAGCAGGATTTCTGTTTGGTAGCAGCACTTTTACCCCAATATGTTCTGATCATTTTTCCAATTTATTTTGTCCATGTCCAGTAGCAGCTCATGTTGTGGACAGTATTAAACTGTAGAGCTGGCAGATTTGACCTGAACTGGAAAAAGAGAGATGTGAGTAGTGTCAATTGCACGGAGCCCTTGAGTTCTGACTCAAAGTACTCATCTCATAAAATGACCTGGTGCATTAAAAACAAAAAAAAACCTTCTGTATATGAACATTACCAAGAAAAGGCTGATTCTATGTAAAAAATAGCAAGAATATGCACAAAATCCAAAATATAATCCATTCAATTTTGCAGATTGAAACTGCTTTTGGAAAACAAATTTGGCTGAGTTTGTTCCCTTTAGTCAACCTATACCAGGGCAGCACTGCTACCTCACAGTGCCAGAGCCCCAGGTTTGATTCCGCCCTTGGGTGACTGTATGGAGTTTGCACATTCTCCCCATGTCTGCGTTGGTTTTTGTTCAGTGCTCTGGTTTCCTCCCACAGAGTCGTTTAGGTGGATGGCCATAGTAAATTGCCCATAGTTTCCAGGGAAGTGCAGGCTTGGTGGATTAGCCTTGGGAAATGTGGGGTTACAGAGGTAGGGTAGGCGTATGAGTCTGGGTGGGATGCCCTGCAGAGAGTCAGTGTGGGCTCGATGGGCTGAATGGCCTGCTTCCACATTGTTCAGGATTCTATTCCAGTTCAGATTTCAAACAATGTGGAAAGACAAAGTGTACCCTTACCTGTTGTGCGATAATTTTCTGTTTGCACAAAACAATGTTGACAACATGGAGATAATTCATGATCAGAATGGAATGCAAGTTAAGTTTTCTGAAGGTGAAGACACTGAAGCTGCTTCCTGTACAACCAATCTTAAGAATCACACAACACCAGGTTACAGTTCAACAGATTTATTTGGAAGCACTAGCTTTCAGAGCACTGCTCCTTCATCAGGTGGTTCTGGAACAGGATCCTGGTGTTATGTGATTTTTAACTTTGTCCACCCAGTCCAACACTGGCACGTCCACATCATGGCTACCACCAATCTAACATTGCAATTAGAAATTCAAAAGGTAGGTGTTGTCTTTATACTATAGGCAGATCAAAATATTGCTATTGACATGCATCTTTCTGTTATTGTTAAGAAACAGTCAGATTTTTTTAGCCAAGGTTAATTGTAGGAAAATTCATTCATGTAGGCATGACCTTTGATCTTCACCTACTAGTAATGGAGCCAAGCATAAAAGCAATGACCTGTGAGCAGTGATATTAGCATACTGAACTGGTTCATAACTAGACTATGTTTATAAGTATTTGAACATTTTTTGTACATATAAAATCAGACAACCAGCTAATGGAGTGGCAACTAATAAATAAGACTTTCATGGCCATTATCTTTAAAAATATGCTTTTGTGTCAGCTCTCTCTGATTACACTTTCTATTGTAATTGGATAATCCTGGATTCACTGGTCTTTTTCCTCAATGTACTAATTAATGAACAATGCACTACAATCTGTCACCAGAAAAACCCAAGTATAAAACTTTTTTGGAAATATGTTGCTGTTCCTTCGCTGTCACTGGGTCAAAATCCTGGAATTCCCTCCCTAATGGCATTGTGGGTCAACACACAGCAGATAGACTGCAGTGGTTCAAGAAAGCAGCTCCCCACCACCTTCTCAAGGACAACTAGGATCAGGTAATAAATGCTGGCCCAGCCAGTGACACCCACATCCCACAAATAAATGAAAATAATAAAAAAACCTCAATAGTGTGGAAACTGTAGCTCCTGCCTTATATTTTCAATCATGGATGTGAGCATCACTGGCAGTGCAAGCATTTATCACCCATCTTTAATTGCACTTGAGCAGCTGGTATTGAGATGTGCTTGCTGCAGGATTTCTAGATGCTGACCTGCTTTCGTTGGTCTTGTTGGTCAGGTTCAGGTTGGTCAATGGCAACCACCCAGAATGTTGATAGTGGGATATTAAATGAGGATAATGCTAACAAATGACAAAGGGAAATGGTTAAATTCTCTTTTGTTGGAGAGTTAATTACCTGGCATTGGTGTAGTGCGAATGATGCTACCTGAATATTGTGGTTACTTTGAAGAGAAGTTGAGGCCATTTTTTGAGGAGGCGTGAGCCAATTTGTTAGACTCTGGAGTTTGAGGGTCTGGGGGAATGGTCCACAGTTCACAGTAATGCTGTCTCCATTGATGTGACCATTACCACCAGGGCACCCTTTTAGTAGGCATCGGAGAGTCCATTAAAGATGCCTGTCCCAGAACCCAATGGGATGCCATCAAGATTTATTCTGTATTCTCTCTACATGTCCAGAAGACCTTTGATGTGGGAAAAATACCCAAGGAAGCAGGAAAACGTGACCAATTGGCCTCTTAAGTGGTTCTGTTGGGCAGCCACGCCACCATGTTTATCAACTGATCATGCATCATTGCAGCAAAATGATATTAAGCTTCCATTAGGCTTCCCATCTCCCAGCCTGACTGCACTGGGCAGGGAATATTCTGTCCTTTGTTTAGAAATGTTCCAACTCTTTTGATATTAGAAATTTTTCAATGAATTTACATATCCTATCTCATTAAGTGAGTTATTGTCAAAACTCTTCATCTTACATTCATCAGGACAGACGCAAGAATGTCAAATTTGAAAGGCAGCAACAATGTATATAGCATGAAACTCAATTCTGACTGTTGTCTAACTGCACCATATTCATAACACTGCACAATTATATATTGAAAAGAACATTTGTCATACAGTGTTGGCAATGTTAGCTCCTAATGTTTCATTTTAAATTACAACTGCTTTTGGTTTGCTGGTTCTAAAAACTGTTACATAATTACTTCTTCCCATATATTTTAAATCATTGTAATCTTTCTTAGTAATAGCAATCATTTATCACTTATTTCACTTTTGCTATCAGTATTAGAAATGTTTAACCCTGCTCATTTTACCTCCTGATGAATTTAGCATTAAAAATGTGGAAAGCTGTCCTTTTCCCTTATATTTCATCTTTTTCATCAAGAATATACTCTAATTTTTTAACAGTTACGCTAAAGACCAATAACAGCTTTTCCCTTTATGCCTCTGTAGCTGCCCCATTTTGAAACATCAATGTGTGGTAGGATTGTCAGTCGTTCAGATTGGCCACTAGGTGGCCTAATGGTAATGTCACCAGCCCTGGGCTCATGTTCTGGAGACACAGATTACAATTATACCATGGCAACTGGTGAAATTTAATTCAATTATTCTTTTAAAATCTGATATTGAAAGTTACGTCTGTGAGGCTATTGTTGTAAAAATCTATCTTGTTCACCTTCTTCTTTCAGGAAGGGAGTTTGCCATTGTTACCTATTCTGGTTTATACATGACTCCAGACCTAAAAAAACTGTTGGAGATTCCTAACTGCCCCCTGAAATGCACCAGCAAGCCATTTCGATCAAGGTTGTCTAGAGGTGGGTGTTAAATGCTGACCTAGCCAGCAATGCCAATGAAAATGCTCATGACGATGAGACTTCAGGAACGAAAACACAATCATCAGGACTGGAAGAAATCCTTCAGAAAAATCAGAGGGATATTTATTTTCATTTTCTCTTGTTTTCTAATTACAAAAGTACTGGAGTGGCAAAAGATTGTTTCACTGCAGTGAGAGTTCATCCATTTGTATAAAGAAGACCATGTTTTAATGGACATGACTAGGCAAAAGTGAGGACTGCAGATGCTGGAGATCAGAGTCTTGATTAGAGTGGTGCTGGAAAAGCACAGCAGGTCAGGCAGCATCCGAGGAGCAGGAAAATCGATGTTCCGGGCAAAAGCACTTCGTCCAGAATGACCTGACACCTTCATTCCTGATGAAGGGCTTTTGCCCGAAACGTCGATTTTCCTGCTCCTCTGATGCTGCCTGATCTGCTGTGCTTTTCCAGCACCACTCTAATGTAGGCTTTAATTGACATGAGGCAGGTAGTTTGATGTGTCAGGTGACCAACAGTGGGAGGGTAAGGGCGGATTGGTTGAAGGTATAACGTCACATGATGAAAACTGCAGGAAAATTTGATTGCGGTGAGGCATGACTTAGGATGCGTGGATTGGAAAAATAGGCTTCAAGGGAAGAACACAAATGATATGTGGAGATTGTTCAAGGAACAGCTAATGGGTGTCCTTGATAAGTATGTACCAGTCAGGCAGGGAGTAAAGGGTCTTGTGAGGGAGCCGTGGTTTAATAAGGAATTGGAATCCCTTGTGAAAGGGAAGAGGGCGGCCTTTGTAAAGATGAGGCGTGAAGGTTCAGTTGGGGCGATTGAGAGTTATAAGGTAGCCAGGAAGGATCTAAAGAGAGAGCTAAGAACAGCAAGAAGGGGACATGAAAAGTCCTTAGTTGGTAGGATTAGGGAAAACCCTAAGGCTTTCTATAGGTATGTCAGGAAGAAAAGGATGACTAGGGTAGGTATCGGTCCAGTCAAGGATAGCAGTGGGAAGTTGTGCGTGGAGGCGGAGGAGATTGGAGAGACACTAAATCAATACGTTTTGTCAGTATTCACTCGGGAACAGGACACTGTTGCTGATGTGAATATTGAGTCACAAGTGATTAGAATGGATGGCCTTGAGGTACGTAGGAAAGAGGTCTGGGGAATACTGGAAAGGATGAAAATAGATAAGTCCCCTGGGCCTGATGGCATTTATCCTAGGATCCTCTGGGAAGCTAGGGAGGAGATAGTGGAGCCATTGGCCTTGATTTTTATGTCGATGTTGTCCACGGGAATAGTGCCAGAAGACTGGAGGATAGCGAATATGGTCCCCTTGTTCAAGAAGGGGAGCAGGGATAGCCCGAGTAACTATAGGCCAGTGAGTCTCACTTCTGTTGTGGGCAAAGTCTTAGAGAGAATTGTAAGGGATAGGATTTATGAACATCTGGATAGGAATAATGTGATCAAGGATAGTCAGCATGGTTTTGTGAAGGGCAGGTCGTGCCTCACAAACCTTATTGAGTTCTTTGAGAAGGTGACCAAGGAAGTGGACGAGGGTAAAGCAGTAGATGTGGTGTATATGGATTTTAGCAAGGCGTTCGATAAGGTACCCCATGGCAGGCTAATGCAAAAACTACAGAGGTATGGCATTGAGGATGCATTAGAGGTTTGGATTAGGAATTGGCTGGCTGGAAGGAGACAGAGGGTAGTAGTTGATGGTATAGGTTCATCTTGGAGTGCAGTTACTAGCAGTGTTCCACAAGGATCTGTTTTGGGACCATTGCTGTTTGTCATTTTTATAAATGACCTGGAGGAGGGGCTTGAAGGCTGGGTGAGCAAGTTTGCGGATGACACGAAAGTCAGTGGAGTGGTGGACAGCGAAGAAGGATGTGTCAGGTTACAGCGCGATATAGATAAGTTGCAGAGCTGGGCAGTAAGGTGGCAAATGGAATTCAATGTAGCTAAGTGTGAAGTCATTCACTTTGGTAGGAGTAACAAGAAGATGGATTACTGGGCTAATGGTAGACTACTTGGTAGTGTGGATGAGCAGAGGGATCTTGGTGTCCATGTACACAGATCTTTGAAAGTTGCCACCCAGGTAAATAGTGCTGTGAAGAAGGCATATGGTGTACTGGGCTTTATTGGTAGAGGAATTGAGTTCCGGAGTCCTGAGGTCATGTTGCAGTTGTATAAGACTCTGGTGCAGCCTCATCTGGAGTATTGTGTACAGTTTTGGTCGCCATACTAAAGGAAGGATGTGGAGGCACTGGAACAGGTGCAGAGGAGGTTTACCAGGATGTTGCCTGGCATGGTAGGAAGATCGTATGAGGAGAGGCTGAGGCACTTGGGGCTTTTCTCATTGGAGAAAAGAAGGTTTAGGGGTGACTTGATAGAGGTGTACAAGATGATTAGGGGTTTAGATAGGGTTGACAGTGAGAACCTTTTTCCGCTAATGAAGTCAGCTGTTACTAAGGGACACAGCTTTAAATTAAGGGGTGGTAGGTATAGGACAGATGTTAGGGGTAGATTCTTTACTCAGCTGGTTGTGAGTTCATGGAATGCCCTGCCAGTAGCAGTGATGGACTCTCCCTCTTTATGGGCATTTAAGCGGGCATTGGACAAGCATATGGAGGTTATTGGGCTAGTGTAGGTTAGGTAGGCTTCGGTTGGTGCAACATCGAAGGCCAAAGGGCCTGTACTGCGCTGTATTTTTTGATGTTCTATGTTCTATGTTCTATAAAATGTTCAAGATGAGTGTCAACCGTAAGACAAGAAGGGTCCAGATCTGTGCTTGGATGGCTGTTTTCACCCAGAATGATTACTGAAGCAGTACAATTTATTACGTGCATCATGATACCAAATACTATAGTTTGTGATTGTATAGATTGTGTAGTTTGCTGCCATCATTCTCTTTGCTTGACTGGGTCTTACATGGTGGATGAAAACCACGAGTGAGACTTAACAACAAGAGACTCATTTTATAAACAGGATGCAGTTTATTGTCTGATGGCAACCAAGGTTGATAAAGTGTCACGCTGGGGACAGCAATCAGGCACAAGTTCCATTGGTAAGTTAGACAGTGTTACTCAGAATACTGGAAGATATGTGGGTTTTAGCTCATCCTACAAGATCATAAGATGTTCTGCTTTTCCCTCACTAAAGTCCTTATGACATCAACAGATTGGGTTGAGTTTCATGGAATGTTCAACATTAACCTTTTCAGAAACATTACCTTGTATAACACAACAGGGTTAAGAAATGTATTTTGATGAGTACATGAATAAGAAATATTTGGAGAGATATGGGCCTAGTGCAGACTGGTAGGACAAGTTTAGTTTGGGATTATGCTCAGTATAGACTTGTTGGACCGAAGGGTCTGGTTCCATGTTGTATGACTCGATGACTCCCTATGTGGGTTGAACAGTGGGTTGGGTCCTATGTCATTGCCTTGACCAATTAACTAGATAAATCTCACTGCCTGTACTCAGCCTCTTGAACTAGGTACTCGAGTGTGTTTTTATTTGTGTTTGTGCAACGGCAGGTCAGGGCCACAGAGAGAGAAAAGAGGATCTTTGTCTCTTTGTGTGAAAACAGATCCCCAGGGCTCCATCGTGTACATTGCCTGAACTATCAAAACCGGTCATGTCTCCACAGGCAAATTATTCAGCCAACTAACTCTGTGAATCTGATGATAATATCCTTGCCTGACACAGTGCCAATTCTGGGTTCCAAAACAGTGAATTACCATCTCACACCTGTAAGTAGGGGCTGTTACCTGCTCAGAAATGGGATAAATACCACCAGTCTTACTACACATTGCTGTATTTAAATGATTCATTTTCTTCAGAACAGTCACTTTTACCAGGACACTGGAAAAATTAAACCAATTAATTTAATTAACCAAAAAGGTGATTTATAAAAAACCTGTCAAGTTCTTGTTGGTTTGATAAATCTTTCTGTGAGGCTCAACTGTGAGAAAACAAATGAGCCATGCATGTAGACAGACAAATCACCCAACACTATCCAACTGAAACACAATTTCAGATCAGCTCCATGCTGGAGAGGTTATGACTTTCACTGGGATTGCAATCTGTCTCAGTGTGTTTCTCTCGCACAATTTTACTGTTGGCAATTGAACAGGCACTAGGGCACGAACAGAAGTGGGTCAGAGGCCAGCAGGACATACAAAATGATTTGTGAGGAAAGGGAGGGAAGCAATTCTTTACCTGGTGGTGTAGTCAGAACTTGTTTCCTGCATATTCATGGCTCAACAGACAACTGGGCCATGGAGAGAAGCACAGCAGAAGGTACAATCACAGAGGAAGTCAGGCCACAGACGTATATATGGAGAGTTGCAAAAAGAAACAATAATAAATAGGTGGAAGCCAGAACTCAAAAATAAGGTTTTTGTGGCCCCAGCACATGCTTACATTCGGGAAAGATCCATCAAAACACGTCACTGTCCTTTTACAAATAACTTCCCGAATGCCACATTTTACTCTCTTGCCTCCCATCCACAAAGCTCTACATTTCTGTTCATCTGAAATTCTGCTGTCTATAAGCAGATGTCAATCATCCCTGTCCTTGCTGATCTCCATTGGCTCCGACTCCATCATGTGCTGGGATCCAAGAATAACTTATACAATTTGACAGTCAGAATTTACTCAAAAAAGGATTCATTTTCATTATTGCGGGTTTGTACCTACCAGTCAAAGTTGCATTTGACCGACTACCTACCTTTTATATCCCTATATTATTCTTACAAACTACTGGAGAACTATGCAAAAATGATACAATATCATAATAAGCAAATATAATCTTTGCAATCTTTAATATTCAACAACAGCACTTTTAAACCTGTATATGTAAATGATTAACAACAGAATATTGAACTTCTGTCAGTTCCTGTCGGTATGTGAAAACCCCATGAAGAGTTTAAGTAAACAAGTGACAAATGCTTAATCCTAACTTTATTCACTGGCATGTGACAAAGCAACCTTTCATATTTTAACTCTTAATAAGGTCATTAAATGGCTTGAGTAACATAGAGAAAAAAATCATTTGATAAACCAATATGTGAGATCTGAGAAAACATTATCAATTTTTCAAATAGTTCTCAATATTATGGTAATTGTGAAAATTTCCAGAGACATGCAAGCGTGTTTTACATTTAACTTTCCAAAGCACTACTGTCTATTCTTTGGTTTTATTAACACCAGCTTTCTCAAAGTTTGTGAGAAGATTTGTAGCTCGGGTGCTCGTTGTTGTGGTTCTGTTTGCCAAGCTGGGAATTTGTGTTGCAGACATTTCGTCCCCTGTCTAGGTGACACCCTCAGTGCTTGGGAGCCTCCTGTGAAGCGTTTCTGTGATGTTTCCTCCGGCATTTATAGTGGTTTGAATCTGCTGCTTCCGGTTGTCAGTTCCAGCTGTCCGCTGCAATGGTCGGTATATTGGGTCCAGGTCGATGTGTTTGTTGATAGAATCTGTGGATGAGTGCCATGCCTCTAGGAATTCCCTGGCTGTTCTCTGTTTGGCTTGTCCTATAATAGTAGTGTTGTCCCAGTCGAACTCATGTTGCTTGTCAGCTGAACTGACAGCCAGACTACTGTGACCACTAGGTCTCATAACAGCACACAAACCAATAGCCGCGCTCAGACAACAACTCACCAGGACAATGGACCCAATACCTAGCATGAAACCAATGTAGTATACAAAGTCCCATGCAAGGACTGCACAAAACACTACATAGGACAAACAGGAAGACAGCTAACGATCCGTATCCATGAACACCAACTAGCCACGAATCGACACAACCAGCTATCCTTAGTAGCCACACACACAGACGACAAGCAACATGAATTCGACTGGGACAACACTACCATTATAGGGCAAGCCAAACAGAGAACAGCCAGGGAATTCCTAGAGGCATGGCACTCATCCACAGACTCTATCAACAAACACATCGACCTGGACCCAATATACCGGCCACTGCAGTGGACAGCTTGAACTGACAACCGGAAGCGGCAGAGACAGGCCACTGTAAATGCCGGAGGAAACAGCACAGAAGCGCTTCACAGGAGGCTCCCAAGCACTGAGGATGTCACCTCGACAGGGGACTTGCAACACAAGTTCCCAGCTCGGCGAACAGAACCACAACAACCAGCTTTCTTTCATCCATTCTTTTTTTCTTAGTACCAGTTTTCCTTGATTTTCTCAAAATCTGGTCATTCAAACTTAATTCTATTGGAAATTGTTTAACATTTTGTATAGTTATTGGAGAGAGCAGGAGTTCAAGGTAGATGTGCCTTGTAAATTTTCATCCAAAATCATTCTATATTGTAAACGTAGCACATGACTCTAATGGCAGCATACGCAGGATTTATGTTGAGAGACACAGCATCTCCTGTGGAGATTACACTCTGCTGTAAAAGTTAAGAGATTTGGGAAATAGGCAATGACAGCAGGGTTTATTACCTCCCAAGAAAGATGGCATGTTTCTCCAGTTCATTCTTGTCATCTAATTTTCTGATACCATGGTTCAGTCTCATTATAGTCCCCTTTAGCAGGTATTCATTCTCCCAGGCTGATCGTTATCCACTCCTTTGTCTATCCTGCTGTTCTTCTCTCTCTTTGGACTCTATCCTCACCCATCATTTGTCCCTTACCCCCTCCTCCCATCCTATCTTCTGCATATTAAACATTTTCTTACCTACCATCAGTTCTGAGGAAGGGTCACTGGAACCGAAATGTTAATTCTAATTTCTCTTCACAGGTGCTGCCAGACCTGCTGAGCTTTTCTAGCAATTTCTGGCTTTGTTTCAGTCTCATGGCTTATACCCATAAGTACACACTTGCTATTCAATTCATTAATTGTACCTCCTCAAGTTTTCGCCTCAATCGCCCCTATGTAAACATTGTTAAATGCTTTTGGAAGGTAAGATTCAATGAGTGGTAGGGAGTTCTCTGCATCTGCCTGTTTCACTGTATCACCTCAGCACCTGCCATTTACCTATGTCTGGGATGAACTCACTGTCATAACTGAGAGGGAGAATTCCTGTGGCAGTGCAATAGAAATAATGCTCTAACGCTAGAGGAGACAATGAGTGACTTCAAAAGCAAAGAACTGTTGGGAAAGTCGCAGCAACTCCTATCGTAGGCCTTTGCCAAGACACAAGGCCTTCAGTAGTTTAGTGCTGGACTTGACTCAAAATAGGATGCTGTTTGACTCTGTCCCTCCAAAGGGGCAACAGATTGATTACTACCATATCATTAATATTGCAACCCCTCAGGGATACAGCTTAAAGTGAAGGCAATTGACTGACACCATCAAATTCACAGTGCCCACATCTTGCCATGATTTTCAAGCAGTGGACACAGCTGGAGTAACTACAGAAATCGAGATGGAGGCATGAGGAAGAAGATTCTGGTTGAGGCAATGCTAAGTCTCACGAATCACATATTGTTCTGTGATCCCACACCTTTGTGGGTGGAATCACAGGGAATTCCTTTCACTGGCATACAGGTCTTTTCACAGTCCACTTGGAAAGCAGCAGTGCCCTCGGATCCACACTGCCCGTCACTCACTTGGTGTTTCCTTGTTGGTCATCGGCATATTCCCTTCTCATAATCAAGAGCAATATTTTATACAGTATTGAACTAATTGTAGCATGAGTATGTTTAAAAAAACAGAAGTCACTTTAGCAACTTCTTTTTCCCAATCTACAAGGATGACCCTAATATCATGATGATAGATGTACTGTTCACATCCAAAATATGTGTTTAAAAGAGGACTGGTGCTGAAAACAGACTGCGGATGTAAATTCAGTGCTGTCTGGCAAAGTCCTGTGTGGGACTGCAATATTCCACCTGTGGAGAGTCAGGGAAACTTCAAACAGACAGAGAGAGAGAGAGACAGAGAGAGACAGAGAGACAGAAGACAAACCAAGAAAGAAAGAGATCGCGATCTCTATCCTCTCAGCAGAACCCACAGCCTGCAGATTTTTAAAAGTATTTTGACTATACGCAAAACTTGGCAGATTGGTGCCAGGTCATGATGATCATTTACAAGCCAGTGCAGGCATGATGGACCAAGCAGTCTCCAATTGCACTGTAAAACATCTGTTATTCTGTCCTTCCAAAAAATACACACAAAATCACTGCAACCTTGGTTTGTGTGTATAGGAGGCAGAAGGTGGACGAGTGGAATCATAATAACTTGGGGAAGCTCACCAAGGTTCCAGTTGTAACACCAGTGTTCAAATCCAATCGTTAAGTCTCATCTATTCACCATTTTTTCCTTTTTTATTTACCAAAGATAAATGTCAGCAATTCCTGGATGTTTATTTGTTCTGAGTCATTTTCCCTGGTGTGGAGTTCTCTCTCATGTACTGTTAATGTAAGCAAACTATTGATATTGAGAGAGGACACGTTGCTCTTCTTTCTGCACATGGAATGTTCTGACTATCTGATACCTGCCCTCTTCCCAGACTACTCACCTCCTAATCAGCCATTGTACTTTGAATTCTAAGTACACTCTTTCTTTTATTTGCTCACAGGATGTGGGTGTCACTGGCTGGGCCAGCATTCATTGCCTTAATTACCCAAAGGGCAATTGAGAGTTGAGAGTCAACCACATTACTGTGCATCCGGAGTCATATGTAGGCCAGACCAGGTGAGTATTGCAGATTTCCTTCTCAAAAGGACATTAGTGAACCAGATGGGGTTTTACAGCAATCAACATGGTTGCCAGTAGATTTATAATTTCAGACATTTTCTTTATTTATACTTAATTGATACTTCTTTATAGATTTCCAAAATTTGATATTTGTTGGTATTACAAAATGCACATACTTCTTAAAATTAGAACTGTTCTGTTTTGTCATTCGATGTGCATTTTTAACTTGTTGCTTTGCATATTTGCAGAATGTATTTTTATTGATCAAATGCCCTGGCATTAGCACTACTCACATAAATTATGTGCACTGCAAAAGCATGGTTTAGGGTTGTCCTGAATTCCTTCCCACACAAAAATTGGAATGTCCTATCATTCAAACACACTCATTCCAAATAGATTTTTATAAATTTAAGAGTAGTGCAATTTTAGTTTATCAGTATATGAGATTTAGTTTGACAATCCTTGTAAAATGACCTATTTAATCTAAATGGATGTTCTTGCACAGAGCAGCGTCTCTTATTATAATTTAGTTATGAGTGAGCTGTAGATTGAAGCTGAGCTATTCAACATCTGTTGTGTGGCTTGGCACCAGCACTTTGTTCAGATTATATAAATAGAACAGTCAGCTGGAAAATACAAATCCTTAGAGGAGAGTCTGATGTTTTAAATAGATTAAACTAGTCATTTTAAAATCCACGTTTCTGACTGTCTCATTTCAGGAGATGTTTCTGGTCAAGTTGGGTGGGGAAGGGAGGACAGCAGGCATGATTGGAGATAGAGACTTGAATATAAAGAAGAATTGCATTTATACAACCCACTCATTATCAGCAAAGTATTCCAAAAGCTTCACATACATTTTGCTGATTTGAAATGTAATGGTTGCTGTTATATTGGTAAATCTGGCAGCGTCTTAATACCCTTATAATAGCTGTGGAATGAATGACCAGGTTAAACTGGTTAATGGAAATGTTGAATGGGACTCAGGGACAAACCCCCATTTTTCTTCAAATATCATCATGAGAGCTTTAATATGCAACTGAATACCAGAACAGATAGATGCATCATTTATAGGTTAGGGCGATGTGTGATAGTCAATCTAGATTACCATTGTCCAAAACCAGTTATTGGGTAATAGCTCTGTCAATTGATAAGTTCTATTCAATTATTTTTTGTTGATAGGCTGCTTTGAAATATCAGACTTTGAACATTGCAACGACTTACACCAACCTGTGTAGGATTATATCAATGAACACATGTCTCACTGTTAAATTCCAGGCTTTCACAATGTTGTCTACATACTGATGAATGTATGAATCATCTCCAAGCATTAATTTACCACATAATAAAATTACATAATAGTTAGGTTTTGAATCCCAGATGTTCAATGTTACTCTGGGATTTTGTAATCCAGTCTTTCAGGTGCTGGGCTTTCAGGATAGGGACATTCACCATTATTTACTTTTTAATATAATTATCTCTGATATTAGTTGAAACATGCACAATAAAAGTCTGCAGGACGGACGATATAACTTTAACATATTTCCATAATCAATTGAAGGCTTCCCCTAATTGTTGTGAGCATAACAAAGCATGGGCAATAAATGCCAGCTTTTCAGCAATATCCACATCTTAAAGATATATGCTTAACATGCAAGAACGCAACTGTGATAGTGAGGAAAACTGAATGTAGCAACAAATAATTAAAACCTTCTCTTCCACCTTCCCAGACCCAGTAAACTCAACAACATTGCCAGAGTCTTGACAGCTTACAACAAACGATAAATCCATTATCAATAGTTTATTAATACCACTTTTGGTCCTTTTAATAGAAACTTCTTCATTGCTTTTTCTATTCTACTTTTCCCATCCCTTTAAGGTTAACAACTTAGCCCCTTAGAACATTATAGGCCATTTGTTCATGTCAGCAATAAAGATCTATAAAAGAGTTTCATGGTCTCCGATTGCCTTGACCAAAACATATTGCTCAATCACTCACTTCACTTCACAGAATCGTTATGTTGTAGAAGGAAGGTGCCATTTGGCCCATTGTGACTGACTGACTGAACATTGTGACTTGATGCCAATCTCCTACCTTTTTCCTGTAGACCTGCACAGTGTTTCTATTTAAAAAAAAACTAAATTCCCAGTTGAATGGCTCAATTAAACCTGCCATTAACCTCCAGGTAATGCACTCCAGCCTCTAACCACCTAATGTGTGAAAAACTTCTTTCCCACCTCGTGTTTGCTCCTTTTGCAAAACACGTATATCTCAACCCTTTTACAAGTGATTTGGAGATGCTGGTGTTGGACTGGGGTGTACAAAGTTAAAAATCACACAACACCAGGTTATAGTCCAACAGGTTTAATTGGAAGCGCACTAGCTTTCGGAACGTCGCTCCTTCATCAGGTGGTTAGCAAAATCTACAGCAGAATTTATTGCTCTAAATTCTGTGTCTTACAATTGTGTCCTCCATTACCACCTGATGAAGGAGCGGCACTCCAAAAGCTAGTGCTTCCAATTAAACCTGTTGGACTATAACCTGGTGCTGTGTGATTTTTAACCATTTACAAGTGAGAATGGTTTCTCCCTATACGTTTTGTCCAGCCCTCTTTGATTTTGACATCACTCGCTGTCTTTGTATGTCTGTAAATTAGCACATACTGGCACATGAGAACTAACCTCCAAAAGATATTATTTGTTTGATAACCACTCCACAATGGCCAGAGGCACAATGAAACATCTCAGTAATACAAATTCTATTTTATTACTCTATAATTGTACAAGTACTGGAAACAGTTTGAGTTGAAAAATGTGGAACAGAAGTTTTCTTAACAAATCTTGGCAAAGTATGATTTTGAGAACATAAGTATTTGTGGGCTATTACTTATGGATGAAATTGTCATTTCCCCAAATTTTCTGAAGAGATGATTTTTTTTTTGCCTTTCCAGAATGTTCCTATATTTTCTAAACATATCAACTTACTCCACATTTTAATTGCAGCAAATATTTCCAAAGTGTTGCACACTTTTCTGCTCAGAATACTCAATGGTCATTTATCCTGGCCATCTGTGTTTCCATGACACATTTTCTGCTAAGAATACCAAAAAAATCTAATGAAGGACTAGCACTTCCTGTTTAAGGCTTGTTTCCTTGACAACCACTTTATTAGAGGATTTTTGGCTACCAACAGAGGAATGAGAAACAGCTGGAAAATACTGACACTAATTGGGAGATGAAAGGTATGAGTGTTTCTATGAAAGGAAAGCCTTCACTTCTAGAGTTTATTCCCAGTTTAACACCAGCTCTAACAAACCAGCATTCATGTGGATACAAAATTCAGCCAGAAATATAGACATTTGTCAGCTCATGATTAACAGAATCTCCTTCTTTCTACTGATTATGGTTTTTAGATAAAATATTTGCATTTCTTTTGATCTTGTAAGAAAATACTACAGATGCAGATACCCTTGAATTGGAATTATTGCATTCAGTCTGAATCACCTTTATTGAACTTTTGTACAATTCTAATATGATTAATCATCTTATTTCAGCAAAATTATAGATTCAGATCCGAGATTTTGACATTTCTGGTCCTATCTTGTAAGTTAGGTTTTTCTCCATTTTGCTTTTGAAAGATTACACAGATGCAGTCTCTAAATTTCATTCAGTTAAAAATGAATGCATAAAAAATTGTGAAAATTGATAATGAAAAAAGAATATGGGGGAAGACAAAAAAAAATCAAGCTTATTGTTCCAACTTCATCAGCTTAACTGGAGAATTCAGAATTTAACTTTCAAATTCTAATGAGATTCTTTGATTGTATATTTGTCAGTCCAATTGGATATAAACAACCTAACCTGCAGATTAAGTTTACAGACATCTAGTTGTAAACTATGAGATAATTTGAGTTTAACACAGAAATTTGATTTGCAATTTGAAATGCCATTACTGCTTAGAATCATAGAGCTGTATAGCACGGAAACAGACCTTTCAGTCCAACTCGTTCATGCCAATCAGATATCTTAAATTAATCTAGTCCCATTTTCCAGCACTTGGCCCATCCTCTAAACACTTCCTATTCATGTACCCATCCTTATAAATGCTGTAATTGTGCCAACCTCCACCACTTCCTCATGCAGCTTGATCCATACATATACCACCCTCTATGTGAAAAATTTGCCCTTTAAGTCCCTTTTAAATCTTTCCCCTCTAATTCTAAACCTATACCCTTTAGCTCTGGGCATCCTCACCCCAGGGAAAAGACCTTGTCTATTTACCCAATCCATGCTTCTCATGATTTTATAACCTCTATAAGGCCACCCCTCACCCTCCGACACTCCAGGAAAAACAGTGCCAGCGTATTATGACAGTTTTAAGTACAATAGTTAAACATATATTTTTATAGAAGCAATCACATCATTTGTTTTAAATTGGTGAATTTCAAATTAATACATTGCAAGATTCTTGTTGTTGAAAAGTGTGGCACTGGAAAAGCACAACAGATCAAGCAGCATCTGAGGAGCAGGAGAATCGATGTTTCAGGGATAAACCCTTGATCGGGAGTGTGACAGGGGCAGAAGGGGGCTGAGAGATAAATGGGGGGTGGGCGGGAGTGAGGATAGGGAGATTGTAGCTGGGAAGGTGATAGGTAGATGCAGGTGGGGAGGACTGATTGTGATAGGTCAGTGCAGGGGTGTTTGGAGCGCATAGGTGGGAAGCAAGATGGACAGGTAGGAAAGGTCAAGAGGGCAGTTTCAAGTTAGAGGGTTGGATCTGGGATGAGGTGGAGGGAAGGGAGATTTGGAAACTAATGAAGTTGATGCTGATGCTGTGTGGTTGAAGAATCCCAAGGCAGAAGATGAGGCATTCTTTCTCCAGGCGTTGGGTGGCTAGGATTTGGTGGTGGAGGACACTCAGGACTTGCATGTCCTTGGTGGAATGGGAGGGGAAGTTGAAGTGGTCGGCCACAGGACGGTGGGGTTGTTTGGTGCGTGTGTCCCCGAGATGTTCCCCGAAATGTTCTGCAAGTTGATGTTCTGACTCCCTGATGTAGAGGAGACCACATCCAGAGCAATGGATTGCTCTAGATTCTTTCATTGTTGAATAAAGCCTTCACAGATAAAACATGAAGATTTTTCACTCCTTGTACAAGAAGAACATTGAGTAGCAATCACATGTATTGGTTCATTTTCATAGTTTTATAACTTTACCCACCTCGTTACACATAGGATGAATATGAACGTTACATTGCAAGTCGAGATATCTGAATGAAACACTGTTCATAACATGTTACCTAGCACATCACTCTGACAAAGATGCAATGCATTCTTTACTGAGGAAAAAGCTGGCAGCGTAACAAAGCAGAGTGTGGTTGATAATACATAATATTAGTGTGTTAAACATTGCTTAGTTATTGGTTGCTGGTAATCACGCTGCATTGTTCAAGCCCCTTTGGAAACATTACAATGCTGTGACAAACAGGACAGTCTCCCTGAATTCCTTTTATCCAGCAAAATATTCACTTTTCTAGACATCAACAGGAGACTAGCAGTTGCAAAACTTTAGCACTCGAATTATTGAATCGAATTAGCTATATTGTCACATGTACTCAACAGCAAAAAATTTATATGTTGCACATTATAGTGCCAGCTTAGGTACAAAGGTACCTAGGTACAGATTCTTAAGAACAAATTCTTAGGAAAAAATAAGAAAAATAAAGAAATAAAAACCTCAGAATAACAGTCTTTTCAACCCAGTCCACACCAGCACCTAGCCCTAGTACCTGTATTATGAAGATATGGGTGTACTGTACCTTTAAGAAAGTTAACAGCTAGTAGTGACACCACCAAGTGTTCTCAATAAACTACAATGTAACAGGTGCTTCAACTACTGGGGTAGCTAGGGTAGCTGGTTGCCTGGAAACAACAAAACAGATTCAAATTAGGCCAATCAGTTTAAATTATACCCGGAAAAATACCAAACTCCAATCCAGTTTAAATTTAGTATATTGACAATCAATGACACAATCCAATGCTTTGGGAATGTAAGATTAGGGAAAATTGAACAGTTGAGATGAGAACTGCCAAGCTACCAGCGTGTAAAAAGACTATCTGAAAAATAGCTCTCTTCAAGGTACCTTTATCGATCAGTAACCAGTGAAGCAGAATCCCCAAGAAGAAGAAAGGACGACACAGGAAGATCCAAACAGAAGACCCAAAAGCTGCCAGGTTTTGAGATAAAAAGTTTTGTTTTGTAAATCTTAACTGGGAGTTTTATCGGACTAGTATTGTGGAAGGGGAAGGTAAATGCATTAGAGGATGGAATTGAAAATAGTTGTTAGTTAATTATTCTCTGTTATACTTTAAGAAATAATATTGTTGATTTTTACTTTAAATAATTCTTGGCCTCTCGAATTTTCACAGATTACTGTATGGGATAATTTTTTTCTGTGTTGCTGGTTTTAAATTAAGCAGGAGAGTTAGAGACTTCCACTGCTTCCTGCACCGGACCCACCAAGGTAAGAGTCACCACATTTTAGGTGCCATCTCTTCACCACTGGGCCCACCTCACTGTTGCTGCTAAACCCACACTTGCCCCACAACCAGGAATCACCATCTCCACTGCTGCTACTGCCTCACCAATAACCAGAGGTCCCCACGCCACGCCTACTGCTACCGCACCCAGGTATCCTTGGCTCCACTGCTAGGCCAGGCTGCTAGGCCAAGAGTCCCACTTTGGCTGCAGATGCCACCTTGCTGGTGCTGTCATCTTAAAGGGTCAGCTGCCACTGGTGCCACCGCCCCCTGATCACTGGACAGTGTTTGCTGCCCCATCGCGGGGAGAAGCCATGTCTGACACTCTGCATGTGGACTGCTCCTGCTGCCACGCTGATGCTACTGACCAACCTGCCACAGAAAACAACAAAAAAAAGAGAAAAGTATAAATACAAAAGAGCAGAAACAAAAAAAAAGAATTAAAACAGATGGGAGCAGATGAGCCCCAGGCAAGAGCCCATAAGCAGCCCTGCTACTTCACCGCTGTCTTGGGACGATATCACTGCTGCACAAATTCTGTTTTAGGCTTGCACATCGAATTTGTTTTTACCATTTCTGCTTCACACTTCTCCCTCCTTCTGACTTTGATGAAGGTTAATAAGTAATTAAAGTCCATTTTAAGTCTTAAGTGAGCACATTCATAAAATTTGAACTGTTGGCTTGAATTTTTCTACATCCTCTATTCAGCTGGTTAACAACACAAAACAAAGGCTGCACTCCAACCTTATGCTTCATATTTGAAAGGGCTGAAATTTGTAGGCTTTTACTTTGACTTTCTTCTTGCCATGTTTGGACCAGCACTAGCCATTGTCAACTGCACTTCACCAGGATTGCAAAACTGACCCTAATCATATAAATAAAGCCAAACTAATCCACATATTTATTGCTGTTGTTACAGCTCAAGGTTTCTCACAATGCATTTTGGATTTAATAAGCAGATAGACTTCCCAGAAAAAATACTTACTAAAATTCAAAACATCTCCAAAACTGTTTTGCGAAAGTATTTTGGAAACTTTTCTCCCAGCATGCAATCATACTCAGCACACTCAAGGACTGAAGAACCTGTGATGACGGCTAATAAAAGAAATTGAGGTTTGGATAGAGAATCTGAGGCATGATAACTAGCATGTGTTGACCTCTGCGCTTCATTCTCCAATCAGTCTGTCTGTCAAGAAATGAATGAGCCAAATTGTCCAGGCAAAATCGGAACCCCCCCTTTTCCGAAACTGATGAAACACATAGTTACTCACCCACATTTCTTCAATTTCGCTGGCCAATGTTTTGACAGAACATTTTGCAAAACTCACTCAGCAAGGAAACATCAGAGTCATTCTGTAATGGAAATTCATGTGGAAAATGTGCCTCCTTTTTACAGCAAGAGCTACCTTATTCTAGTCAGTAAAATGTAAATGTTCCATGTGTGTTGGTAAATCAGGAAGTAAAAATTGCTATCAAATGCAAAAATAATGAAAGGTGACAAATCCATTAAATAACTAGTAATACAAATACTGAATAACTTTAGTAAAATTTCTACATTACTGAATGAAACAAACAAAATATTCTGGCCTCGAATATTGTATAATAACTATCCAGAGGGTGATTGATCAGAGGACAAGACATTTTAGAAAATTGCTGTCAGAAGGTATTATTGCAAAAGAGTTTTTATATTTCTACATGGGCCATCTATCCACAACACAACATCAGAATAACTTGTGACTGGCGGCCTAAAGGAAAATGTATTCATTGTGAGAATCCCTGTTCTGGCTGCCTCACTGTAAAGTCAGCTGTATATGTGTTCCTTCATTGCCACTTAGTCTTAGATTAGATTTCTCCTTTCTCATTACCAGATTAATGGATATTTCAGGCCTCATTCCCTCTCTTGACATTATTTAACCCATATCATTAAAATATTATAAATGATTGAATGTTGCATTAAAGTGCAATTCTCAGGCTGTCAAATTATCTTGCCCAATCTTCCTAGGGTTAGACAACGGTGAGAGCAATTTTAATTGTTAATTTTACCCATCATCTCTGACCCTGACAAGTAATTGCGAGATTTTGCCCACATCAGATGTTAAGAAAAATTATTAACAGACATCTTGTTACTCTCTATTTTTCCTCTCTAACAATTTTTTTGCCATGCTGCCTTGAGGTGTATCCTTCACACAGGCAGTTGGAAGACAGAACCTTCAGAGTACAGCTCTTGGTTTTTGTTTTCTTCCCATCCTGTCTGTGTTGATGAGTTTAAATAGATTCTGAGAGGTTTCCATGAGGTAAGTGGATAAGGGTTGCCTGGCAGGTAGATAGGCAAGGTCAGGTCGTATTGGAACATAGGTTCAGGGGTTTGGGGAGTTGGAAGTGGTTGGGACTGTTCTTGTGTTGGTTGGGTGTAGTTGATTTGGGGCAGGCATTTGAGCCTTTTTTGGGTGCTAGGCTTTTCTGGGAGGAGTTGAGGGATCAGGAGGGATTCTGGTTATCGTGGATTATGGTGGTCAGCGGTTGTGAGGGTCAGCAGTCCAGTTATCCAGGAAATAGATGAGGATTTCTCCATCTAACATTTCCTGTGTATCTATCTGTATAAGTAAGTGGGTATTGGTTAAAGTTTCCAAATCTAACTCAGAGGAGAAAGTGAGGACTACAGATGCTGGAGATCAGAGTTGAGAGTGTGGTGCTGAAAAAGCACAGCAGGTCAGGTAGCATCCATTCCTGATGAAGAGCTTATGCTCAAAACATTGATTCTCCTGCTCCTCAGATGCAGCCCGACCTGTTGTGCTTTTCCAGTGCCACACTCTCAAATCTAACTCAGAGTCCAAGATTTGTGGAAGGTCCTGGATCCTCAAATATCTCAGGCAATTTCCATAGATTTACTGCATTAAGAACTTTGCATGATCCTCAGTACTATCATGGAGGGTACATGCAATTTCCAACCATCCAGAGACCAGAATATCTGGGTCATTGCGCTCAGCAAGTTACTTGATTTTCTTTTCTCGTACAAAATGACTTTCAACTGTTTTGAGCACTGACTAAAATAGTAAAACTGAACAGGAAGCTTGTCCCTGCTTAAAACACAACATGATCATGTTTAATGTTTTTCCTGTAAAATTCAAGGTTGAATGGTAATGTAATTTCTATGTAAAAGGCTGTGCAATGAAAACCCTAGGGAATTTGGTCTATTATAAGCAGCTGGTGGTTTTACTTATGTAACACAATTTACAATGTCAATTTATCATTGTAATGCTCATGACAATTGATATTTCTCATTTCACAGGCTGTTTTACAATATTTCAGATGTTATTTCAGAGACTGAAGAGTTTTCTTTTTCTCCTCAGAGAAACTATTTCACTTTGACCCCATTAGGATTGTTCTATTTTGTTCCATATGGATGCATGGATGGGTGAACTTGGATTTCATGTGGAAACTATTATAATCAAAAATGACATTAAAAGTCTTACATATATTCCATTCTGACACTGCTGTTATCTCTTCCATTTGCTTCCCTTGTTATGACAATGAATGAACTCCAAAATGAACTGCTCCTTTTCTCCATTGGCAAAGTTGAATGTTTTTGCTTCAATTTTTAAAAATGGCACAAGTGAGTGGAACTAACACAATAATGGACATTTTAGTCCAGGAGGACTACTTAGGTCCACTGTATCAATGCCAGTGATGGCTCTAATCTCGGGCTAATTTAGTTGTGAAAAATGGGCAGTTTGGATAAGTTGGGCTGAACGACCTGTTTCCATACTATAAACCAAAGAGGATTGATGAAGGCAGAGTAGTAGATGTGATCCATATGGACTTCAGTAAGGTGTTGGACATGGTTCCCCATGGGAGACTGGTGAGGAAGGTTAGATCTCATGGAGTACAGGGACAACTAGCCATTTGGATACAGAACTGGCTCAAAGGTAGAAGACAGAGGGTGGTGGTGGAGGGTTGTTTTTCAGACTGGAGGCCTGTGACCAGTGAAGTGCCACAAGGATCGGTGCTGCGTCCATTACATTTCATCATTTATATAAATGATTTGGATGTGAGCATAAGAGGTATAGTTAGTAAGTTTGCTGATGACACCAAAATTGGAGGTGTAGTGGACAGCAAAGAGGGTTACCTCAGATTACAACGGGATCTTGCTCAGATGGACCAATGGTCTGAGACATGGCAGACAGAGTTTAATTTAGATAAATGTGAGGTGCTGGATTTTGGGAAATCAAATTTTAGCTGGACTTCTACACCTAATGGTAAGGTTCTAGGGAGTGTTGCTGAACAAAGAGACCTTGGAGTGCAGGTTCATAGCTCCTTGAAAGTGGAGTCGCAGGTAGATAGGATAGTGAAGAAAGCGTTTGGTATGCTTTCTTTTATTGGTCAGAGTGTTGAGTACAGGAGTTGGGAGGTCATGTTGCGGCTGTACAGGACATTGGTGAGGCCACTGTTGGAATATTGCGTGCAATTCTAGTCTCCTTCCTATTGGAAAGATGTTATGAAACTTGAAAGGGTTCAGAAAAACTTTACAAGGATGTTGCCAGGGTTGGAGGATTTGATCTATAGGGAGAGGTTAAACAGGCTGGGGCTGTTTTCCCTGGAGCATCGGAGTCTTAGGGGTGACCTTATAGAGGTTTATAAAATCATGAGGGGCATGGATAGGATAAATAGGCAAAGTCTTTTCCCTGGAGTCAGGGAGTGCAGAACTAGAGGGCATAGGTTTAGGGTGAGAGGGGAAAGATATGAAAGAAACCTAAGGGGCAACATTTTCACTCAGAGGGTGGTACGTGTATGGAATGAACTGCCAGTGGAAGTGGTGGAGGCTAGTACAATTGCAACATTTAAAAGGTATATGAATAGGAAGGGTTTGGAGGGATATGGGCCGGGTGCTGACAGGTGGGACTAGATTGGGTTGGGATATCTGGTCAGCATGGACAGGTTGGACCGAAGGGCCTGGTTCCGTGCTGTACATCTCTATGACTCTATGAATCTATAATGAGAGTCCAGAGACAGTATGTTCCTGTTAGTATGAAGGACAAGGTTGGTAGGCTAATGCTGGATGTTTGGAGAAATTGAGGCTCTGGTCAAGAAATAGAAGGAGGCATATATCAAATATAGACAGCTGGGATTGAGTGAATCCCTAGCGGAGTATAAAGGCAGTAGGAGTATAGGAGTAAAGATCAACAAGACCAGCTATGTGTGGAAACAATGGTGATGGGGGAGAGATACTAACCAAGTATTTTGTATCAGTATTTACTGTGGAGAAGGACATGGAGGCTAGATAACTTGGAGAAATTTAAAAAATATCTTGAAATGTGTCTGTACTATAGAGGAAGAGGTGTTGAATGTCTTAAAATACATAAAGCTGGATAAGTATCTAGGACGTGACCAGGTATATCCCAGATCTTTGTGGAAAGCTGGACCGTAATTACAGGGCCCTTTGTTGAGATATTTGTTGAGACAGCCATGGGTGAGACACCAGAAGCCTGGAGGTTGGCTAATGTGGTGCTATTATTTCAGAAAGGCTGTAAGGAAAAGCCAGGGAACTATTGACCTGATGTTAGTGGTGGTTAAGTTGTTGGAGTGAATTCTGACTGACAGGGTTTATATGTATTTGGAAAGGCAAGGACTGATTAGGGATAATCAACATGGCTTTGTGCATGGGAAATCGTGTCTCACTGACTTGATTGAGTTTTTTGGAGAATTGACAAAGAAAATTGACAAACTCAGGGCAGTGGACATTGTCTATATAGACTTTAGCAAGGCGTTTAACAAGGTTCCTCATAGTATATTGGTCATCAAGATCAGATCTCATGGAATCCAGGGAGAGCTATCCATTTGGATACAAAATTGGCTTGAAGATAGGAGACAGAGGATGGGGGTGGAGGGTTGGTTTTCGGATTTGAGGTTTGTGACCAGCAGCGTACTGCAAGGATCAGTGTTGGGTCCACTACATTTTCTCCTTTATATAAATGATTTGGATGTGAATAAAGGAGGAAGATTAGTAAATTTGCAGATGACACCAAAATTGGTGGTGCAGTGGAGAGCCAGGATGGTTAACTCAGACGACAACAGAACCTTTTTCAGATGGGCTGATAGGCCGAGGGGCAGCAGGTAGAGTTTAATTTAGATAAATGTGAAGTGATACATTTTGGTAAGGTAAATCAGGGCAGGACTTATACACTTAATGGTCAGGTCCTGGAGAATGTTGCCAAACAAAGAGACCTAGGGTGCAGGTTCATAGTTTCTTGAAAATGGAATCAGAGGTAGACACAATAATGAAGAAGGCATTTGGCACACTTCACTTTATTTGTCAATGCATTGAGTATAAGAGTTGGAATGTCATGTTATGGAAGTTTAGGACAATTGGTTAGGTTACCCTTGGAATACTGCATTCAATTCTGGTCTCCCTGCCATAGGAAAGACGCTGCTAAACTTGAAAGGGTTCAGAAAAGATTTACAAGGATATTGCCAGGGTTGGAGGATTTGAGCTATAGGAAGAGGCTGAATAAGCTGGGGCTATTTCCCCTGTAGCATCAGAGGCTGAGGGGTGACTTTATGGATGTTTATAAAATCATGAGGGGCATGGATAGGGTGAATAGGTAAGGTCTCTTTCCAGGGTAGGGGAGATCAAAACTAGAGGGCATGGGTTTAAGGTGAGAGGGGAAAGATTTAAAAGGGACCTAAGGGGCAATTTTTCATGCAGAGGCTGGTGTGTGTATGGAATGAGCTGCCAAAGGAAGTGATGAAGGCTGGTACAATTATAACATTTTAAAGGCAACTGGGTGGGTACATGAATATGAAGGAATTAGAGGGCTCTAGGCTAAGTGCTGGTAAATGGGACTAGATTAATTTAGGATATCTAATTAGGCATGGACAAGTTGGACTGAAGAGTCTGTTTCCATGCTTTACATCTCTATGACTCTATAAATTTAATGTGTAACCTTTCAATGGGTTCAATATCACATATAAAGTAGATACCTTACATTACACATAGCAGTGTGTTTGGCAGGCCTAACCGATGTTTTGCACATCCCTTTATTATTATACTCAATGTCCGGAGACTAACATTAATCTATAAAAAAAATCAAGAACAGATTGTATTCATCAAAGCACATTTCTGATAGAAAGTTTCTATGAAAAGACTTGGACTGAAACTAACATGGGACCTCTCTTTCCCTACACTCAGAACACAGGACATTTACATAAAACAGGCAATTCCTGGTACTTTTAGAAACTCTCCACTCAATGCTAAAGTAATTTAAATCTAATGAATGAGTTATGATTCAGAGGACAGGCAGTTTTACTTACATGTGCTTTGTGTTTTTAAAAATTTACGCACGTTTAACAAAAATAAAACCATCTGACATATTCAAAAAGCCATTATTCCTTTGCATAAAACAAAGCACACACACTATTTGATTTTCTGAAATGGTTCTGTGCCAAGATTTGTGTGAGGGATGGATTTCACAACTGTGTGCAAACATTCTCACAGGAACTGATTGAGAAACTGAGCTCAAAACAGTCAGGTACTTGGCATGCAACCCAAGTATTTGAAATTCATCAGTCCTCTGAACAAGAGGGCTGGACAATGGATTTGCTAAAATGATCACAATTAATTTTTAGATTGACAATCGAGGCTCATCAAAATGGACCATATGACTTTTGCAAATTATCAGTTTACAACGCTGTGGAGTGACCTGAAACATGCAAAAATGGGTGGCTTTAGGGTCAAGTCAGGTGATAATATTTTAAACATCTCCAACACAGCCACTTTCAAGATGAACAGAGGTGAGGCAAAGGGCTTGTGGCCAATCTGGTTCTGGGAGATAGGTTTAAATATTGTCATGAGGTTGGCAGCCTCTGAACAGACTGACTCTGTGGGTTTTACAGAGACCAACTAGGTTTCTCTGTCATCAGGCAAGGATATGAGATTCAGGAAGAAGTTACATGTATTTACTGACTTGCCAATGGGTCAAGAAGAACTGGAATATTTCCTTCAGCCCTCCCTACCTCTACCAGTAGTACTGACCAACCCTTACACAAAGTTCCTTGAGATGGGGGATTGGGTGCCCTTTAGGAAAAAACTTATTTTTTAAGATTATGTGTGAAGACAGACCTAAAAGCAAGAGGTACCTCCATCTGGGATTGGATTGTGATCTTCTGACCTCATTGCATGTGCATGCTCCAGTAAAATGCCAAATGTATGGGTTGGCAGGAAGGAGGTTCTGCCACCTGATCGGCTCCAACTTCTGGGCATCATATTTCAAAGGTGACTAGACAACAATTTACTTACTGCAACCTAGAAGAATCACTAAACTCTGCTCATCAATCCACCCTCTCCGGGGATGTCAGTGACTAAGGCGACATTGCCTCCTTTCGAGAGACTCTTCCTGACGGATGTCGAGGTGGGAATGGAAGCTCCTTTCCCCAGGGATGGCAACATGAGGCCAGTCTGAATGAGGAAGGCTGTGGAAATCAATGACCATGAGTAGCTCAAAAACTGGCTCCAGTACCATTGGAGAATGCAAGCTGTGCTGTACTCTACTGCTGTCTACTGCAGAGGATCATCATGTACAAGTTTGGCTGTGACACACTGCCATCAGATGTTTTGAGCAATCAATATCTGTCACTTCATAGCAGCTACCAATGTGGCACTACAATGATACTGTCTCTCACACCTCTTCCAGGATTCACAAGTCAAATATAAAAGGAGCTACAACACAACACTGCTCATGTAAAATCAGCTCACTGACCTTTCTTCACAACCAAGAGAGCACACACCTAAAACAGAACAAAGGAATTCTGGAAATCTGAAGCTATAAGACAGATTGCTAAGAAAAACACAACAGGTCTGGCCACTTCTGTGGAGACAAAGCAGACTTAATGCTTCAGGGATAGACAATGGCCTGGTGGTACTATCGCTAGACTGTTAATCCAGAGACCCAGGGCATGTTCTGGGGACCCATGTTCAAATCCCACCATAGCAGAGGGTGGAATTTGAATTCAACAGAAATCTGGAATTAAGAGTCTAATGATGATCATGAATCCATTGTCGATTGTTGGGAAAACCCACCTGGTTCACTAATGTCCTTCAGAGAAGGAAACTGCCATCCTTACCTGGTCTGGCCTACATGTGACTCCAGACCCACAGCAATGTGGTTGACTCTTAACCACCCTCTGGGCAATAAATGCTGGTCTATCCAGTGTCGTCCTCATCCCTGTAACTCTTCATCAGAACTGATAGCAGCTCGGAAAATGTGGTAGTCCTGCTGAAGGCAGGAGTGGATGAAGAGGTGAGCCAATAGTTGGAGATGAACCCATTCCCTTTGGGTTCACTCCCAACACCTCCCACATCCCTACAGCATCTTCCCCTGCAATCACAGAAGGTGTAATCCTGCCTCTTTACTTCCTCCCTCCTCACTGTCCAAGGCCCAAGACACACCTTCAAGATGAAGCAATGATTTACCTGCACTTCATTCAATCTGGTCTGTTGTTTTCACTGGTCTCATCCTAGGGAGATGAATTGCAGACTGGGTGACCACTTTGCAGAACGCCAATGTTCTGTTCGTAAAAATGACCCCAGGCTTCCAGTTGTTTGCTACTTCAACACATCACAGTGTTCCCTGGCCAGCATTTCAGTCTCAGGCCTGCTGCAGTGCTCCAGTGAAGCTCAATGCAAGCTCAAAAAACAGCATTTTAAGTTTCTCAATGAGTAAGGAAAATGGGAGGAAGTTAGGAGAATGGGGTTGAGAAACAGACCAGCCATATTGAATGGCAATGCAGATTCGATGGGCCAAATGGCTTAATTCTGCTCCTATATCTTATGGTCGTTCACTTGGGAACCCTGCAGCCTCTAGGACTCATGTCTAATCAGTTTAGAATCTGATTATGTCCTTTTACCTTTGTTATCCACCCCCTCACACACCCTGATCATATCATTAAGTAGGTTGCTTTTAGCAGAGCCAACCCATTCTCACCCACTCTCAGCCCCACTATCACATTAGATTGGTTGCTTTCAGCACAGCCTACACATTCTCTCCTACTCTCAGCTCTCGTTATCACTTAGTCGGCTTCTCTCAAGTCCTGGCCTACTATCAATAATCCTCTTGTCTGCCCACCCCTTTCACATCTCTCTCTGGACTCTGTCTCCATCTAGCCATTCACTTCCTCCCAAACCACTGCCTCCTCCACCACGGTACACCCCCCCACCCCCCCCCCCCCCCACTTCGTTTTCAACATAATTACGACCTTTTCATGGTTGTTATCAGTTCTGATAAAAAGTCACCAGACTTGAAATGTTAACTCTGCTTTCTTCCCACAGATGCTGCCAGACCTGCTAAATTTTCCAGCAATTTCTATTTGAAAGATACACATTCAACAGCTTTTCACCAAAAGTTTGCTTGGGGCCAGGGCATAATTACAAAGATGGGTTTGGGATGAATCTCTCACATATGTCTCAGTCGCATCTTATAATGATTTATTGGTTTTTATCAATTCTACTTCTTTGATAACAGTGAACCATTTTCCAACCAGAACATGTTAACCCCTGACTTCCTATGTACCACTAGTATCGCACACAGCCAATCATATCTCTGGGGGTTGACACTTCTATCTGTATTTATCAATACAGACATGGTGCTCTTGTACTTATGATGATGTCTTTTAATGCTTCTCTCCTGCTCCAGGAGCATTTGAACATGCGCAGACACAATGGGGCAGGATGCCTGACATTGGCTCCCATCTCTCTTCAAGAAGGAGGCTGCTGAGCTGGCCAGAGAACAAGGGAACCAGACTATGGTGAATGGTAGATTAGATATCACCAGCCATTGGGTGACAACATCTCTACACAGCCAGACCCAGCTGCATATCAAAAACCAACATCTTAATGCAACATTTTTCAATGATGGAGACTCACGACATCAACTTATCTCTGTGCTTGTATGTGCACCCTCCTAAACCAGGATAAAAAAAGAGGAAAACTCAATTCCACCAGACACATCTTAAACAGCCTCTCAAACTGAGAGATAATCATGAGCTTCAGTGAGACCCTGTCAAGGCCTTCCTCCCCACCCCCATCAGCACAGAGACACTCACCTCAGATGGTCATCCATATAGAGTTGATCCAATTGGTGAGCACCAATTCTGGTGGGCACAGTCCTACCATGGGCCTGTAGCTAGAGGAGGAAGCAACAGCTGAGATCTTTGATACTCAAAGTACCTAGTGAAGAATAGGCCCCTGCTGAGCCAAGTACAGATGAATAGCTAATGGAGATGCATAGACCATCAGAGGAATGTCTAACAAGTGTCCCAGAGACCATGACTAGACCAGAGTGAAGATCAGAAGGGCCTGTTTAAGTTCCATGTTATAGCTCATGAGATCATGGTGCCTCCATGGGCTAGCTGGTCCAACAGAACAGTCAGTACTTGCCAACTATACACAGGGTTCTTCACTCTATCACTTGAGCCAGGAATGTATTCTTCCACTTTCACTAGGTGCGAAGGGGCTGAGGACATTAGGTGTCCCACTCCTCTCCAGGGATGAGGGACGTACTAGTGCACACCAACAGGGAAGAGGGGCTACAGCCAGGTACCCATGGATTGCCATCCCAGGACACTGAAAGAGGTGGCCTGCTACACTACCTCTACCAGACGACCAAATGTTTCCATCAGGGCAGTCCTCTAGGTCTCAGCCCAACAAAGTCATTGAAGACAAGCCGGCAAAGGCCATCAACCAGCTGTGGTTACTGAGGTAGCGCCATGATGTAGAAATAAGAAATAAAGATTAAACCACGTTCAAGTCACTTTGATTGCATGGGTGTCAACCATTTGTACTATCTGTCACTGGACACAGGTATAGCACTTTGTGTGATAGTGCTGTGGTCTCTTTCAGATTGTTAAGGTTTCTGACTATATTTTATTCTATTCAGACTACATTGAGGTACACTGACCACTGTAGATGCTTACAAGTACACCATGTGGAGCAATGCAAAGAGAACTGAGGCTGACATTTGCTGCTGCCCTTTAGGAGGCAAATTAGCAAGGTTTAACCCCTCTCCATCTCAGTAATAGATTAATGCCCCTTGTAAACTGAGGTTTGAGTTTTATTAGCACAGATCCCATATAATCCCCCATCACTCCATATCCCCCATCACCCCCATCACAACTGAACGGGGTCGGGTGTGGGGGGGGGGGGTGGGGGGGGGGGGAGGGGCGGTAATTGGTGGCCAGGGAACAAATTAACTTAAAATTAATGGCAAACTATCTGAATATTTCAAAGGTATAAATCAAGCAGCCTCTGGAGGGAAGGAATAATTGTATTACAGATCTGATTGCTCCCATATGTTAATGTAATGTCACTCACTATCAAATCTAGCCACTATCAGATTCTCTCTGCCCTATCAGCATCCTCTCACTACTGCCCTGGTTTCTTCAGTATCCTCATCATCAATGTTGGCTCCCTCAGCGTCTCTGCCAGACTTCCCTTGTTCCTCATCTGAGGAGGCAGCTAGTTGGTCCATCTTCCCCTCTTCTGAGTTCTCATCCTGACATCGAGCGATGTTGTGCAGAAATCAAGAACCAATCACTGCTCTGGACATCTGATCCCTTCAGAAGTGCTCCTTCTGAATTTTTGCTTTTGTACAATCCACCCCTTGCTCCTCACCCCCATCTCCCAATTGGGTGACCTTAAACCTCTGTCTCTATGGGGTTAGTGATCAGATCCCTCCATCTCCACCAGATCCATCTGCTTCTGGGGCATGTGTGGACACCTTCAGGCTAAGCTGACTTAAAGGTAAGGAACCTTTTAGGAATAATGGATATTGCTTTGGTAAACTCCACAACATGAGGGTAAATCTGAATGTTCGGTCTTAGCCTACCTCACCCCACCCTCCTGCTTATGAAACCTGCCCATGTTAATATTCAGGTATATCATGGTGAATGAAGTATGCCCTATTACAGCAATATGTCACTCTGGTAACAGAGGTGGATTAGTCAACATATTAAGTCAACAGAACTGAAACATTAAAACTAAATATACTGTATTTATGTATTTTGGAACCTCTTGTACATCTGCCATTTTCTCTCCTTACTTTGTTAAATAAAAATTCCTGCTACTTTTAACCCCCAAAATAATCCATCTATTTTTCTAACCTGAACCTGATCAATAATTAATCTTTAAATCTTACATTTGCCTTTTCCTCCCTCACTTTTGATTTTGGAGGCAGAGTCTTTATTATTAAAACTATAAAGGCAAGTTAACTGTGAACTGAAAGCTATGACATAGAAGATTGACTTAATCATATCATGAAAGCAGGCAAAGTCAATCTCTGGAATGTTTTTACAGGCTGCGCTGACAGGAATATTCATTGGCAGCTCCAGAACCTCATGGCGCCTGAATGAATAAATATGTTCACTGTATTGGCACTGGAAGGGTTCACCTTGATTCAGAACTACCCATCTTCAAATAGGTCCCTTGTAGGTTTGTGTAATATTTAGTCGCCTTGTTTAAGCTGCTTTGATGCACTAAATATAGATGGAGAGATGGTTTGCTGCACTTTAAAAACAACCATTCACTCAGATAATGTCATCAACTGTCAAAGCAACACATAGACGAAGCTAAGTACTAACAGGAGTATAAAGCTGAATTAACCCAAGTATGTGATCATGCACAAAATGCTGGAACTGAGATAAAAGCATTAGATCCAACAAGCCCACTCCTTTCCCAGTCTAAAATGGATGATATCAGTCAGGTCTTCCCACTGCAAGGTACTCTTACTAAAACCTGAATGAATCCAACAAATTTAATCATTTGGTAAACCATTCAATCCATAATCTTAAAAGTATTGGAGTCCCAACAGATGCTGAACATTTGGAACCGAAAATGAAGGAAAGACTCAACAGCTCTGACAGCATCTGAACTTGAAAGTAAAGGAAAAGGTAAAGTTGCTTTGGTCACAGAGAGTCATAGGGCTGCTCTCTCATTAAAGGAAGATGACTGGTAATAGTTTAACCTTAGGGACACCATGCCTCAGGCGAGGGGAGAGGTTGAGAAGGCAGGGCCTTCATGGTATTTGAAAAGTTACTTGAAAGAATTTGACAAGCATCAATCCAGTTTGAATCTACGAATTCAAACACTGCATTCCATTTTCAACCTTTCATTGGTCAGGCAAAAACTTCATATATTTCTTGACACTTGCATAGTTTATAATTCTACCCTTAAATTTTCTGATCACTTTCCAAGCTAAATAACCAGTCTGCCTCACATTTAAATGTACGTATTTTGTTTCTCTTAAGATTTGCACCATTTCCGTTCACTTGCTTCTTTTCATTCTCTCCAGTCTATTTCTGGATGGATTTTTTTTTAAACTATCTTTCCAAGTAGGACACAATGTGTGTCACATTATGTAAGAATTGTTACAGTGAATGGACCTGTCATTCACTTGGAGTATTCTATTAACCTCTGGCCAGCTCAATCCTACAGTATAATCACCTGGCAACTCTCGGATGTAAGGAATCTAACATTCCCATTATTGCTGCAAATACCTTGTGCTGGAACATAGCAAGAGGAGAGCAGGAAATAAAATGTATTTATTTAATCTTTAGAAGGCTCATTAAAGCCCTTCCTATCCAGTAATGTGTCCTATAAGTAAAGACAGTGGTATGAGGCTAGAGTGACAGCAGTGCATATTATCTATAAGACGCATTGAAGCAAGTCACCAAGTCTCCTTCAACAGGATTTACCCAACCTTGAATTTCTACCATCTAGCAGCACAAGGGCAGCAGATACATGGGAACACCATCACCTGCAAGTTCCCCACCAAACCACTCACCATTGAGATTTATAAATATATTGCTGTTCTTTCACCATCACTGGCCAAAGTACTGGACCTTCCCTCACCACATGGATTGCAACATTTCAAGAAGGCAGCACTTTATCATCTTCTCAAAGGCAATTCGGGATGGACAATAATTGCTGACCTGCGCAGCAACACTAACACCCTATGAAAGGATACCAAAGACAACAAAAAAAATTTCAGACGCTGAAGATCTGAAACAAAAACTGAAATTGCTGGAGAAACTCAACTGGTCTGGTTGCATCTGTGGGGAGAAAGCAGAGTTAAAGTTTTGAGTTCAGCGGCTTTTCCAACACCACTCTAATCTAGACCCTCCTTCAGAACTGAGCAGCTATGTGAAAAAAAATCTATCTCTTCCAGATTGAGATCATGAACAATGGGAGAGGTAGACCATTACAGTGATGATCATAAACCGAGCTAAGGTATGAAAATAGAAAAACGTGAGTAAAATGAAAATTATTGGTCCATCTAGAGGCAATAATATGTGGCTCTTTGTTATTATATCTTAAAAATTAGACAAATAACTGAAAGCTTTTCATGTATTGCTGTTAGAAAGCAGAGTATGGAGAGAACTTGTCATCAGTACTGTTATATTAGTTTTAGTGGGCTAAGACACAGACTTATACTTGGATCACCCTATTTGCACTACGGATGGCTAGCATGACAATTCTTTTTGCTGTATAACATCCCCCCTGCTGTATTTATATACGGCTTTGCCGTGACCACACCATTTACAGTCTTGGGGCAGGATGTGAGGTCAGCACCCTGACATTGGGGTCAAATCTGGATCTTGACCTCAGTGCATCAGGGGTGCTGTCATCTGGCAGTGGTTGGTTCTCAGTGGTCTGACAGCCTATTAAGGGCCTCAAAACTGGTGGGTCAACAGGACGTCTACTAGCAGGGGGTCAACTTGCAAGTGGGGGAGAGGGAGGGAGTCTTCATCTCAAGATGCCGTCTCAGCAACTTTAACAACTTTTGAATTAAAAGAAATGGCTACATCCACAAGAAGGGTGGTCTACAGAGTTACTAGAAAATAGCTGTCCTTAATTGGGTTTTTGTTCATCTTAAGTAGGTATCTGCTACTTGTAGGGTAATAGTCAGGGCAGGAAGGTACCAATAAACTAAAGTGTTAGCCAGTGTTGTGAAATTAAACAATCAACCAGGCTGCATTTTGCCTTCATAGTTAGGTGATGGAGGTGAAGTTTGCAGCCTTGGTCTCTAAGCTTAAATAAGAATTTTCTTACCTTAGGAAACTTCAGAATATAAATTCAATAGACCACTTCTCTATGTGTAGAGATTGAATAAAATGGAGCTTTATTCACTGGAATTTAAAAATATGACAAGTTATTGAAACATTTGAGAGGTTGAGAGGGCTTCATCGAATAGTTGTCGAGAAGCTGTTTCAAGTGGCTGAAGTGTCAAAATGTAGACACTGTGTCTCTGATACGGGGTTGGCCATTTAGGATTGAAATTGAAAAGAAATTTGTGATTCAGACATTTTTAATCTTTGAAATTCTCTATCCATAAAGATATGAATGTGGAGTCAATACTTATATTTGAGTTTGGAGAGCATCATGTTTTTGGTCGCTAAGGGATCAAGCGATAAGTGTTAGCTGGGATGCAGAAGTTCAGCAATGATCTTACTGAATGGTGGAGCTGGCTCCAGAGACCTTATGGCTGATTGCAGCTCCTATTCCTAATGTCCTTATGTTTGCATTGTACACAAAAGCAAAATGTAAGAAAACAAAATACACCTTAAACTCAAATAAAACAGAGATGCCTTGATGAGCATATATGCATGAAAGGAATTATTGTTAGTGTCTCTGGTATTTCACCATTAGTCTAGTCAGGATAAACCATCAATAATTTTCTACCCAGCTAGTAATTCAATCAATCTTTAATTGAAGGTTTTAAACTAGGCAGTAATTTTCTGCCTTACATACTAATGTGCTCATTTGTTTCTCTTGCATCTTTGAATAGGACACTGTAGATCTAAACTTGACTAAGACTCCAGTTCATCATTTAGGTTCACACTTCAGGGTAATACTGGGAAATGCTTCATTCTCAGGGATACCATGCTTCATGAGATATTAGATTGAGACTCCAACCCTAACTCTATTGAAGTCTGCATGTTCTGGCAGACATTAAAGATAAAACAGCAAAATTTAAAATGACTGACAATTTGCTTTGTGTCCTGACCTGCATTATCCACTGTAATGACCCTTCCAGTTAAACCAAAAATTGAGATTTGATTTAAATTCTGGACACATACATGCCTTTGATGAATTTCCCTTTTCCCGAACTTGAGTATATTTAATTTGCATCCTTCTCAGCTCTCGTTTAAACATTTCTTACTCCCGATGTACAGTTATTGTTGTATTTTCCATCTATCAGTATTTTTGATCATAGAATCACTTTTGTGTGGAAGCAGGCTATTTGGCCCATCAGATCCACACTGCCCCTCCAAACACTATCCCATCCAGACCCACCCTGCCACTCCATCCCCCTGCCCCTGCATATCCCATGGCAATCCCACCCAGCCTGTGCTCCCCTGGACACTGTGGGCAATTTAGCATGGCCAATCCTGCACACCTCTGGACTGTGGGAGGAAACCAAACCACCCAGAGGAAACCCATGCAACAAGGGGAGAATGTGCAAACTCCAAACAGACAGTAATCTGAGGGTGGAATCAAACTCAGGTCCCTGATGCTGTGAGGCAGCAGTGCTAATCACTGAGCCACAATGCCATTCTAATTCGCTAACATTGATTTCTCGATTTTAAGATTGAACATAATTGTGGCAATAGCTTCTCAACATGTAACATATCGCTGTAGGTTTCTGACTTGTTGCACTTTGTTAGCCAGAATCAGGATGAATAATGTTTCTATCCTATTCTGAACAGTGTTATGATCCCAGGTGATATTATTACCAGGCAAGGTCAATCCCAGATAGAAACCTGGCTTGACAGAACATATTTTATTATGCTTTGGTTTTAACAAAGTGATCTTTCACTGAAATGCAGCAAAAATGCTACAGATCTCCCTTCACCGATAATCTATTACCAAAAGAAATGAAGATAAAAATCAAATAATCCAAACTATCTACATATGGTACAAATTTAAAGATTGTAAAATACATAGCAAAGCATGCACTCATTAATTCCAAACTTTCTTTTTTGAATAGAAAAAGCATATAGCTTTTGTACAATATCCAAATCACACCTCTCATTCTGAATCCAAAATGCAACTCAAATAATACTCATACCAACGTTTCTGTATCTAACAACTCAATAGGTTTAAGTCATTTGTAACTTTTAAGCTGGAACAGCTGATAGCTTCCAGGTCCTTCCTGGAACTATCACAAGAACTATCACAACTGCTTAAATGCATGCTTCTTTAAGTAATCTCTTCAGTGTTTTATGCTAACACATGCTTGAAGACCAACTCTAGAGTGGACCACTTTCCTTCCCTTCTCAAGAACTCTTTTCTACACTGCTACCTCATTCCAAGGACTTCACAACACCACCCCTTTCAAAGTCAAAACTGAAATTAAAAGCTTTCCTCCCTTAGCTATAGATGTTCTTATTACGGTTAAAAAGACCAATCTCTAGCACACTCCAGCAAGTCTTCAGACACCGTTATTTACCAGGCTGAGTTGCAAAACAATATAAATAAACAAAAATCCATTAGCACTGCACACACCCAGATCTTAAAAACTGTTTTTAAAATAATTCACCATTCATTTCAGACTGCAGAAATGCTGACAAGTTAATTACTGACTTCAGGCACACAGAAAATCTGCCAGTTACTAACTCAAAAACCAAAAACTCAAACTCACAACAAATAATATTAAAAATTATACCTACAAATCGCACAGTTTACCTAACAACAACAATATAATCACTGAGGAATCAATCCTAACAATAAGTGCCTGTCATACATTTTGTACTGGCATTTTCTCCTTTTTAGCTTTATAGACATTTGCAATATTTATGGTGAATAATTGCAAATCTTACCACAGAACAATTCATTCTGCAACTGCTGTTTTGTAAAATTGTATTCAGATACAACTGTTTCCCGGATATGTAACAGGATCATTTCGATGTTCCCAGTCATTTTGTTCTTCTGTATGAAAATGCAGAATTTCTTATCCTCCCTGCACAGACCAAATGAAAAAGAAAATACTGTGTTTGGATTATTATTAACTCAAATGAATTAAAATCTTCAAATGGCCTTTGCAAATAAATATGTCAACACTGCTATGCTCAGCAATACAGAATTAGAATCTGGAATAAATCCTTCTCAGTGCACATTTAATTGATCAAATGTGGGACTCAAGCAGATGCAGACAAACAACTCCAACATAAGACTGGAAAGAAAAGCAAAATCAGTTGAAATTCCTGCTGCTGATCATTATCCAGTTGTTCAAACTGGGTAAGGTGCATATGTAGGTGTGGATTCAAGGATTATACTGGAACATTCGAGAAGTTTGTGAGCCCTCACTATCCAAGACTATTTGAGAAAATAGTGCTGGGAAAATATTGGCAAAAGAATACTAAAATATAAAAGACCATCAAAGCACTACGTATTGCAAGGAGAAGTAACTATTATTACAGTATGGTAAGGGAGGGAGTACTGTGACGACATTGTCAAGGAAAAGAAAACTGTTTGAGTTAGAACTTTTCTGTCATTTATTATTTATTCTTTTTTGGTTCAGCTGACTGATCTGAAAATTAAAGTTCTAAACTAGAGTAAGGCCAATTTTGACAGTATTAGATAAGAACTTTCAAAAGTTGACTGGGAGAGGCTATTTGCAGGTAAAGGGACGGCTGGCAAGTGGGAGACCTTCAAAAATGAGATAACAACAGTCCAGAGGCAGTATGTTCCTGTTAGTGTGAAGAGCAAGGCTGGTTGGTCTAGGGAAATGCTGGATGACGAGAGAAACTGAGGCTTTGGTCAAGAAAAAGAAGGAGGCAGATGGCAGGTACGAACAGCTGGGATTGAGTGAATCCTTTGAAGGACATAAGGACAGTAGGAGTATACTCAAGAAGGAAATCAGGAGGGTGAAAAGGGACATGAGATAGCTTTGGCAAATATGATTAAGGAGAATGCAAAACGATTCTACAAATACATTAAGGGCAAAAGAGTAACAAGGGAGAGAATAAGGCCCCTTAAAGATCAGCAAGGCTGTCTATGTGTGGAATTGCAGGACAGGGGTGAGATACTAAACGGGTATTTCACATCATTATTTACTGTGCAGAAGGAAGCTAAAGAAATAAATAGTGATATTTTGAAAAGGTCTGTATGACAGAGGGGGAGGTTCTGAACATCTTGAAATGCATAAAGACCATAAGACCATAAGACCATAAGACATAGGAGTGGAAGTAAGGCCATTCGGCCCATCGAGTCCACTCCGCCATTCAATCATGGCTGATGCGCATTTCAGCTCCACTTGCCAGCGTTCTCCCCGTAGCCCTTAATTCCTCTAGACAACAAGAACCTATCAATCTCGGCCTTGAAGACATTTAGCGTCCCAGCTTCCACTGCACTCCGTGGCAATGAATTCCACAGGCCCACCACTCTCTGGCTGAAGAAATGTCTCCGCATTTCCGTTCTGAAATGACCCCCTCTAATTCTAAGGCTGTGTCCACGGGTCCTAGTCTCCTCGCCTAACAGAAACAATTTTCTAGCATCCACCTTTTCAAAGCCATGGATAAATTCCTAGGACCTGGTTAGGTATATCCCAGAACCCTGTGGGAAACAAAGGAAATGATTGCTGCGCCCCTTGCTGGGATATTTGTATCATCGATAACCACAGGCAAGGTGGTTAATGTGATGCCATTATTGAAGAAAGGCAGTAAGGAAAAGCCAGGGAACTGCAGACCGATGAGTGTCTGTGATGTCAGTGATGGCTAAGTTATTGGAAGGGATTTCAAAGGACAGGATATACATGTATTTGGAAAGGCAAGGACTGATTAGGGATAGTCAACATGGCTTTGTGCATGGGAAATTGCGTCTCACTAGCTTGATTGAGTTTATTGAAGAAGTGACAAGACCGATTCATGAAGACAGAGTGGTGGATATTGTTTATATGAACTTCAGTAAGGCATTTGGCAAGGTTGCACATGGTAGAATGGTTAGCAAGGTGAGATTACGTGGAATCCAAGGGGGGCTGGCAAGTTGGTTACAAAATTGGCTCGAAGGTTGGAGACAGAAAGTGGTGGTGGAGGGCTGTTTTTCAGAATGCAGACCAGTGACCAGTAGGGGCTGCATGAATAGGTACTGGGTCTATGGCTTTTGTAATTTATATGAATGATTTGGATGTGAATATAGGAGGAATGTTTAGTAAGTTTTGCAGACGTCACCAAAATTGATGGTGTAGTAGACAGTGAAGAAGGTTATCTCAGAGTACAATAGGACCTTGATCAGGTGGGCCAATAGGCTGAGGAGCGGCAGATGGACTTTAATTGAGATAAATGTGAGGTGCTACTTTTCAGTAAGGCAAATCAAGGCAGAACTTATACTTAATGATAGGGGTCTGGGGAATGTTGTCAAACAAAGAAACTTTGGGGTGCAGGTTCACAGTTTCTTGAAGGTGGAGACACAGGTAGAGAGAGTAGTGAAGAAAACATTTGGTATGCTTGCCTTTATTGGTCAATGCATTGAGTATAGGAGTTGGGATGTCATGTTGTGGCTGTAAAGGACAATGGTTCAGCCACTTGTGAAATAGTGTGTTCAATTCTGATCTCCTGCCGTAGGAAAGATATCGTTAAACTTGAAAGGTTCAGAAAATATTTCCAAGGATGTTGCCAGGGTTGGAGGGTTTGAACTATTGGGAGCAGCTGAACAGGCTGGGACTATTTTCCTTGGAGCGTCTGAGGCTGAGGGGTGACATTATAAAGGTTTATAAAATCGTGAGGGGGATGAATAGTGTGAATAGCTAAGGTCTTTTTCCCAGGGCAGGGGAGTCCAAAACTAGAGGACATAGATTTAAGATGAGAGGGGAAGTATTTAAAAGCGACCTAAGGGATAACATTTTCACTCAAAAGGTGGTGTGTGTATGGAATGAGCTGCCAATGGAAGTGGTGGTGCACATGAGATTAGACTAACTAGTCTGCATGGACGAGTTGGGCTGAAGGGTCTGTTTTCCTGCTGTAAAACCCTATGATTCTATGACTCAGCTGACAGTTAAATGAGTCAAAATGAATGAGCATGAACGATGGATTTTAAGGGGAGCTAGTATCAAAAGTTCTTAGGGCTAAAAAAAAGGGGAGGATAACATCTGAAAGAATAACTCAGACAATAATATGAGAGTCTGAGCAATTTGACATTTTTGAGAGGTCTATCTCTTAGCCTTCATGCAGTGTCTATGTCAGAACATTGCTTACGTCTGGTTTAAAAATAACTCACTTCCTGGCAAGCAACTCCCACAACACAGGTCATTTCAGTATGCTTATCAATACTTATAATATTACCGAGTTTGCTGCCTGAGTGAGGTGTGACACAACCAGCCTTTACTGGATATTTATATTGAGGATTCTACACAGACAACATCATGGAAAGAAATCTCACTGACAATTTGTTCTATCAGTAAACTTCGGATTTATATTTATTCTCCCTATTTCTGATGGTTATTTTTTTGAGAACACTTAATTGCCTGCTAAAAGAAATCCCAAATTACATTGAAGTCTAATAAATAGTGTTGTTACGTCACAGGCTGTGATTTCCTCTGTGTAGTCTGGGCATGCCTCTAGACACCATAATTACAGGAAGCATCTTCAACTAATGCAAAAGAATGCAACGTCACTTTAACTTTGTCACACTGTCGGATGTCTGCGGCAGTTCAAAATCAAAGCCCAAGCAATTGCCGGATGTGAACGTATCAGTTATTATCTAAATGTGGAAGTGAGTGGAAATAGCATCCCACTGAACATGACTGTCAGTGGGTATCCATGTTCAGGTAAAATTTGAAAAGCAGTGCTAAAACAGCATTGTTTTTAATATTGTAGATTTAGTATGCTGTTACCAATGAAAAGTAAAATTAAATTTTCAAAACCAATAGGTCAATAGTAGCAAAACAATTTGAGCATTTGTGTAAAGAGAATAAGGATGAGGGATCCCTTTCAGGAGTACGTAGAGGGAGCTATCATTACCATATTCTCCTATTCTGCAGACACACATTATCCTTGGCATTCCACTGACATAAAACATAATGTATAATATACTTGAGTCATATGAAATAATGGATACTTTTTTTTGTGGTAATCAGCACACTGTGCCTGGTCAAAACTACTAATAGCTCAGAGTGCACTGCCAATGAGTTGTGCTACATAGTTATGTACCAGGAGTTTCTATCTACAGTCCCCTTTGCTGGTGAAGTATCATTGGGAGCTGTAGTGAAATTCTCATTACAGAAACCTCACTTGGTTATCATTTACAAGATTGCATAGTTCAGCACCTTTATGTCTGTCACAACTCTATAAAGCTTTATAATACAGGGCAACGTTGATTATCCGAACAATACGGGCAGGGGGTAGTTTGTTCGGATAATCAAATGTTCGGATAATTGAATGTTCAGATGACACAATTTGCCCAAACACCTGGACCTTGAAATCTTGCTCGGACAATCCAAAATTCATGATCAGAAATTCGAGATTGCACTGTATAGTAAAATGTTTCATCAGAGTCAGATAGGCAGAATATTCAGCTTTTTCAGCATGCAAATATATTCTAGTCATGATGATAGTTTCACGTGCTCATAATCTCTGTTCCTAACGTTATCCCATTTTCCAGAATCAGGCACTTTGCATGTTGGAGATGTTTTGATCATTGAGATTACTTGGGGTCGAGCATGTGGTTATGGCAAATATCAAAAACTAACCCAGATCAATGTTGTTTGCTGAATGAAGATTTTCTTTATGAAGTACCTCAGTTTATGCAGTTGTCTAATCATCTGCTCTCTCTCTTTAGATCCCTCTCTGCTATGATAACAATGTTGCATGCCAGGAATGAACAAACACTGCTTAGGCCATATTTTGATGGCTATTTTGTGACAAAAATCATATAACTAGTGAGGTCATTACAGACCCAATGGAATGGGTGAAAAATTTATGTCAAATTCTGCTGTGACAGAAAAGTTAGTCCACCCTTAGCTGTAAAGACCACCAAGTTCTTGTTAAGTTAGAATTCGACAATTGTTAGGAGGTAAGACTATAAGAAATAAAAGCACCAGGAAGCCATTCAGCCCATCAAACCTGTACCACTATTCAATAAGGTCATGGCTGATCTGCCCAAGACTCAAAACGTCAGCTCTTTTCTCTCCTTACAGATGCTGCCAGACCTGCTGAGATTTTCCAGCATTTTCGCTTTTGGTTTCAGATTCCAGCATCCACAGTAATTTGCTTTTTTTTAACTTCTGCTCCTATGTTTCATAGTTTTATGGTTATGAACTTGAGAAACTGATGGTGAGTCACTTCACCAACAACTTCATGAGCCATTGCAGTCCATGTGATGTAGGTATACCCAGACATTTAAACAAAAACAGGGGTATTTTGGGCACTTTTGGTAAATTTTTGCAAAGCGCAGATGTCTGAGGTTAGAACTACACTAAGGTTGTTTTTGATTTTTTTTGTGTTTCATTTTTGTTAACAAACTTTCCCTTTCAATGACCTGACAACTTAGTCAAACAAGAAAAGCTCTCTTTCAATTCAAACTATCCTGTTAGCCAATTGCGTTCAAGGCTTCAATCATTTGGTTTGACTGTGTACATTTAAACCATCCAGTCAGAAAATCAAAATTGTTACAGAATGAAATGTGCACATTTAATAAACTGTTGTGATACTGTGGAATTCACTTATGGGCCAGGTGCATACCAGCAGATGCTTGCCAGCTGTACTACTGAGTGGGTGTGAGGACAGAGATAAGTTAAATGTAAATAGTTTTGTGTGGGCAATTGGCTTTCAATGCATTCTCCTCAATGGCTGTCAAAAATAAGGACATCTAACTTCTCCTGTTGGTGGAGTCAAGTTTAAACTTTACCCAGTAACACAAAATCCTGCAATAAATCCTCTGTGTGTGCCACAGAGAACAATCATTTTCTAGAGTCACGCAGCCAGTACAGTGTGCGGCTCATAGTGGGAGGACAGATTTATCTTGGCTAGATCTGGGTATCAATTTGATCATTTAATGTTGAAAAATTATCACTGCTACATTTTTCGACCTGTAATTAGGTGAATATTTATAAAGGTTTTCTATGTATCATTGAATGATCTTCCAATGCTCCAAATGTTAACCAGAACCAATGAGCCATCAGGTTCTGACCATTCCTGATCACTGGAGAAATTCCAGTCCCAACATTCTTCCTTGAACAAAGAGCTTTTATGGTGGACGTCAAATTAGGCAATTACATCATTTTCAGATGACTAAAAATAACCAACTGAATAGTTTCTTTTAATATTCCTAACACTGCAAAACAATAAATTACCCCATCTGTTCAGAACTTGCAGCAACTTGAGTAAAAACACTCATAGCAACTTTCAACTGCCCAGTTTTAAACAACTCTACTTTATTCTTTCTGCAAAACATATTTATTTTTTGCTTTGTGCGATTTGAAGCATATTTTTCTGTTTCCTTCTTGTGTTTTTTTTCTAAATCTTCAAAGTTATTGGATTCAAAATGAAAGATTGAGAAAAAAGTTGATATCAGCACTCCAGAAAAGTGAACAATATTCCACCACATTTCAGACTTTATGCCTAATGGTGGGTCAAAAGACTCAGAAGGTGACTACTCACTCATGACTAGCCACAGCATTTATGTCTGTTTAATTTCTGAATATGGTGGAGGGGATTGGGGCATTCAGGGATATTAGTATCATTGAATATCATGGGAAAGTGATAAAATATCGCTTGTTGGAGATGGTCATTATCTCTTTTGTGTGGTGCAAATTTATACGTTTGAATCTGAATGTTGTCTTGTTCCATGCCAGACAAAATTATTTCATTATTTGAGGCATTATGCATGGAAGTGAACACTGTGCAGTCATTAGAGAACATCTGAATTTTCTGAAAACAGGCTACACCTTCATTGAATGTACCAAGAACCAGTATAACAGGGATATAAGTCAGGGGTACATTAGTCAGGACTTAAGATGATTCATAGTTTGCTCTCTGTAGAGAGAATAACTGACTTGGTGTTTTTCATTGCCTAAGAGCCAAACCAATTAATAACCATTGTTCATTGTCATTAAACCGAGAGTTCCCAATGCATAATATTTTAACATGTTCAAAATAAGTGGTGGAACATCAGCCTCTGAACCAGGTCAGTTGAAAACAAAGCTGTGTATTTGACTCTCCAGCATTACACTAATTGAGTCAAGTCAAGATTAAAACATTCAAGGTCAAGATTCCTGATGAAGGACTCTTGCCCAAAACGTCGATCCTATTGCTCCTTGGATGCTGCCTGACCTGCTGTGCTTTGCCAGCACCACATTCTTGAGTCTGATCTCTAGCATCTGCAGTCCTCATTTTCTCCAAGGTTAAAATATGGCTATTTAATATATAACTCCCTCCTGTTTTGCATTCAGTACATCTTTAACACACCACTGTAAAAATGTAATTAAACTTACAGTTGGATCCTCAGAAGATTTTCAGTTACAAAAGTGAAAAGATTCCAAACCGATTGACATTTTGGCATTAATGTTTAATAAAGTGTTAAACGTCAATGTGTGTTAGAAAGGTCAACTCACTAAAACTGGTATCTTGCTTTTTTGAGAAAATGACCAATTTGATAGACTTTAATGTATTTCATTTTAAAAAAGTGTTAGGGTGTTATCCTTCATCCTTGACAAAGAGAATATAAGTAGAAAGATTGTGTTTTCTTCTTATGTGACTCTCTTTAAATTTTTGTTCACCCAAATGCCATGCCACTCACACACATTGAATTGCTAAAAATAATCAAGTATGTCATGTGCAGTTTTCATTTGCATGTGACATTTGTCACTGAGCACAGAAAAAAAACAATGCACCATTGCTGAACAGGTTTTTGTGCAATGTGCTAATTCATAAGGTTTAGGGGATTGGGGGATAAGGTGGGAGGCTGGGTCTGGATGGGATGCCTTTCAGAGGGTCTGTGCAGACTCGATGGGCCAAATGGCCCCTTTCTGCACTGTCAGAATTCTAAGATTCTCCGGTGTCTGGAATTAATGGTCATTCGATTTTAGTTTATCTTTAAAATTGACTTGGAAGGAACCAAATTAAATGGCACAGATAAAATCACTAATCAAATGCTGAGAATTATAGCCCAAAAGATAGCAATGCCAACCAATATGTCCTCTGAAACGTTACAGACAGAGGTACATGGTGGATCTTACACAGGTTCTTACCACCCACTTTTGTACATTCAGATTGTTCAAATCAACTGGGACATCATAGAATTTGGGATTTGAACAGTTTTTAAACTGGCTCTGATCCAAGAACCCATGGCAATCAGAGTGTTGTTTACTACATCACAAAGGAATGTTACTCTTTAGCATTATATTAAAAAAAACACCTTCCCTTAACATGGAACCACAACACAGACACAACACATCACTCTCTTGTTTCAAAACAGTTGAATGTTCTTGCCAAATATAATGATGCATAACAGAACATGGATTGTCAGATAATGAACACAGCATTTTGATCCTTTGAGGTCAGACTTTTAATGGTTCCTCTCCTCTCCACTTCTTGCCCCATAACGTTGGTGAAGCACCTTGGTATGTTTCCTGTAGTGATTGGGACCAGGTGGACCTCATTGACTATGAGGTTCTTGATTGGGGTTGTTAATCTGGGCCAGTCAGAAATTGGCTGACAAATGTAACTGGGAGAAGAGGTGGGCACCACCGGGCATGGAGTGCTTTGTTTCCCCCATCAACTCTATTTTGATTTAACCCCTACTCTCCCCTTCACTTTTTCAATCACTTAGGCATTGTCCTTAAGTAATGCACTGCTTGTCACTGGCCACTCGGGTGTTTTTCTTTCCTGGTGGTGGAATACGAATAAAGTTTTCTGCACTCGATAATTCTTGACTGTGTCCTACACCTATGTGCACACAAAAAAACCCCAAGTGATTTAGAATCTCCTCAGAGAGAAAAAAAATATAAAAAGGGGATTAGAATCTCCTAAATTCAGGAATTGACTCCAAGCTGGCTGGCACAACGAAATAAAGGGTGACTCAGAGACGGGATACTGGCTTCTATACAGTTATTCCATGTGGACAAAGTCAGAGATCGCGCAATGTCGGGTTGTGGTGCAGTGGGTTTGTTTGAGGTAGCTGGCTTTCTGAGAGCTGCTCCTTCGCCAGGTGAAGGTCACCTGCTGGGGGTGCAGCACTCTGGGAGCTTTTGGTTTTGGGTGGACCTGTTGCACTGTAGCCTCGTGTTGTGTGACTTCTGACAATATTCAAAGTGACAACACATTAGCCAGTGGCATTGTGGCGGATTTTGTTCTTACTTCAGTGGGGAGCTGGCTCTTGGGCCAGTTGGCCACAGCCAGTAAAACAAAAAAGAGGAGAGTAAAATATATAGCCAAGAGTTGAGAATCTTCTCAGTGGAGGACTGACTCCAAGCTGGCTGACCACAGCCAGTGTACAGTGCACTAGTAAATAAAGGTGACTTGATGATAGGACACAGGCCTCTGTGCAGTTATTTCAGTGGCAATGGGAGAAAACAGGATGTGCCTGACCATCATTCGCTTGCAACTGTTATCTTAAAATTGGGGCAAAGATTTCTGTCATCATACCTCTGTTTGAGAAGCTTGATTCATTTGACACATCTGTCGAAGACTGAGCCCAGCATGTGGAAAGAATGTGATATGTTTTTTGGGCAAATAATTTGGGGCAGAAAAGCAACAGGTATTCCTTCTGACTGTATGTGGACTCATAGCATTTTCAGTTATAATGGGTTAACTCTTTCTGAGGCACCAGGCACTAAAACCTTCCAAGAATTGACAGATTTGATAAAGGAATATTATGATCCCAAACCTCCTCTAAACCTGAGATGCTGTCAGTTTTATTCAGCTGTTAGAGAACCAGGGAATCCATATTGGGGTTTTGACAAGCTATTGTAGTTGCTGTCTTGAGACTGCAAAGACCTAACTTGAGTAGGAAAACTTGTAGGCCAGTACCCAGGAAAGTGCTCAACCTGGACAGTTCCCCTACATGTGGTTTGGAACAATTAAATTGTATACTGGATCCCAAATTGGAACCAATTAAAATTAATGTTTTATTAAATGGAGACCCAGTTTCTATGGAGGTCGATAATGGTGCAGTTGTATCTGTGCTTCCAGAATTTGTCTTTAATATGATTTGCTTGGGTCTCGAACCTTCAAGTTTGTGCAAGACTTCAGCCAGATTGAGAACATACACTGGGGAACCATTGTAGTTTGAGGGTATGACCTTGGTTCTGCAGTTGGTGCAGTTACCACTGATAGCAGTGAAAGGCTTAGGCCCAATCCTATTGGGGTGGAATTGATTGAGAAAGATTCACTTTGACTGGCTCAACATTAGTTGATTAGAAAATGGCTGCCTCAGTGAAGTCCTAGTGGAAACCTAGTGAAAACGAGGGGTGTTTCAGGAAGAACTTGGGACTATTAAAGAGGCCTTTACATGTTGATCAGGAAGCAATTCTGAGATTTTACAAGGCCCACCTGTGCCATTTTCCTTTCTGGCAAAAGTAGAGGTGGAAATCAGGAGGCTGGAGAGTGAAGGATTCATCAAACAGTTTGTGGAATGGGTAGTACCAGTGGTACAGATTGTGATGCCTGTTGGCTCGGTTCACCTTTGTGGGGATGTTAAACAAATGGTAAACCGCTTCTTGCAGCTGGATAAATACCCAATCCCTCACAAGGATTTATACACAAAGTTGGCGGGTGGGCTGTTCTTTATGAAGCTGGACATGAGCCACACCTATCTACTAGTGCAACAGGATGAGGAGTCCCACAAGTGTGCTACAGTTAATACCCATAAAGGTTTGTACCAATATACAAGGCTGCCATTTGAGGTATCATCAGCCTTTTCCAGTGGAACATGGGAACCTTTTTACAAGGGCTACCCCAGATTGCCATTTATCTGGATGTGCTAATAACAGGGAAGACCAATAAAGTGCACTTGGAGAGCTTGGACATGATGCTTAAATGTTTCCTCCAGGTGGGCTTACACCTTAGAAGGGAAAAATGGGTATTCTATGTGCCCCAAGTGACCTACATGGGTTACAGAGGTTGAAAAAACCAGGTTACACCCATCAGTAGAGAAAGAGAGGGTGACCAAAGGAACCCCAATTCCCCCACCTGTACCAGAGCTTAGGACTTTCCTTGGGTTGGTGAATCATAATGGCAAATTTATACATAACCTACCTTCCATCTTGGCACCATTACCCCTGCTATTGAGAAAGGATCCCCCTTGGGAATGGTCACATAGCCAAGTAGCAGCCTTTATGGAAGTGAAAAAAATCCTGGATTTACCAAGAAACTCTATGTACAGCAAATCAGGGCAGGGCTTGTACACTTAATGGTAAGGTCCTGGGGAATGTTTCTAACAAAGAGACCTTTGAGTGCAGGTTCATAGTACCTTGAAAGTGGAATCACAGGGTAGTCAAGAAAGCGTTTGATACCTTTGCCTTTATTGGTCAGTGCATATTGCAGCTGTACAGGACATTGGTTAAGCCACTTGTCGATTTCTGAATTCAATTCTGATCTCCCTGCTATAAGAAGGATGTTGTTAAACTTGACAGGGTTCAGAAAAGATTTACAAGGATGTTGTCAGGATTGGTAGGCTTGAGCTACAGGGAGGGGCTGAATTGGCTGGGGCTATTTTCCCTGGACTGTTGGAGGCTAAGGAGTGACCTTATAGAAGTTTATAAAATCATGACGGGCATAGATAGGGTGAATAGTCAAGGTCTTTTTCCCACGGTAGGCGAGTCCAAAACTAGAGGGCATAGGTTTAAAATGTGAGGGGAAATATTTAAAACGGACCTAAAAAGCAACTTTTTCACACAGAGGGTGGTATGTGTATGGAATGAGCTGCCAGAGGAAGTGGTAGATGCTGGTACAATTTCAGCATTTAAAAGGCACCTGGATGAAAACATGAATAGGAAGGGTTTAGAGGGGTAAGGGCCAAGTGCTGATAAATGGGACTTGATTAATTTAGGATGCTGGTCAACATGGACAAGTTGGACCAAAAGGTCTGTTACTGTGCTGTACATCTCTATGACTCTGTAATTCTATGTGAACTTAGCTAATTGGTTGAATATGATTTGAGGAAATTATTTTGTGTTTAGCTCTATGTAATCTGGAAAATGAAGCCATAAGGTTAAAAAAAAATGACAGGTAAGTTACTCCATCCATTTACAATTGAAACAGAGAAGAAACAAGTGAACTGAGGGAGCTGGACTTCCAGGTGAAAACATGTAAAAGCCAACAGTGTCTCAGACTGAAAATGATGAATTCATTTCCTGTGGGATTATGTCTGATTCTCATACTGCGGTGGAGGTAAGGTAGGTAAAGTTGCCAACTGAAGGCTGTGCTATGAAGTTTAAATATTTCCACTGTGGGACCTTTCAGTGATGCAGCCTAGTAACAAAGGAGGGTCATGACCTTCAGCAACCTACACATATTTCTCACTCATGATCATCTTGTTACATTAAGAGCTTGTGTAATACTGTTATGTTCAGCTTCATGCTATGGTAACTGGTTGCCAGAATTAACAGCTTAAACTGTTCACAAAAAGAAAAACTTCAAATTCTTCTTGTTGAAACTTGGTATATATTCCTGTTATTTACTGCAGTGATAAACCAATTAAATGTGCTGCTTAGAAAAAGCGTTGAACAAGTGGTTCTGATGTTTAGTATACTTAACAATAATCGTGGATGTGGTATTAATTAGACTGGCCACATTGTTGCATGTGTATATGCACACAAGTACTCACATACTCGTGGACTCAGAAACTCAGGTACACGAACATGCACACTCACACAGACACACAGATGCACAACGCACACACAACCCACACACTCACAAAGACACAGACCTGCACATACACAACATGCACTCACAAACATGCACACACTTGCACAGAAACACACAGACAGACCCAGCCCCATACACTCACACACAAAGACCCATATAATCAATCACACACACACACACACAAACTCCACCACTTTCCCTTCCCCCCATCAATCCTCTCAGGGTCACAAGTATCCACACTCATTGACACACAAACGAATTGCATACATATTTTCAACGAAAACCATTAAAGGTGTGCCAAAATGTAAGGAACCTCAAATTTAAAATTAAATCATTAATGAGTACCAGGATAACTGCAGCACCATACAGGGATTATAAAGTCTTATTGCATTGAACGCAACAAAACAAGGTCCAAGATAGCCCAGAGAGACAATGCAATATCCAATTTGTTTTATGTGATGTTATTGCAAAATTGGTAACACAGATAAACAGCACTAAAAGTCAATTATAACACGGATGAAGGATTTAATTGACTACAATTGAGATGCAAATATTAACATAGAGGTCTCATTATTTGAACTATATTGAACAGTAAACACTCTGCTGTTATCATGTTGCGTCAGCCCTAAGTTAGCCTCCCAGCTGTCATTTACTTCAGAAAATTCATTCACTGTGACAGAAATAGCAGTGACACAGAATGAAATCATAATACTTTACAATGGCTAGATTTTTAAAGTTGGTACTGATGTTGCATTTGCCCAAGCATAAACATTCCCCTGAGGCAAATAGTTTAGAACGGCCTAAATAACAACGACATCATTCAATCAGCAATATGATAGGTTATTTTAATAGAATAGCCTAGTCTATGCTTTGCCTGGAGTGTACTCTCATATTCAATTGCTCAGTGTTTTATTGTGCACGTCTGTTGACTCTTCTCTATTTAGTGTGTTGATAGTCAAACCAGGGTGTGATTTCAGAGAAAAAGAATCGAAACTGACAGGACAAAGCTGTCATCTTGACAGCAGACATTTTAGAAGTATTGACCGAAACTCTCATTCATACCGAGAAGGTGACATTTCTGCAGAAATTACTGGAGAAACTCCACAGGGCTGGCAGCATCTGTGGAGAGAGAAAGCAGCATTAACTTTCTGAGTCCAGTGACTCTTCTTCAGATGATGTTATTCGAGCTGTTGAGTTTCTCTAGCAATTCCTGGTTTTGTTTCTGATTTCTAGCATCTGCAGTTCTTTGTTTTATTATGTCATTTCTGGATATCTCTGAGGCATGAAGCCTGAGGCATGAATTGGTGAGAAAATAGAGGATAATTTAAATTTACATGTTCCAGCACCCGTCCTTTCTTTACTAGGAGATCTGCCCACTTCATAGGAAGGCTAAATTTCAGGGTTTAAGCCCTATTTGTTCTCTACAGGTTGGGAGTGTCTGGATGTAACACTGACCTGGCAAAAAAGAGATACTTGTACATTGTCTCAGAACAGATAGCCAGTGAATAATTGAGCAGTAAATACGCTTAATAAATAATCTGGTTCAAAGATAAAGGTAATTGTCAAATGAAATTTTTCTGCTGGAGCTGCGAGAGATCCATTATGGTCAGAAACTGTCAAACTAGTTCAGATTGTGAAGTTACACAGTGATACCCAGTACCATATCTAGTTCAAAGTAAAATGATCTGCAGTTCCTGCTTAAAGTGGAATCATTTCCAAAAGATGTGATGTTCATTGAAGAAGGCTTCATAGGTTTGACGTATGGGGACTCACTTCCTGGGGATGAGATACAGCGACTGATTCCCCTCATAGATAGTAAAACTTCAGATCTTTTCAAGGAATGTTCAGTAGGGATTGCAAGTGTGTCACTGCCATACCTCATTGAGGTTGGAGTGAAAATATTTTTATTGAGCAACAAACACTTTAATTGGTTTTTTTTCATGATTCTCTCCCATTTTTGTGACAATTCTTCAAGTTTGTGATGACTGAATTATTTTGGTTTTGAGAACGTTCACAGTTCCCGTATCAAAAATTTATCCTCAACAGCTTTACATTCTATATGGTCACTGTATGACACAAAAATGGTGAACATGAATATGTATCAACCTTAAGGCTGTCAAAAAAAACAGTCATTCCAGACAATTACCACTTCCTCACAGCATCATTTCATGACACCACATCCTCCATGAAACTTGAAATGTGGCGGAGCTATTTGCAGATACTATTAGCAGAATAGCAGAAAGCTCATAACTAAAAGTTTTTGTTATTCATGGAGTTATCTTTCAGGAGCAAAGAAATCCCCCTAGAACCTAACACATTTTAGAAGACCATTCCTTTCATCTGTCAGGGATTGAGGGAATGCTCAATCTATTTGACAATGTCATTGTCCATGGAACACAATCATTGATTTTCAGCCATTCTCATTGAACTCTAAACACAATTTGATTTTCAACAGGGACAGCGTTGAAACTTAACTTTCTCGGGTACAGAGTGACAGAAGATGGAGTTAAGTCTGAAACACACAACATACAACTGCAAAAACATTCATGTACTTCTAGCCCGAATGAAGGTAAAAGATTTGACAATCATCTTCAGTAACTGACTTGTATATACATTCATTTCTAACTATGCTGAGATATGGGGCCTCTTTGAAAACCAGTGCATAAAGATACGAAATGGGAATAGACAATAGTCAGAGGCTGACACATCAAATGTGAAGTTAGCATTTCCACCAGTCCTCATGCTTTCCAGAACATATAAAAAACAAACATCACAATAGATGCACCAGAGAAACTGATTAGAGTTATACTTTCGCAGTACTGTGTAAGAAAAAAACTATTAGTTCCCTATAATTAGTTCCACCCATTGTTGGAAATTGAACACAAATCCCATACTAGAGAGCAGGAAGCACAAGCCTTGACCTACGTTTGTGAACTGGGAGGAAGTGGCGACTGTGATGCTGGAAAAGCACAGCAGGTCAGGCAGCATCCGAGAAGCAACAGAATCAACGTTTTGAGCATAAGCTCTTCATCAGGAATGTGGGGATGGCCCAAGGGGGCTGAGAGGTAAATGGGAGGGGGTGGGGCTGGGGGGGGGGGAAGATAGCTGAGAATGCAATAGGTGGAAGTTGGGGGGTGAAAGTGATAGGTTGGAGGGAAGGGTGGAGTGGATAGGTGGGAAGGAAGATGGACAGGTAGGACAGGTCATTAGGGGGGTGCTGAGTTGGAAGGTTGGATCTGGAATAAGGTGGAGGGAGGGGAAATGAGGAAACTGCTGAAATCCACATTGATCTCTTGTGTTTGGAAACTTGTGAATATTGACACATGTATCTCTACAGTAGAAAGTTCACTTTTCACATCTGTCACAAAGAACCGACTACAGTATTAATCACATCAGGATCTGGTCAGTTGTCTATGCATCTCAGATGGTCAGATCATTTTTATTAAGGTTAAGGATCTTCCATGTTCCTGCAACTGAATAGCTGACATGCTAAAACAGTGTTAGCAATAGTGAAGAGCCTTGCAAAATTGTAGGTCACATGGTAGCAATAATCTCATATACCTACATGAAACTTGTAACTTGGGGAGAGTTGAAGGTAGGTTTGATGGCAGGTTTGACAGCAGTCTGAGAGTTAATATGTCAAAGGGGAAATCATTTCAACAATCTATTCATATCCTACTTGCAAATATCAATCTACTCCACAATCTCCAACTGAAAAAAAAAGTGTTCAAACCTTTGATGGGTCATAACGTTCACATGACACTGACCCTACATAAGGCAGCACTGCCAACCAATGAGAAGATCAGAGCAAAATCAGAAGAAATCACAGAATAAAGCAGTAATGCACAAACATAATTTAACAAACAAATGCATCGCAAGAAAACAAAGGTTTAAAGTTGGACACTGAGTTCACATCAAACAGCTAAATAAGGTAAGAAGACATAGGACTGGGAGTAGACCATTCACCTCCGCCAGCCTGCCCTGTTATTCAATAGGATCATGGCTGATCCGACATTTCTCTTGTACACTTTCCTGCTATTTCCCTGTAACCATTGATTCCCCTATTGATCAATCTATCTATCTATCTCAGCCTTAAATATACACAAGGACTCTAGCCCCCACAGCCCTGTATGACAAGGAGTTCCAAAGACTCAGAAGAAATTTCTCCTCAATTCAGTCTTAAATTGACACCTCTTTATTCTGAGAGTATGCCGTCTGGTCCCAGAATTTCCCATGAGCAGTAACATCCTCTCAGTGCTTACCTTGTTAAACCCCTAAAGAATCCTGTATGCTTCAATGAGATCAGCTCTCATTCTTCTAAACTGCAGATAGTAGAGTCCCAAACTTTTTCATCTTTGCTCATAAGCCAATCCCTCCATACCAAGGATCATTGAGTGAACCTTCTCTGACATGCCTCCAACAAAATAACTTATTTTCTTAAATCAGGGGCCAACAGTGCTCACAGGTATGCAGCTGACTACTCTGACACTTCAACCCCCTTGAAATAAGGGCCAACACTCCATTAACCTTCCTGATCAGCCGATGCACCTGAGTGTTAACTTTCTGTGTTTTGTGCGTAAGTCCCCCCAGTGTCACTTTGTTTCACAGCTTTCTGAAGTTTCTCTATGTTTCAATAATACTCTGTTCTTTTGTTCTCCCTTCCAAAATGAACAACTTCACATTTTTGACTGACCACAAACTCATTGTCTCAGCCAAGAGCAAAGCAGAGTCTTTGGTTGCTCAGCATCAAACTTGCCTGTTGGTTGATAACATAAAATGGAGCATGAGATGCTTGATAGTGAGCAGACCAGGATATTTCAAAGGCAATGAGTATGAGGACACATTTTCGTGAGTTACTCATCTTCCTCATTGAGCAGGACACGTTGAACCACAACGCAAAATTTATAGACCTTATCACAGCCACTAATAGCCTTCCTGTCTCAAAGATCATTTCTATACTTAGAGAAAACAGAAACACTTAACACTAAGACATGACTCAATGTACATATATTTGCTGTTTAATGTACGCAAACATTTTATTAACTGCCATCTATTGGACCAGGAGTTGATCAAATATTCTGGATAATCAAGAGGTACGCATAGTCATCATAAATCCTGATCAAGCGAAGCTTTGAGATAACAACATTCCTCAAAAAATCTGTAAAAACATCAACACACCTCCTAATTTCAATGTAAAAAACACATGTTAAGTGATAGAAGTGTAATTCAGGAGGTATTCACGCCGCTGTCATACTTTATTTACTCAGACAAGGTGGTAGATCACAGTATTTGAGTTTTACAATTTTTGTCAGTTATCAAGAGTGTCAGTTGATGTAGTTGCTGTAGTTTAATGTAAAGTAATGGGCCAAATTCTCTGAGGAGGGGCAATTTCACACAGATTACCACTTTGGCACTTCTTTTTTATGAAGTTAGGGAGCTCTATATTTCTGAAAGGGGATTCTCATCAGGGCTCCCTTTGCTCGTTCCTCCCACCCAACCCAACATGAAAAGAGATTGGACCAGCCTATCTTAGTGACATTGAATGAAGTACTGTTGAAATGCAGAACTTCATATGTTCAAGTCATAAAATGCAACGCACACCTTCATGCTTTCAGTAATATAATGACACCATCGATGTGTTTTATTTTAAATGGGAACCTGCTAGTTGCAGGAAAGCTGCAGATTCATTTAACATTTTCTTAAATGGCAAAGGGAAATTAAGCCATATCACTTTGCATTGTTCAGTCAATGACTGTTGTAGACTAAAACTCCAGTGACCTTCAGGATTAGATTATGACATGATACCAGCCGCATTTGATGGAATTCTGGCATTCTGAATGTTTTTATTTTCTTTTAAAACTCCCAAAAGGAGAAAATCAACTGGAAATGAGAAGATTCCAGTTTAGTTACTGGCAAGATCTCTTTTATTCAACCTCACTTTACATGCTGCTTTGACACATGAAGCTTTAATCGGCAGTGTATTTAACAGAAAATAGTGTGACATTGAGTTGATATTCTGAGGTAACAAATGGAAAACACTCATTGCCTGAAAACTGGCTATATTTTGATGGTGCCATGATTACAGTAAAATCACAGTTCAGTGCTCTGATGGTAATAACACTGTTTCTGAAATAGTTCCAGCAGTTACAAATACAGATCTTATAACAAACCACATGTAGTAACATATACATAATTTCATCCTCACGTAACAGTGACTCACTATTTTATGATTATAGAAACTGTACTTTTAGTATGATACCTATGCAATTAGTGAAGTTGAAACTAATTATATAAATTATTGGCTCAGATATTCCACTGGCCAGAGAGTTTGTTGTAGAGGCACAGACTGGATTTACATATCATGGCCCAGTGGAATCTTTGACACAGCAGATTTTGTGAGAATTGCCTGGGAATTTAGATCTTCAGATTAGCAATTTCCCAAAACCTGAAACCCTTTGAAAAAGTCCCTTAAAGTTGGAAACTTCAGAGGGTTCTGACTGAGTTAAGTTTAATATTTATCGAGGAACTGTTTGAGGATTATAAACTACTCTAACTCCTGGGTAATGATTAAAGTGACACCCCCACCCCATCAGTAACCCTACAGACGTACCTTCCTTGACTTCAGACACTCCTGGAGTTCTGAAATCATCCATGACTGGGCACCCATTTGATCTAACCCAAACAGTTACCTTTCCCACCAACCTTCCCTGGACCCAACTCCCATCTCCCCTCTGCCAGCCTAATCCACTGGACTAGACAACCTCTCCAGCTATCAGATCCAACATCTATGTGCCCTGGCACCAGCAGACTTCCATCTAGACCTGGAATACATAGATTCCTGGACAGGTTCAAAACAGGAGACCCCTATTCAGGAATCTCCAACACAGAAGTCAGTTGAGTGAGTTTTTAATCCGCCAGGCTTTCTTGGATAAATATCTAGTGGGTAACTTTTAATCTGATCGGGGCGGAAATAGGAATTCCAACCTGATCAGAATACCTGGTTCAATGTTTCTCTCAAACAACCCGAGATATTTAATAAAATCACCCGTGCTGGAATAAAAACAGATTTAAAATAAACTTGAACCAAATTTTCCCAATCAGACTAGTTCCCTTTTACATGGAACAGAAATAAACTGAAAATGAGTTTTTGGTGCATTTTTACCACATCCGTCTGTAATTTTCTGTAGTATGTAAAATCTCTTCCTTGTCACATGTACAGCACTTTCGCAGTGACCACTTATCTGGAATTTAATGAAACTGTTGCTGGGAAATATTAATACAAAATAAAACTGGGGGAATTATTTTTAAGAGTAAAAGCTTTTATGGATTTGTACAAAGTTGTTAAGAGAGATATAGAAATTTGATTTCCATATGTCTTCAGTATTTTCAAACTTAACTCAATGGTAAAATTTTCACATCAGAGCCAGATTATGACTGAGATTACACTCAGGTTGAGAACCCACTTGGGCACATCCACAATGGACATTCCAGGATAGAACTGAGGGAGGGCCACACTGTCAGAAGGACTACCTCTCAGATATGATGTGATGTGATCCAATGTAAAATTGCAGCTGCGTTCCAGATGAAGATAACAGGTTCAAAAATACTTGTTTGAAGAGAAGATGAGAGGCTCCCCTGAATATTGTGAAAAATATTTATCTGTGAAGCCACATCAGCAAACAGATGATCTGGTTATTATCTTATTATCATAATGTGAAAGTTTACCACGCACAAATTGTCCCACATTTCCCACATTACAATAGAAGCTACAATTTAAAAAGCACTTGAATGTAGTTAAAAGTTCTTTCCGCTCCCCAGGATAATGAACGAGTCTATGTAAACTCAAATTCCCTCTCTTTTTTAGATCAAGAAATATTTTCTTCTTTTGTTTTGTCTATCATTGCTTACACATTTTGGTTTTTAATAGTTTGGTCAATTTATTTGAAGAACATAACATCATTTTGGATTTTTTTAAAAAAGTGTTGTGTTTCTTCAGAACTTTGCAGTGCTCTGTCACACTTCAGGGCCTTTATTCTGAATCAGAAGTGCTGATAACAAACAATGAGCTGCATTTTAATATCCCACATACAACAGCTGGCTGGTTCTTCTTTACAACCTAAAAATGATGCTCCCAACTCCTATACCCAAATGTCTGAGCAACAAAGGCAGGCATGCTAAATATCTCTGAACTACCCTATCTATATGTGTTGCAATATTTAAAGAATTATGTACCTGAACCCCTAGGTCTCTGTGTTCTACAGCACAACCCAAGATTCTGCTTTGAACTGTATAATTCCTACCCTTGTTTGTTTTACCAAAATGTGACACTATGCATTTAGAGTCATAGAGTTTTAGAGATGTACAGCATTCAAACAGACCCTTTGGTCCAACAGGTCCATGCCGACCAGATATCCCAACCCAATCTAGTCCCACCTGCCAGCACCCGGCCCATATCCCTCCAAACCCTTCCTATTCATATACCCATCCAGATGCCGTTTAAATGTTGCAATTGTACCAGCCTCCACAACTTTCTCTAGCAGCTCATTCCAAATGCGTACCACGCTCTGAGTGAAAACGTTGCCCCTTAGGTCTCTTTTATATCTTTCCTCTCTCACCCTAAACCTATGCCCTCTAGTTCTGGACTCCCCGACCCCAGGGAAAAGACTTTGTCTATTTATCCTATCCATGCCCTCATCATTTTGTAAACCTCTAAAAGGCCACCCCTCAGCCTCCGACACTCCTGGGAAAACAGCCCTAGCCTATTCATCCTCTCCAATTAAACTCCAAACTGCCACTCTTCTTCCCATTGACCCAATTGATCAAGATCTGTTTGTAATCTTCGATTATGTTTTTTACTGTCAACTATACCATGAATCTTGGTGTCATATGCAAACTTACTAACTATGCTTTCTATATTCTCATCTAAGTCATTTATAAAAATGACAAACAAAATGAACCCAGCACTGATGTTTTTCTCAATGCAAATACTTTGTATTATGGTATATTGAGTGGTGAAAGAAATACATCATTAAAATACAATCAAGGTTCAGAAAATAAAATCTAAATTTTTGCTCGGAGATCACTGTCACTGTGATGTGAAATCAACAGGGTATTTGTACCTGATGCAGCAGTGCATACATTAGCTCCTATGAATAATAAATATAAATGAAACGCGATATTGAAAGATTCAACAGACTTTTATTTCAGCTGCTGATATATACAGTCAATGGTATTTCAGTGCCTGGACTAATATTAAGCAATATGGTTACAAAGAATTGCATGCTTTCATAACTTTTCATGCTTCAAGTGGTGCAAATTTAGATTGAGACTGAGACCTTTATACCTTCAGGTTATATGCAGTAATAGAGTGGTGAGATCACAACCAGGTCTGTTAAAGTATATTAACTGTGAGACATAGCATAGCAAACAAATACAATTGGTTCATAGACAGGCATGTACTGCCAATTTGATAATTGTAAAAACAGGTAAAATCGAGCTTACAAGATCAAAACTTCAAACTTCAATGAAATGCTCTGGTGATTTGAAAAGTCATCCCGTTTTGATGATCATATGCCCACCTAGAGACATAAATATTGTTGCACTTGCTTTTGTTTGACAACTGGTGGCAGTCAGAAAAGGCGACTATATCATTTTCTTAATGATCTGATAATGGTCCACTTTTAATTCTGAGGTTTGCTTTTAGAGATCGAAGGATATGTCTAAAAACCATCTTCTCATACAAAACCTTCTATATATGGACAGTGCAAAAAGACAAACTCGCTCAAACCTACAGTTTTGTGTGTGACACCACAGATCATGTGAAACTGGAAGCCCCTTTCAAAAATTTCTTGTGTGGAGTGGAGAAAATGTTAATGCTAGATGAGGTCAACAGCTTAAGCCGGAGGATCATCTGCACTGTGTGATCATTACCACTTCATCAAACTCCAAGGAACTTTAAGCACCAGGTCAGGATATTCATCATCTAATCAATGACAGGACTACGGCAAAATAGCTTAATAATGTATTGCAAGAAACAAGTTTTTGAAAAGCCTATCCAAAAGAAAAATCTCAGGAAAAAATTATTTATGCACAATGGCTTATGTAAATAAACCTAGGAAGATAATAGAAGGTTATTCTGCTACGCAGCATACAGAGAGCATTTCGTTCTTTGATGTCTTCAGCAGTTCTCTGGAAATTGAAGTCTTTGATCATGACCTCTGCTTTCTAATAAAGAAGGTACTCATCACTATAATTTGGTTATTCTGGGGTGTTATCTCTCTCGACTGATATTTGCCCTCTTGAATTCCAGAACATTGTCTTTACAACCTTCTTGCTGCTCAGCTTGGACACTTCTCCAGAGGACCTCATTCACCTACTCAGTTTTCTATTTCTCAGGAACTCAAAACCCTTAATCGTTTTGTCTCCAACTTACACACTATACCGCAAACAAAATAACTTTTCACCACAAAATAAACAAGGATCCAATTCATTTGCAGAGTCTACAAAATGCAACATTATTTATCAATGAGACATTGTTCTAAATCTATTATTTTGTATTTTGACATAGGCAATGAATTGAGTTTATGTCAATTGCATGTATAACGTGAAAAGCAATGACCAGAACACAAGAAGTGTGACAGCTTTAAGTTATTGTCTGTGCATTTATTACATTGTTGAGATGTTTGGCTCGAACATTCCATTTGTATGTGCTTCAGATTCATAACCTTGAGATGCAAACAGATTTGTTTTTAATTTCCAACAATTCTCAATTCTGTTAAAGATTACTTTTCTCAACATTTGTCTGCCTGTTGCATTCTTTTCTCTAACACTCTCTGAACAAATGGCTCATTGAAGCAAATTCTGATCCTGTTCTTATGGATGAGCCAGCTGATATTCTCAGTATTGCTCAGACTCACATTGTGTAGAAATTAGGCAACATTTTTTTTCACCGGTGACTCTATTTTGCACTTGTTTTCTTTCAACTTCCTATCTAGCCCACACCCCCTCACACCAGCAGCAGCATTTCACCTTCTGCTATCTTAGGGGCATACCACAAAAGCCCCCGATGGAAAATGAAATCATACAATGCCTAACCTCAAGATGTCTTTCCATCTAGTTTTCTCTCTTTTTGATCAAGCAACTATTGCAGCTGTAGCTATTAATCAAAATACACTTTTCAAACCTCCGTTGGGTACAGATAAAACTTAACTGTCATAACAGATCTTCAGAGGTGCTTTTTCACGATTATAAAAGATTAATTGTTTGAAACAATTACCGATTAAGACTGACTGGAAAAAGCATAAACCATTGCTTTACTCTCACTGGTTAGGGCAGAACATTGCTGATCCTGTTATAATCCCCATGAAGACCAGCAATTTATACTTAAAAGAACTCAAATTCCAATCATTAGCACAAATAATGGTACATGAAGATTTTGCATTGTAAGACAAGCCAAACAGAGAACAGCCAGGGAATTCCTAGAGGCATGGCACTCATCCACAGATTCAATCAATAAACACATTGACCTGGACCCAATATACCAGCCACTGCAGCGAACAGCTGGAACTGACAACCAGAAGCGGCAGATACAAACCACTATAAATGCCGGAGGAAAGATCACAGAAGCACTTCACAGGAGGCTCCCAAGCACTGAGGATGTCACCTAGACAGGGGACGAAACGTCTGCCACTCAAATTCCCAGCTCAGCGAACAGAACCACAACAACGAGCACCCGAGCTACAAATCTTCTCCCAAACATTGCAAGACACTTACTGTCACAAACTAAAGCTGATTTTGACTAAAACACAAACTTCAGCAGACAATTTATACAATAAATCACAGAATAGAACTTTGTGTTTTTACTTTTATTGAAAAGAAGTCACACTATTTATGAGTTATACATTCCCTGAAGGAGACATTACATTCTCCAGGAATCAGTTCCAAAGTGATTCTTAAATTTTGAGGGTTAACTCCCATTCTTTTCTTTCATAAATTTTTAACCCAAGAATTGTTTTTCACAGTCAAGATTTTCACTAGAGATTCTTCCTCCAAGCCCATGAGGTGATCCTTCCAACCTCATTTTCCATTCTTACAAATTTGAACTGTTGAATCTGAGTGGGGACTGTGACCCACATTCCTGTGTAGTGAACCAAACAGACTGGCTGTGGCGAGCTGCTCTCACTCTCTCTTTCTATTGGATCCTTGCACACTAACCCACTTGTATGTTTCAGGGATTTCTTTTGGAAATCCTGAAAACCAATCCTACTAATGTCTGTCTTTGGACTCTTCTCTTGATGACAATCTCCATAGCAACGTGAAACACATTATTGTTATATCTTGGTAAAAATGTTTATCCTTTGGCCTTTCAATTTCATTCTATCTGACAATAAATTAATCATTACAGTTTATAAAACCCAACATTCTTGGTGTTGGTCTGTTAAGTTTGTTATGACTGCTAAATACTGCAATATAGTTATATTTTAAATTGTTTCATTAACCCAAGGTAAAGTGGGATAATGAAGAGAGGAACGTGATGTGCTATTAGTTATTCCTGATAATAATCCCAGGTGGGCTGATTACCACGAGGAAAGGGTCCAGGTCGAGCCTTATTGAAATTCAGACGCTAGGTTTAACACTTCAGTAGGAAGGACAGAGCAGCTGGCTTTGCTATAGGTAGACTTACAAACTTGAAGTCAAATTCAAAAAATCTGCGGAGTGAGACAGAGGGGAGAGAGAAAAGAATGCTGTGTATGCGAAAAGCAATGAATCTACAGCTGTGAAAGCAGAATGCTAGTCAGACAATAGACATGCCTTAGGAAAAGTTAATGACTAAGCAGTCATTAGTGGGTGCCTTACTGGTGGAAATCAATATGATTATACTCAAGAGGATAGAGTGAAGAAGCTTTTAAAAGGATTATTGTACTAGCATAACAGGGAGAAGAGAGCACTCAAAATTGTCAGGAGGGATTCCAGGCTTTAAAAGCAAGACTTCATTTCTGCTAAAAATGCAATGTAGTATATAACTGCAGTGTGTGGTTACTGATTGTACTAGGAAATTAATAACATATAGATGTTTAGTGCTGCATTGCCTACCAAGTGATTTTTTAAAATCATTCATGGGATGTTGGATTTAATCAAAATTGGTTTTACCTTGTTTATTACATTAAAAGTCTTAAAATATGCAACCTTGTGTGATTCTTTGTTCTGGTCACTGAGAATTCAAATTTCTTTTTAAAAGTTAACAATTTCAAAGGAAGTTGTAATATATTGTGGGGTCTGATTGAGCTTTAAAAAATTATGAAAGACATGATAGGGTACATTGTGAGTTGTTTCCATTGGCAGATTGTCTAAGACCAGAGGGTCTCAGTTTAAGTTGTTGAGTAAGTGGTTTAGAGAGGATCTGAGGAAATTATTTTTTACCCATAGGGTGGTAGAAATATGGAATACACTACCTGAGAGAGTGATAGAGTTAACATTTAAGAAACATCTGGATGAATACTTAAAATGTCAGGGTATAGTTGACTATGGAATAAGCCGGGTAAATGGTATTAATGTAGTTTGTTATTTGTTGGTGAGCATAGACATGGTGGGCTAAAAGGCTCAGTTTTGATATGGCACTCAGGAACATTCTGTGACATAAGTGACACCAGCAGCAACATCCAGACCCATTATCACTAATACAAATATATTTTAAAATACATGAACCATTCAGTTCACTCTGAACTGATAAATGTGAAAAAAGTTAGCAGCTTTAATTTGGAAAATAATTTATAATACTGCAAAACAATTTATAAAGACTAATCAGTAAGAAGGATAAAGCATAGGAACATTCATTGCGTTGAAAATCTTTAGTAAGGTGTGATTTGTGTTTTTGAGATTACCATCATGGAATGTGGTGCTGTAAGATCTGTTTTATTTCAAGTGGGGGAACAGTCCACAGTGGTTTTATTTGTATTATTCCTCAGGATCAGTTAAGGCAAAGTCCAATTGACTAATATAACCACAACTAAATTCAAATGGTGAGTCAGGTTGAGGATGATTCCATGGAAAGCACACTTCATTTGTTATGCCTTGTTCTATAATCAGCACAATCGCTGCCAAACTCAGTCTGAGCACCAACCTTGTGAACACTGAAACATTGTGAGATTCATGTTTCAAACATTACAAAATCCAGTTTGGAAAATGTTACCCTGTGATACAGTACATTACACAGTCGACTGAAAGAACTTATCTGTAAAAACCATGTGAGGATGAAAACATTTTGAATTGTCACAAAGATGGATGCGGTAACCCTATGGCTATGGGACTGCCCACTTAACTGAGAATCTAAGAGTTCAAATCTCAATGGGCCAAGTCATGAAAGCAAATTTAGGAATCTGTGGGCTAACATCAGGAAAAATAACCACAAAAAGTCCAAATGAATCATTAATATCCTGCAGTAAGTTCTGTGCCATACTTGTGGTTTACCCTAATCCTCAGGCCATCTCAATTCACCTCTTTTATCAAAATGACCCTGTCCCAGAATCTTGTGGCAGAGCTAACTCAAGGCCACACTGGCAGGTCAGAGTCCTGCCTATGGAGCTCCAAGAATTTGAAGAACTGCCTGCTCAGATCAAACTGGAGCCCAGTACTTCTTATGAATGAACATTTTAAAAATAATAAGAATTCTGCTAAATTAATTTGTCCTCTTGGTTGAATAGATGCACTACACATTACCAAATTCTCTCCTGTCTATCCACCTTTAACACTAAATTCTCACCTCTACCCCAAACTTTGATATTTTACTATTTGTGTACCTCTCAAAGACTTGTAATATCATTTCCAGTGTGCTTTACATTGTGACCATGTTTTAAATGCATTCAATGTATAATGGAGTCAAAAGCTAAATATGTATTCCATTTTGTTATACATGACAGTTGGATAGAATCACAATGAGAGAATGTGTGCAAACTGTTGAGAGCACCACCATCTTCTGTGCAACTAACTTTAGCTTATTATATAATGAATATATTCCAAATATTCAAGCCAGCGTTGGTTGGTGCATTGACAGTGTGTAATATGAAAAGGTAGTTTGATTTTGTTACACACCAAATTTCTTTTCAATAACTGCATATTAGAAATTGAAGTATAAAACCATTTTCTTTGGGCCATTTGTTTTTAGTTTTATATTTTAAATATCTTAATAAATCTCCAATTTACTTGGACCACTTAAAACCTAAAAAAACAATTAGCAATAGGATGCTTATTTTGAGAAGCCTTCAGGATCTGCAGTATTTCTGATTTAACTATTCATGAGGTGGTACAAGAGTATTGCAAGAAGGGTAAAAAAATAAGGTGAAGTTTTCCCAGGGTCTGAGCAACGTGGACTATCATGAGTAGTAGAACTGGGCGTGATACTTGACAAGGTTAATCTCAATGTCAAGATCATCTCACTGCAATTTGTTCACTTTTTAAAAGCGGCAAAGCAAGACTCTCGCAAGGCAGCCTCAAGTTCCTGATTGGCAATCGTTATTACTTGTTAACAGCCTAACTCAACACAGGTTGCAATCTTACCAAATTACTGTACAAATGAGCTGTCAGGAAAACATGATCTGGAAACCAGAGTGAACTCTTAACAGGTTCAGCTCATCACTTGCTCCAAAAGGCTTCCATGTTGGATATTGGCTATCAACATCTTGGACAGTTTCTTGGCAAAGGCTACATGCACCCCACATCCCATGGATGCTGGCATCTGACTTGGGCCAGCCTCTACGATTACCATGGAATATCACTGAACTACTTAGGGGACACTTCTACACATCAATGCTACACTGGCAACTCTCATTGTACTGCTGCAAAAAGGACACTATGTGCTCAGCGACATGCACCAGCTCAAAGGCTGACCAGGCTGTATCTGTGGGTTCTTCTCTAGTTGTCATAGTGCTCACTCTCTTTCAGCCTACCTGGATGATCGTAGCATCACTGCCTGGTGTTGCCTTGCCTTTTGGCACTTTGATTCCTCAGCCAGAGATACTGGGTTGATATTACGACCTTAGTCTAGCCAAGGAGGATAGGCTTCACTCTGAGGCTCCCAACACAGTAAGCCAAGAGCAGCCTCCAATACAAGTCCAGACCTTGCTTGGGATACTCTGCTGATAAGGAGTGAGGTGCCAAATAATGGGCAGCCACAACCTTCCGTCTTGACCCTTTATTTTTCCCGTATTCTGGGCTGTTTTGCTCCTAGAATGAAAAAGGGATGGTTATTACAGAAAATGAAAATGTCCAGCATAGCTATCACTGATGGTGCAGCTGGAGAGGTTTCCAAAGTCCGTGTGCCTTATGGGCTTTTAAAGGTGGCACTGTTATCCTAAATGCCAGTCAATTCCAGCCTCTCTGGTGAATGCTTGGTTGGTTCAGATATGGTGCATGGTGTGTGGTGCAATGGGGGGGAAGAATCAGATGTGATTTTCACACTCAAACTTCAATCAATGTGGAGACTTTGGTTCATTACAGTGAGAATCCTCCCCAATCACTCCAAACGACACGCACTTGGCCAAAAACCTGTAAGATTCAGCTCACAGTCCTTTCCAAAAGATTTATGAAACATTTTAATTATTGTTTAGTATTGTTTCCCTGGTATCAAAGGTCTGATTTATTTAAAAATCTGTTTTTTCCTTTCATAGTTTACAAGTCATCTTTGCAGGGGTAGTGAGAAATGGGCACCAAATGCCAGTCTTGCCAGCAATGCCCTATGCTGTGAAAGTAAATAAAAACGAAGAGTATTTCCAAAGAGTAGTCATATCAGATTTGAAGCATTATCTCTGTTTCTCTCTCCAGATGCTGCCAGACCTGCTAAGTTTCTATAGCTTTTTCTATTTTTATTTCAGATCTCCAGCATCAGTAATACTTTGATTCTATTCAACTAATTTGAAATCTGTGTTGTTCAGGGAAGTAACTTTTCTTTTACCTTACCCAACAATCAGTTCCTTCCCCTGCCTTCCAGCTTCACTGAATGTAACTTCTCTATTAACCCCAATTAATTACAAAGGATTGTATATGGGTATCCCAGCACCATGACCAGAGATAGTGACAAACCAGTCAATGTGAGGTTAAGACCTGGACCCTTGGTATTGAAACACAACTCCACATAGTTGTGGTATAACCAAACCATCAAAAACCATCAGCTTTCATGTCCTCTGTCTAGTAAATTAAACTCAGCTGCAAACATGAAATAAAAATTGCTTTTCCTTTTTCCTCCATCTGCTGAGTATTATTAATCCAACTCTGATAAATGCTCCACTTTTGTTTTTAAATTCAGACATTTTTCATTATTATTTTTTAGAATTGGAAGCAAATTTCCATTAGCATATATTCAATTAGCAACAAGCTTCCAACAACTGTGAGCAGATGACATACATCCTAGCAGAATGTGAGAAAAGTTTTCATGAACTTAGGTTTAAAAAGGAGGACATGTTTGACACACTACTCCCTTCCCCAGACATTTCAGAGAACAGAAAAAAGGTGAGTGTGACTCATCAGGCTATGTTTTCTCAGTACAGTAATGCAATGATTAAATCCTTTTCTTAATTGCCTCAGACAACTTACACGGAATTGACACTGTGTAACAAAATGCACACTTCAAATGGAAATTTAGCAATCTAACACAAAAATAACAGCTTTCATTTTCAAAATCATGTAAACCATTCAATTAAACACTACATAATAGGAGCATGACTTACTTTTTTCTGAGTCTATAATTCTCAAAGATCTCTGAAGAAGAAAACAAAATCCCACTATATCAGTGCCTGAAGAGTTGAAAGGGAGGAAAAAGAGTGGAGGGAGGACAATGATAAAATGCATATTATGTATAAACAGCTGGAGTTTAAGTTGTTGACTGTGACAATGGTGCCTTTGAAGATGCCTAAAGTGATGCCTTGATTCTGCCGAGCATAAGGACAGTGAAGTGTTCGGCTCCATTTAATATTTGACACATAACCATTTGCTTGTCCATATGTCATATTTATGATAAAGGAAGATAGGCATAAGACCATTATTAACGAGTAACTGGATTATTCTGCTGCTCCAAGTAGAAATAACACAGGTATTACCAGCATTTTGACTGAATGAGCTATAAAAATAAAATGCCAGGAAGCTCTAAACATTGTGTCTGACTCCCTGCCATATTTCACAATTGATTATCCATGAAGGAAACTGAGTGACACCTTAAGTCCGTATCGTGACCCTTCATTCCTAGGCCCTAGATCTAAATGCAGCCTGTGTTGCTTTTGGATAATTGGTTCTAATGTTGAAACACACAATGAGTTTGTGTGATTTCAACTCTGTCGGCAGTCCTATTTGTTATATAAAGTACTGGTTTTGAAAGTGCTAATTCTGAAGATTGCATTAAGCTCCACCCAATCCAATGATGTCAGAAGGACTTGGATGGGGAAAGGGAAAACTCTTTAGATCACGAGGAGGACAGGCCTGGTATCTTTCATCTCCTCATGGTCTTTATGATAATGTCTAAATTATACTTGATTTCTACTGCATAGTAAATATATCTTGTTTAAGATATTGATCCTTTTCTCTCGACTACCTAGTGGTTTTCCCCTACCCCAATGAGACCAAATAGGCCTTACACACTCAGTCAGAAAAGGAATCTTCCTATCACATGTGGTAATGGCTTGCAACATGGTGCCAGCTGTGGTCATCCAAAGATCCAGTCTGCCAACACCGACAGCATTATAAATTAGGGTTCAATTTCGATATGCTGATTGAAGAAACTTTCTCTACAGCTTTAAGAGTGATTCAAGCAGACACTCAGCAGCAGATGCATTGGCAGACTCAAAAAGCAGAATGTACAAAGGAAAACGTGTTTCAGATCTGGTAAGAGAAGCACAAATGCATGAGTGAACTGGAAGGTGCATACAATTGGCAGACTAGTCACTCCTAACAGCTACAGATTGCATTGGGTACGATGAAATATAGGAACGGCCCCAATTAAATATTCAGCCACAGAGATCGAATGGACATTGTACAAGGATTTAAAAAAAAACACTTGAGAGCTTTCTCAAGTAAATATTTTCAGACATATTGGAATCTGTGCTTTTACGACCCCCTCTGAAAAAAAACAGGGACAGAATAACCTTGTTAAAGGAACAGCATCATCATACCCCCCTTTAAAAAAATTCTTGGTTAGAAAGTGGGAAGCTTTTCTTAAAAACAGTAGAGTTTCAGGCTGAAAAGGCTGGTTTTAAAGAAGAACTACTCACAGATGAAAATGAGCTCTGGTGTCTTCGTGGACAGACACCGTGAGGGCACAGCTGCAATATGGCCAATCAAAAACCATTGAATTAATTTACACCAAGGTTGCAGCGCTGTTAATACTGCAAAACCAGAATTACAATAACAGACAGAAAATTTAGACTTTTAAGTGGACAGAATCTAGCTGAAGAAGAAAGTATTGAGGCCATAGTAATAGTGGGAGTTCCATAATTAAAGCCATAGTTAGGGCAGGAAGAATTTGTTAAGGCCACAGAAATAGCTCCATTCAGAGAAACCATTAAAGTGAAGTATAATCATGCTTTAAATTGCAACATGCTTTACTAAAAATGCTGCAGACTGTATGAGTCATTTATGGGAAAGCTGTTAAGCAAACGATCACAGACAGCTAGATTACTTAGTAAAGTAAGGAATAAAAAATATCTATTAGGCCTCAAAAGCCCAGATATCATTCACTTTGCTCATTCAAAGTCAGTGAACCTCCATTTTAGGCACAGAACTCCATCCCGTTCTCCCAATTCCTCCGCCTTCACCGCATCTGCTTCGGCAAGGAGACATTCTACTCCCAAGCATCCCAGATGTCCACCTATTTCAAACCACGTACTTTTCCTCCCTCTGTCATCTAGACAGCCCTCCACCACGCCACCTCTATTTCCCATTCCACTGCTCTGAACTCCCCCACCAAATGCAATAAGGACAGGGACCCCTTGTCCTCACTTACCACCCCACCAGTCTCTGCATCCAAAGCATCATCCTCAAACACTTGCGCAAACTCCAAATGGACCCCACCTCCTAGAACATCTTCCCACCCAAACCCTCTCGGCCTTCAACAGTCCTTAGTTTGCGCCACTCTCCTCACGAACCCCCCCAAACCCCCAGGTCCCTTCCCCTGCAACTGGAAAAAATGCAAAAGCTGCCAGTATACCACCGCCCTCACCTCCATCCAGGGCCCCAAACAGTCCATCCAGGTGAGACAGAGGTTCACCTATCTCTTTTCCAACTTAGTTTACTGCATCATGTGCTTGCAATGTGGTCTTTTGTACATCGGGGAGACCAAACATAAACTTAGGGAACGGCTCACTGAGCTTCTCAGTGAGACCGCAGGGGCTAACCGGACCGCCCAGTCACCACCCATTTTGATTCTCCTTCCCACTCCCTTTCCGACATGACCAACCTTGGCCTCTTCCATTGCCACAACAAACCACACCACAAATTGGAGGAACAACACCCCATCTTCCGCTTGTGCATTGTACAGCCTGGAGGACTCAACACTGCGTTCTCCAATTTCAAAACTCCCTTCCTATCCTCTGACTCTCTTCCCAGCCCCTCCCCCCCTCTTCTGATCCTCTCAGTCACCCACCGGATTCATTCCTCCTGTTGACCTACCAGATCGTACCCTCTACATGTCTTCAACTATTCCCACCTCACTACCCTGCCCCCCCACCACTCCCTTTACCTGCAGCTTCCCCTACACTCACCCCCAGTCCTGAAGAAGAGTTACACCTGAAACATTGACTTCTCCACCTCCTGATGCTGCCTGGCTTGTTGTGTTCTCCAAGCGTCCTGCTTGACTCCCCTTTCATTGTACAAGGATTTAAAAAAAACTTAAGAGCTTTCTCAAGTAAATATTTTCAGACATATTGGAATCTGTGCTTTTACGACCCCCTCTGAAAAAAAACAGTGACAGAATAACCTTGTTAAAGGAACAGCATCATCATACCCCCCTTAAAAAACATCAATATCCTAAGATAGCTTCCTTTTGAAACCCTCCTAATCTCACACTGTTAGAATCCTACAACACACATACATTACATTGACTATTAACATGGAAACATGCACTACTACATTCTATTTCAGTCTGCCTACCCCTGCCACCAAAGGCCTCTTTTTCTCATCCAAGTCTTAACAATACATTGGCAATCACATTTTCTTGTTCTGCCACATGCACAATTTTCAAATTGAATGGCTGTAATAATAAGCTCCACCTCCAAACAGTCTGGAGCCTTTGTCCTTAAATTTATCCACAAGCTTCAAGGGGTTATGATCAGTGTATATGATTGTCTCAGATACATCACAGGTAACATAAATGTTGAAATGTTGTAAAGCCAAACTCAAAGTTTCCTTGTCAACTGTCGAATATTTCTGCTGATGAATATTCAGTTTCCTAGAGAAATACCCAATGGGTCTTTCTATTTTATCGTCATCTTCCTGTAAGAGGACAGCACTGACACCCACATCATTTGCATCAATAGCCACCTTGAATGCCGTGATGTAATTAGGTGGGGCAGTGATTAATACAACTTTCAGGCTGTCAAATGCCTTCTAACAGTCCGCTGTCCATCAAAACTTCTTGTCTTTCTTTAATAATTCAGTAAGTGGAGCAGCCACACTGCTACATTTGGGAAGACTTTCTGAGAAAACCCACTCAATCTCAGGAATTGTAGTACTGCTGCTTTTATTGATGGTATGGGAAACTCCCCAGTTACCTTTCCTTTTGTATCCCAAGGGGCCATTTGTTCATGTCCAATAGCACAGCCCAGAAAGATGACTTGGGCTTTGGAAAATTCACTTTTAGCCAGGATTATCACCAAACCTGCCTCCCGAAGTTGATTAAACAATTCTGATAAATGTTGCAAATGATCCTTCCATATGTGACTAAAAATCACCAAGTTATCAATATATACCCACAATTGGGTAATCTGGAAATTACCTTTTTGGTTAATCTTTGAAATGTGGCTGGTGAATGTTTCATACCAAATGGCATGAATTTAAATTGATGCAGTCCATTCAGCATTACGAAAGCTGAAATTGTCTTCCCACTTTCAGATAAAGGTACCTGCCAGTATCCTCTGAACAAGTTCAACTTAGAAATATAAGTTGTTTGTCTCATCTTTTCAATACAATCTTCCAAACATGGAATTGGATATGCATCACTCTTTGTAACTGCATTGACTTTGCAATAGTCCACACATAACCATTGGGTACCATCTGGTTTTGGCAGAGCTCCAGTCACTGTAACTCACTTTGATTATATCACCTTGGAGTATGCATTCAACCTCCTGTTGAAACTATGCGATCTTTAGAGGGTTATGCCTATAAGGATGTTGCTTAGTCAGAATAGCATTTCCTACATCTACATCATGCAAAATTAGGTTAATACTTCCCAGCTTATTTCCATATATCCCCGATGTGGTAGGAATAACTCTTCCAAGTCATTTCAATTTTCCTCTGGAAAGTAAGTCAGTAATTTATCCCAATTTTTGACAACTTCCTCATTGACTAAATTAATTTGAGGAATGCCAATTCAGAATCCTCTGAACTTGGTTCTTCACTCTGTGTTGTAACCAATAACACAGTCTCCTTTTACTTTCCTTCCCTGTCAAAATACCTTTTGAGTGCATTCACATGACACACTCTGTGTGATTTCTTTCTGCCTGGAGTCCTTATGAAATAGTTCATCTCACTCAATCTCTTTTCGACTTGATTGGGTCCACTAAACCTTGCTTTTAAAGGTTCACCTACCACTGAAAGTAACAGTAATGCCATATCTCCGATAGCAAGATTGAGAGTTTTTGATTTCTTGTCTACCTTCTGTTTCATTGTATGCTGTGATATGCTGTCTAGCCAACTCCCCCGCTCTATTTAATCATTCCCTAAAATTTGACACATAGTCCAAATATGTGGTCTCTGAAATATAATTTCTCCTTAATCAATTTTAATGGTCATCTCACTTCATACCCAAAAACTAATCCAAAAAGACTGAATTTGGTTAGACCATAAGGCCATAAGACATAGGAGTGGAAGTAAGGCCATTCGGCCCATTGAGTCCACTCTGCCATTCAATCATGGCTGCTGGGCACTTCAACTCCACTTACCCACATTCTCCCCGTAGCCCTTAATTCCCCGAGATAACAAATGGTTGATTCATTTGGTACATCTCTGATGGCAAAAAGTACAATTCCTTTATCCCAATCATCCGATAGTCTTGACTATAAGCCCTCAACGTGGTCTTTAATTTCTGATGGCACTTTTCTAGACCTCCCTTCGATTCTGGGTGGTATGCAGTAGAATTGAATATTTTTATTCGGAAGCTGTCCATAACTTCCTTGAATAATTTCGATGTGAAGTTTGACCCTAGATCTAATTGTATCTTTGTGGGTAGTCCATATCTAGTGAAGAATTTGAGTAACTCCTCTACAATCCCTTTAGCTATGATACTGTGTAATGGAATGGCCTCTGGAAATCTAAAGGACACATTCATTATTGCTAATAAATACTGATGCCCACTTTCTGTTTTAGGTAGGGGTCCCACACAATTAAGACTCTTGTAAAAGATTCCTCAAATGCAGGAATAGGTATTAAAGGTGAAGGTTTTATGACTGCCTGTGGTTTTCCAATTACCTGGTATGTATGGCACGTCTGACAAAATTCAACTACATCCTTGTGCAGTCCAGGCCAGTAAAAATGTTTTTGTAGTTTAGCTTGAGATTTTCTTACCCCAAAATAACCTTCTACTGGTAGTTCATGTGCTACCCGCAAACTTCCTTTCTCGAACCCACTGGTAATACATCTTGATGAATTTCTGTCCATTTCTCATCTACCTGATGGTCTCCATTTCCTCATTAAGACATCATTTTTAAGATAGTACCATACCAGGATATATCTAAATTCATCTTCTATGCATGCCTTTTGATACAATTGGTTTAGTTTCTCACCTTTCTGCAGTAATTCAGTTAATTTCTCTGAGCTAAACATGTCTGCTTTGTCATCTATCTGCTCCTGTTTTGTCTCAACCATCTGATCAAGCAGTGTCTCTGCTAATTCCATGTCAACTTTCTTATCTGTACTCTTTGATCTCTCTTGTTTCAACTGGTGACTTTGTGACCTCATTACCACAGAGTCAGGAAAAATCCCAGGATGTGCTTCCTGTAGTAGTTCAGTTGCCTGAGTTTCCACTGACTTCTACAGTAGGCAGCTCTCCTACCTGTGAACCAGCGATATCATTAACAAGGACAAATTGTATTCCTGGAGCTGAGAGTTTGTCCAGTACTCCACTTGTCCACTCTTCACTTTACATTATTGAAGGCTTCTTGTCTCACCGTGAAATCCCATTACTAGCACTTTTTTCTGGCAATAGACCTTCAGAGGTACATATCTCCTTATTTTTCAGCATCCCTTAACATTTAAACCTCTTTACCTGCTTCTCCTGGCCTTTGCAAGTAAACTTTACCTTCACAAGTATATGGTTTAAGAAGATCTGGCACAACCTCCTAAACCAACCTCCAACCAGGTTGTACATTCTAATACAGCTTTTTAGGCTTCATTGTGCTTTCCGACAAAAGCACAAAAGATAAAACCTTTCTGACCACTCCAACAAAATTCACTGATCTATCCTGTTTTCTTACATCTGACTTCCCAGTGCTTTTTCTAACCCACCAACACTGTGATTTCACATGGCCTACTTTATTGCAGTGAAACATCGGAGCTTTTTAACTTCTCTTTCCCCTTCAAGGATTTCCTTTTTACCCTGTGGTAAATTATCCTTATCATCTTCACTGAGATCTACCTGTCCCTTACCACCTGAGGATTTCTCTTATCCCCAATTTCTATCCCTCACAGATTGAAATTGATGTTGGAAATCAAAATTTGATTTATGAATCAACTTGTGATCATCGGCCTTTTCAGCTGTTAATCTTGCCGCTATAATTCTCTGCTCTTCCACAGGAGTTCTCACTACTTCAGGAAGTGAATTTTTGAAAGCCTCCAAAATTAGGAAGTGGAATCTATGGTCAAGAAGAAGAAGGCAGCTTATGATAGGGCAAAATGTGAAAACTCAGATAGGGTGCTTGAGGGTTACAAGAAAGACCTACAAAAGAGAGCTCAGAAGAGCCAGGAGGAGACATGAGAAGTTGTTGGTGGATAGGATCAGGGTTAATCCTAAGGCTTTCCATAGGTGTGTCAGGAATAAAAGAATGACGAGAGTTAAATTAGGGCCAATCAAGGAGAGTAGTGGGAAGTTGTGTGGAGGCAGAGGAGTTAGGGGAAACACTAAATAAATATTTTTCAGCACTGTTCAACATAGAAAATGACAATGTTGGCGAGGAAGATACAGAGATACTTTCATCTAGACTAGAAGAGATTGAGGTTCATAAGGAAGAGGTATTGGAATTATTACAGAATGTGAAGATAGACAAGTCCCCTGGGCCAGATGGGATCTATCCTAGGATCCTCTGGGAAGCAAGGGAAGAGATTGACGAGTTTTTGGCATTGATCTTCAAATCATCATTGTCTGCAGGAATAGTGCCTGAGGACTGGAGGATAGCAAATGTGGTTCCCTTGTTCAAAAAGGGTAGTAGAGACAACGCTGGTAATTACAGACCAGTGAGTCTCACTTCAGTTGTTGGTAAAATGTTGGAAAGGTTTATAAGAGATAGGATTTATAACCATCTAGAAAGAATAATTTGATCAGGGATCGTCAGCATGGCTTTGTGAAGGGTAGGTCGTGCCTAACGAATCTTATTGAGTTTTTTGACAAAGTGACCAAACAGGTAAATGAGAGGAAACTGGTTGATGTGGTGTATATAGATTTCAGCAAGGCACTCGATAAGATTCCCCACAGTAGGCTATTATACAAAATGCGGAGGAATGGGATTATGGGAGACATAGCAGTTTGGATAAGTAATTGGCTTGCTGAAAGAAAACAGAGGGTTGTAGTTGATGGAACATGTTCATCTTATGTTAGGTCCACCACTGTTCGTCATTTTTATAAATGACCTGGATGAGGGCATAGAAGAGTGGGTTAGCAAATTTGTGGATGACACTAAGGTAGGTGGAGTTGTGGATAGTGATGAAGGATGTAGTAGGTTGCAGAGACACATAGAGCTGGGCTGAGAGGTGGCAAATGGAATTTAATGCAGACAAGTGTGAGGTGATACACTTTGGACCGAGTAATCGGAATGCAGAATACTAGGCTAATGGTAGGATTCTAGGGAGTGCGGATGAGCAGAGGGATCTTGGTGTCCATGTACACAGATCCCTGAAAGTTGCCACCCAGATTGGCAGGGTTGTTAAGAAGGCATACAGTTTTTTGGCCTTTATTAATAGAGGGACTGAGTTCCGGAACCAGGAGCTAATGCTGCAGCTGTACAAAGCTCTGGTGTGGCCACACTTGGAGTATTGTGTACAGTTCTGGTCACTGCATTATAAGGAGGATGTGGAAGCTTTAGAAAGAGTGCAGAGGAGATTTACTAGGATGTTGCCTGGTATGGAGGGAATGTCTTACAAGGAAAGGCTGAGGGCCTTGAGGCTGTTCTCGCTAGAGAGAAGAAGGTTGAGAGGTGACTTAATAGAGACGTACAAGATAATCAGAGGGTTAGATAGGGTAGACAGGGAGAGCCTTTTTCCAAGCATGGGGAAGGCAAACACAAGGGGACACAGCTTTAAAGTGAGGGGAGATAGGTATAAGACAGATGTCAGAGGTAGTTTCGTTACTCAGAGAGTAGTAAGGATATGGAATGCATTGCCTGCAATGGTAGTAGATTCACCAAGTTTAAGTTCATTTAAGTCTTCATTGGACAGGCATATGGATGTAAATGGAATAGTGTAGATGGATGGGCTTCAGATTAGTAAGACAGGGCGGCACAACATCGAGGGTGAAAGGGCCTGTACTGCGCTGTAGTGTTCTATGAGTACTATGAGTAATCATCTAAAATTGCCATAGGTTTACTTTATTTTTAATGCTCTTATCCATCTATCAAAATTACTTTGTTTGATCCTTTCAAATTCAATGTAGCTTTGACTGGGGTCCCTCCTTAGATTCCTGAAACGCTGTCTGTAGGCTTCTGGCACAAGCTCATCTGCACTTAAAATGGTTTTCTTCACCTCCTCATACACCCCAGAGACCTCCTCTGACAGTAATGTGAATACCTCACTAGCCCTACCTACAAGTTTTGTTTGAATCAACAAAAACTGCATGGTCACTGGCCACTACATTTGTTTAGCCACCTTTTCAAATGAGATAACAAATGCTTCTACATTGTTCTCATCAAATTTAGGCAATGCTTCAATATATTTAAACATCCCCACCAGGCCTTGAGCTATGATGGGTTTGCTCATCCTCACTCTCTTTGTCACTAAGTCTACCTTCAGCCTTCATTTCCAACCGTTTAAGCTGACTTTCTTGTCTAAGTGCCAACATCTGAAGTTCAAACTGTTTCTCTTTCTTCCTTTCATCGCTCTCCTTTTTGTTCTGCTAGAACTTTTCATTCTTTTTCTCTTTCCTCTGTTCTTAATCGTAAATCAATCAGTTTCATTTCTTTTCCTCTTTTCTTTTCCTTTTGCCTCTAACTCAAGCAGTTTCATTTTCAATTGAATATTGGCCATCCTTAAAGATTCTGATGGTGTTTACATCAAATTTAAATGCTGAGCTAATGCTATAATTATCTCTCCTTTTCTAATGGACAAAGGTAACTCCAACTCCATCTTGGCTGCCAATTCCAGCAACTCTTCCTTGTTCACCTGAGGTCTCAACCAGTTCTGAGCTAAACTGCTCAGCCAAAGAGCTGACCACTCCCCTTTCATTCTACAGGTCACTTCTAAAACATGACCACTTTAGCTGGAAGTCTCATCTGTTTACAGATAAACAAAAGGCCTCTCAATATCCTTTTTATCTCTGTACCAAACTAGACTGATTGCAGCCCGGCCTGGTTTATTACCCCTCTGAAAAAATATCAAGGACAGAGTTTCCTTGAGCCAAAGGAATAACTTTTAGAAAAAAAGGACTAGCTTTGTGGCAAATACAAGGTGTATTTCTAGGTTCTGTACCAGGGGTGCGTTTTGAGAACCATTGTTGTTGTTTCTCTTTTCACTTTATAAAGGTGCAGGGTTAATGGGATTGTATGTTTAAAAATCTTTGAATTGTGCTATAGGATAGTTTGGTTACTTCTATTTTATCCTCATTTCTTTTGTTAATAAATTTCTGTTTTACTTTTAATGCAAAATCTGCAACATTGCATGCTTACATTTCAACAGGAGATCACTTTGTTAGAATCAAAACAAAACAAAATATGATCTATCAAGCCAGAGTTCTGCTGGGATCTGACTTGTTCAGCATTAACATCAGCTGGGATCATTAGCAATGTGGGTTATTGAACAAACAAGTGTTTAACAACCTCAAGTGACAATCGATAGAAGATTACACTGGGCTTTATAGACTCATGGATGAATTCGAAAAGAAGACAGAATCCACTGAGATTATTTATTTTGGCATAATGTGATGTTTCAAACTGTCAACAGGATGAAGGCCTGGGGTTACACGGTATTTCCAGAAATATTTTAAACTCCCATCAACTCCGAAGTGAGTCTGGATGACAGAAATTAGCAAAGTTTGAAAGAAGATGCAAATTTTGAGGAAGATGATGAGCATTATGATCCATCTGAGCTTACTGAAGAGGCTTTAACTGAAGTTATTCAAGCAGCAGCACAACCCTGACAACAAATTGTTGCAGCAAGTTCAAATTAAATGTCAGATAATAGGACGACATAACTTCAAGAAGAATATTTTAAATCTTTATTTTCCAAGGAACAAACATCTGAGTGGCAGCAACAAAATCAACAGCAATTCTGAGGTAGCATGTCTTTCCCATCTGAAATTCTTTGAATTGCTGCTCGAGAAACATCTATTATTTATCATTCTTCTATTACAGTGTAACTTGCGTGTTTTGCACTTCTTATACACTTTATGCAGAGTACAAGTGTGTAGCTTGTGCTGTCCGTGTAGCACCCTCTGTTCTGGAGGAGACTGTCTCATTTTTACAGTATCAGTTGTATATCATAGAAATGACAAACAAAAGCTACTACTCCTACTGCTGGGGATGTGAATATGTTGGGTTCACCAGAAAAGCTACCAAAGAGAGACAATCCAAGTGTCCAAACTAAATCCACAAGTTGAAGCCCAATAAAGATCTGCTATTCAGATTAAATGTGGACTTCATGGAAGATTCCATGGAAGCCACTACTGAGATAGGATGACCAAAGTCTGTATATTCAGGACTGATTCAAACAGAAATGACCTGACACAGAAATCCAGGATACCACGGAAAAGAAAACAACAGTTTCATCAGGACAGCCATCTTCCATGAAATTCATGAGATTCAAGGTACCCTAGATTATGTTATGGGGAAATGATCTGTTTCAGTAGAAAAGTGTTCCTCCACATAAAAGCTTCTGGTGATTTTGAGTCCTCCAGATGACGTGATGGACCAATTGTCTGGTTCAGCAGGAACACCACTCTCAGCAAAAAACAGTCAAGAGATAAACGGTCTTGCAGATTTTACTGATACCATATGATCTAGAACAGAATCAAGTTCAGTTGCCTCAAAACACAGTGTCACCAATCTTCTGAGTCCAAAGGGAGTGTTTTCTAGAAGGGACATGATGCCTCCAAAACCTGAACAGCTTAGGATCTTGCTTGAACTGTTATCCCCATCTCCTCTTTGTAAAGATACATATCTTATGAATGTAACTCATCTATCACTTTAGATCAAATAGGCTCTGTAGGTCTAGTCAGAAAAGTGGATGGGTTTAGCAGTTTTCCAATGGTTGGTATCACATGCTTCATGCAATGTGCTGTAACTGTGGTTGTCTGGAGATTCGATCTAGCTACATAATCATGCCACCAATCAGTCACCAAAATGAAGACTTGCAGAAAATTCACAGCATTGCAGTTTGAAATTTATTTCTGAGTTTGAGTAAGGTAGAGTCTTGCAAAAGGATAGAGAAGCTTTGCTATGCTGCTGCTGAGATGCAAATTCAAGATTGACTCCAAGACCCAAATTCTCCAACTGGCCGCATATCCTGGGAGTGGGATTCTGCCAATTAGCAAGTGATCTCCGCAACCAGACTGCTCTCTGGCCCTCAGTTAATGTGGACTCAGGAGAAATGTTTGATGATTTGTGAAGTTGAGCTAAACTCCAGGGATAACCCATTATAGATAGGAGAACTGAAAAGCGGCAGTTTAGCAGCCCAAGAATGATTTTCTTTAGATGGTAGATTCTTCCAGTGTTGCTGATTGGAATTTATTTGGGCCTCTCCTCAGGCAAACTCACAAGCTCCTCTCTGCCAACCTTAAATTGCTGCACACAAGAGATCAACAGACTTGGCAAAGAGGGTAAGCAGCAAGCTACAATATCTCTCACCAATAGTTTTTAAATCAGCCAAAAAATTTGATGAAAAATCTAGCTTTGCATATCAAAAGTGTGGAATTGAAAAAGACACTGTTTTATTCAGGCACCCTCATCCAGAAAATGATTTTAAAAAGATCAGTTTAATTTGTCTAGTATTATGTTGAAGAAAAAGTTCAATTTGCTGCATTAACCAATCGGCACAGTATATCTTGCTTTGCAAGGTCCAAAAGCATCCAAAGATTTATGAACAAATTGAAGCAGATATATCAGGATCAAGATTCTAAGCCACTCAAATATGTGAGTGGAAAGCAAAGAAGGCAGTTTTATGGGGACTTGGCTGTTTCTCAAGATCCTACTGCATATAATAAATATTTCTGAATAAATTTATCTGTTGCTTCAATAGGCAGGAATCTTGGTGAAGCTAGTAAGCCACATTTTTGTGTAGGTGAACGAACTCTTCTTCAATTATCGCCCCTCCATTTCTGACAGCACTGAATAATGATGGGGCAAGGGTCCAACAATAGAAAGTAGCTTGTCTGCAGGTGATGGGAGCAGGAGTGGAAGAGGATCATAGCCAAACCACATCCAGTTCTCAACCGATACTCAAACTGGGTATCTTCTGTAGGCCACTGAATAGCTATCAGCACTTGGCAGCTTTATTCAGTTCCAAATATTTTCTGCATTTATTTGAGCTCTACAAATTGACAACTATAAACTCAGGGATGATAAATAAGAGATTATTCATTATTATTAGCACATATGTCAATCAATAATATGCTATTTTAGTCATAATGAAGCGGGAAGAATGAAAAACGGAGAGATTTGGAACAATAATCATAGAAACTCACTAAAGCTTTAACAAAGCTCTTGTCCTGAAGAAGGGTTACACCTGAAGCATTGACTTCTCCACCTCCTGATGCTGCCTGGCTTGCTGCGTTCTTCCAGCCTCCTATTTGTCTACCTTAGCAAAATTAATGGCAGCCAAAGGGAAAATTCTTGACTCGCTGAAGTCAGATGTTACAGAAAGGTAATATTATAGGAGGACCCTCTATTATATTTGAAGGGCACATCACAACAGGAGTTTTTCAGGAAGTTGTTCTTTTGTAACTGTTGCATTAATGACTATTATAACACCAAGAATGAGGTGTTTGAGAATAATTCAACACATTTCAGCTCCATTTATAACTCTGCCAATCATGAAACCATTCAAGTCAGTAAGACTATCAACCAGACTTAGGCTGATTATTGTGCTACCAGGGAACATTCATTCCACATAAGCGACAAGTAATCCTCAACTCAACCAGAGAAGGTCCACTAATTCTCCTTTGACTTTTTCACTGTACTATGTTGATTCTCTCAGAAAGGGAGGTGGGGGAAGGGTAGGGGTCATCATCAAACAGAACTTTGACTGGGTTGACTGTATCAACACTGTGATACTGGGCACAGGTATGGCATTCTATTACTAATGATGAGGGGTGGTTATGCTGAAACTGTATGAAATATTGGTTAGGCCATAGCTGGAGTGTTGTGTGCATGTCTGGAATCCATGGGTGGCACGGTGGCACAGTGGTTAGCACTGCTGCCTCCACAGTGCCAGAGACCCGGGTTTAATTCCCGCCTCAGGCGACTCTCTGTGTGGAGTTTGCACATTCTCCCCGTGACTGCGTGGGTTTCCTCCGGGTGCTCTGGTTTCCTCCCACAGTCCAAAGATGTGCAGGCCAGGTGAATTGGCCACACTAAATTGCCCGTGGTGTTAGGTGAAGGGGTAAATGTAGGTGAATGGGTCTGGGTGGGTTGCACTTCAGCGGGTCGGTGTGGACTTACAGAATCATAGAGATGTACAGCATGAAAACAGACCCTTCAGTCCAACCCGTCCATGCTGACCAGATATCTCAACCCAATCTAGTCCCACCTGCCAGCACCCAGCCCATATCCCTCCAAACCCTTCCAATTCATAAACCCATCCAAATGCCTCTTAAATGTTGCAATTGTACCAGCCTCCACCACATCCTCTGGCAGCTCATTCCATACACGTACCACCCTCTGTGTGAAAAAGTTGCCCCTTAGGTCTCTTTTATACCTTTCCCCTCTCACCCTAAACCTATACCCTCTAGTTCTGGACTCCCCAGCCCCAAAGAAAAGACTTTGCCTATTTACCCTATCCATGCCCCTCATAATTTTGTAAACCTCTATAAGGTCACCCTTCAGCCTCTGATGCTCCAGGGAAAACAGCCCCAGCCTGTTCAGCCTCTCTCTGTAGCTCAGATCCTCCAATCCTGGCAACATCCTTGTAAATCTTTTCTGAACCCTTTCAAGTTTCACAACATCTTTCCAATAGGAAGGAGACCAGAATTGTACGCAATATTCCAACAGTGGCCTAACCAATGTCCTGTACAACCGCAACATGACCTCCCAACACCTGTACTCAGTACTCTGACCAATAAAGGAAAACATACCAAACGCTTTCTTCACTATCCTATCTACCTGCAACTCCACTTTCAAGGAGCTATGAACCTGCACTCCAAGGTCTCTTTGTTCAGCAACACTCCCCAGGACCTTACCATTAAGTGTATAAGTCTTGCTAAGATTTGCTTTCCCAAAACGCAGCACCTCGCATTTATCTGAATTAAACTGCATCTGCCACTTCTCAGCCCATTGGCCCATCTGGTCCAGATCCTGTTGTAATCTGAGGTGACCCTCTTCGCTGTCCACTACACCTCCAATTTTGGTGTCATCTGCAAACTTACCTCTTATGCTCGCATCCAAATCATTTATGTAAATGACAAAAAGTAGTGGACCCAGCACCGATCCATGTGGCACTCCACTGGTCACAGGCCTCCAGTCTGAAAAACAACCCTCCACCACCACTCCCTGTCTTCTACCTTTGAGCCAGTTCTGTATCCAAATGGCTAGTTCTCCCTGTATTCCATGAGATCTAACCTTGCTAATCAGTCTCCCATGGGGAACTTTTTCGAACACCTTACTGAAGTCCATATAGATCATATCTACTGCTCTGCCCTCATCAATCTTCTTTGTTACTTCTTCAAAAAACTCAATCAAGTTTGTGAGACATGATTTCCCATGCACAAAGCCATGTTGACTATCCCTAATCAGTCCTTGCCTTTCCAAATACATGTACATCCTGTCCCTCAGGATTCCCTCCAACAACTTGCCCACTACCGAGGTCAGGCTCACTGGCCTATAGTTCCCTGGCTTGTCTTTATCGCCCTTCTTAAACAGTGGCACCACGTTTGCCAACCTCCAGTCTTCTGGCACCTCACCTGTGACTATCAATGATACAAATATCTCAGCAAGAAGCCCAGCAATCACCTCTCTAGCTTCCCACAGAGTTCTCGGGTACACCTGATCAGGTCCTGGGGATGTATCCACCTTTATCCGTTTTAAGACATCCAGCACTTCCTCCTCTGTAATCTGGACATTTTACAAGATGCCACCATCTATTTCCCTACAGTCTATATCTTCCATATCCTTTTCCACAGTAAATACTGATGCAAAATATTCATTTAGTATCTCCCCCATTTTCTCTGGCTCCACACAAAGGCCACCTTGCTGATCTTTGAGGGGCCCTATTCTCTCCCTAGTTACCCTTTTGTCCTTAATATATTTGTAAAAACCCTTTGGATTCTCCTTAATTCTATTTGCCAAAGCTATCTCATGTCCCTGTTTTGCTCTCCTGATGTCCCTCTTAAGTATACTCCTACTTTCTTTATACTCTTCTAAGGACTTGTTGGTCCGAATGGCCTGTTTCCACACTGTATGCAATCTAAGTAATGATTAGATTAGAAGTAATCTAATCTAAAAATATAATATTTCAGGAGGGATGTGATTGCACTGGGGGGTAGTGGGTGGGGGGTGCAGAGGAGATTTACCAGGATGTTGTGTTAGCTGGAGAGTTTCTGTTATGAAGACAGACTGTATAGACTGGAGATGTTGCACTTGGAGCAGAGCGGATTGACATTGGGATGTATAAAATTATGACAGACATTGACAGGGTAGACAGGAAGAAACATGTCCCCTTGATGAAGGGATCAATGACCAAGGGCATGTATTTAAGGTGAGGGGCAGGGGCTATGGAGGGGATGTGAAGAGTTCTGTTTTTACCCAGAGGCTGGGGGGAGTCAGGAACTCAGGGTGGTTGAAGCAGAAACCCTCATAACATTGAAGAAGCATTTAGGTGTGCACTTGCAATGCCGAGACATACAAGGCTATGGGCCAAGTGTTGGAAAATTCGATTAGAATAATTAGGTGGTCATTTTAATCAGTGCAGATTTGATGGGCCAAAGGGCTTTTATCGGTGCTGTAGATATCTTTGAGTCTATAGTTCACATGCAGACTTTTCAAAATTTAAGTCAAAAATGTGATGGAACATGTACCATTCACATACCTTGGTGTAGCCATAACAACATTGATAAGGTTCACAACATCGAGAAGAGAGTAGTTTTTAATTGATACCCCAGCCACCAAGTTTGGTATTCTCCCTCTCTCTGAAGACTCATGACCATACGATCGACTTTTGCACTGCAACAAATCAGAGTTACCTCAATAGCACCTCCTTCCATTATGACCAGTAGGACAGAGAAGGAATCACCAGCTCCACATTCATCTCTTGGTGAAACAATATCTTGAGTTGCACATAAGTTGTGGTTCCCTCATTGTTGCTTGGTCAGTGATTCCTTATTGCGCATTATGGTGTCAACACCACAAAGACTGCAACTCATTACAGAGATAGCCCACTTCAACCTTCTCAGGAGAAGTAAGAATAGCTAATAAATATGGCAAGCTGAGCACTTTGTTTTAAAAAAAAGACCATACCAATAACACCTCATAATGCAACTCATTGGAGAACAACCTTGCCTAGCCTATTATTTATTATGACCCCACGGGGTCTCAAAATATAACTGAGACCAAAAAAGCACAGTCTGTAGCCAATTCAGTTACAAAGAAGCAAGAAGAAGCAAGAGATATGGAGCAATAATTATAGTAAAACTAGTTTTAAACTAATCCAATTAATATTATCTCCCGACCTATCTCCACTCGTCCTTCCAATCCCATCGGCTGTTACATATCCCATTTATTATCATCACCTACTCTAGATCTTTTTTACAACCATTGCTACTATCTTTGCCTTTTTTCTATGACACCTTTGATCCCCAACCTCCCTCAAATTATCCTTAATCCATACTCCTGTGACACCTCGACTTCTTCCCTTTTCAATAATATAATGGTCATGATTTTTCCTCCTCTCTTCATTTCTGAAGAAGAATCATATTTGACTTCAAACATTAACTGTTTCTTTGTCCACAGATGCTGTCAGACTTGTTGAATTTCTCCAGAACCATCTTTTATTTCAGAACTTTTATTTTGGATCCAAAATTGTGCAGGTTACGTGGATTGGTCATGCTAAATTGCCCTGCAGTGTCCAGGGATGTGCAGGGTAGATGGGTTAGCCATGGGAAATGTGGGTTTTCAGGGATAGAAGATAGAAAAAATGCTGTGCCTGAGTGGAGTGCTCTTCAAAGGGCCGAACTCAATGGGCTAACTCAATGGGCCGAATGGCTGCTTTTCACACTGTAGAGATTCTATGATCCTCAGCATCATGGTATCTGTAACCTGCTTTTAAGCTGGTAATGTAGCGATAGTTTATACTTCTTTTAGACGGGAGGAAATCATTTCACACCCATTATTTCTCAGGATGTAGAATTGAATAAGAGGGAAGATCCATTGGAATGAACATCATTAAATACATTAAGATCTCTCTGTATGGGTGGAATAAGCTGCAATATAATATAATAACTGATTGAAGCTAAAAAAAAATTGAGCAGTGAAATCAAGGGATAATAATGTGAGGCACAGTTACTTTCCTGAATAGGCCAGGACTTGATTAACCATTCTGGAGACTAACTGGTCTTTGGGAATCTGCAACTATACATCCCATTCAGAGTCTGTGAGCCCTGACATAGCACAGCATTTTGTTCTTTCTGCTCAACCAGCTGCGTTTACCCCTCAGTGAGCTTGCCCCCTCTTCTTCTTTAAATTACTTCCCTCAGCAATTTTTGTCACACCACCTCCCTTGCTGCCTTCTGAATTCCCTTAATGACCTAGACTCATTGTTTTCATCCTCTCTCAATTTTGGTGTCCAACATCCTCAAAAGTTCTTTGGAGCAGTTCCCAATTTATAATGAGTGCTGCAAAGATCTGGAAATCAAAAATATAATAAAGAATAACCTGCATGGACTTCTCAAGAGAATGTCATATTTAGCCAACCTTACTGAATAATGTTAAACTGCAACAATCAGGGTAGACAAGGGTAGCATTGTAAAAGTAGTGCATTAATATTTCCAAAAGGCCTTCAATAGAAGACTCGTGACTGTGGACTGGTGGACTTGGAATAAGCCACTAAATGGACGGCAAGCTGTGTGCAGTGAGCCTCAAAATAAGGAGAAGCAGGTTTCGGACTGGGTTGAGGACGACCTTCTTCACCCAAGAAGTTGTGAGTCTGTGGAATTCCTTGCCCAGTGAAGCAGTTGAGGCTACCTCGTTTTTAAGGCAACAATAGATTTTGAACAGTAAAGGAATTAAGGATTATGATGAGTAGGAAGGTAAGTGGAGCTGAGTCAATGAAAAGATCAACCATGACCTTATTGAATGGCGGAGCAGGCTCGATGGGCCAGATGGCCTTCTCCTGCTTCTAGTTCTTATGTTCTTACAGAACAGAATAGAAATTGTAGGGGATAAGGGAGGCTACCCAGATAGACAGATGTTCAAAAATAATCAGGGCCGCGCTATTCTTCTTCACAATTTACATAAACTATTTAGAATTGCAAGTACAATTTCTGGTATTGCCCAATTGGGCTGAATGGTCTTCATTTCACCTGCAGATTCTATCCAAGCTGTTCTTTTGTTGCAATCTATCAGTTTTATTTTGAATTCAGTATCCTGGATAATTGTTAACCTGACAGAGACTGCACCTCAACATAGAAATAATTTCATCCTGTGCTTTGAGACATTTTAGCTTAATAAAACATCTGTAAGTAGAGGTAAAATAAATAGGATCATTACCGTTTCTGAAAACGCAGTTTCAAACAGTCATTTTAGCAGGATTTGTAAATGTGCTGAGCTACCACAATAAATTATGACTTTGAATATTGACCTTTTGAAAGATTCGCTTTCCATATATTCCTATGGATTTTTTATAGTCTACAAAATTGCAGTTCCAGTCTCAAGCAATTAAAAAACAATGTATTCATGAATTTTATAATAACCTGTCACTTTCAGCATATCAGTAAATGTTGGACACTACAGGCTATCAATGTTCAGAAGCACATATTACTAAAACAATATTTTTGTTGTAAAATTCAGAACATATTTTGCTGCTTGGGTTTGAATGTGGGTGTATGATGATGGTTGTGGATTGGTTTCATTGTTGCACAGTTTTGTAGCATATCAATGAGATCTATTTATAAAGTGACCCAAATATCAGACAGATTTGAAGAACAGCAAATAAGCTTCTATTCTGAGAGATTTTACATAGGAATGAGGATAAATACTTTAATCACAGCACTTCAAATAAATTTATTGCATTTGCGGCATTTCGCTAAATTTAGATCGGATCATGACTAGGTACCTCATATGTCTTTCTCTCTTATTTTCAGTGAATAGTTGATACAGCCAGATTACAAAGTGTCCATAAGAATGTAGTTGTGATGAAGAGCAAGATTCAGCATGTGTTTACACAGCAGCAGACATTATTGTTTATCCATTTGGGCTGCTCACAATCACTTGAACAATCACCTTTGCATTCCTGGTGGTTTTTTGTCCACGTGGTGCAACGTTTAAAATTTTACTAATGTCCACTGGGGCAATTCACAAGCCCTGCTGACCCCTCCCACACGATTCCAAATGTTGCTTGAACATACTATTAGTTGTGTTCTGTAACAGTTTGCATATTTGTATTTTTGCTCATTTTTCGCCTGAAGGAGAGACATTTAAGTTGTCATGCCATGATTTCAGTGTTGGCTTCAACCTTGAGGGACACCCAAGCTCATTACTGGGGAGGCAATGGCCTAGTGGTATTATTGCTAGACTGTTAATCCAGTTAATGTCCCGGGTAATTTGAACTCAGTAAACCCTGGCAGTTGGAGTCTAATCATGACCATAAATCCATTGTTGGTAAAACCCATTTGGTTCATTAATGCCCTTTAGGGAAGATAATTGCCATTCTTAGCCGGTCTGGCCTACACGTGAGGCCAGACCCACAGCAATGTGTATGACTCTTAACTACTCTCTGGGGAATTAGGGATGGGCAATGAATGCTGGCTTGGCCAGTGATGTCCTCATCTTGTGAATGAATTTTTAAAAAATCAAGAAGCTGGATCATAAACTATTGCTTCAGAATTAAAGCAAAATGTTTAAATTCTAGAAAGAATGCAATTAGCCTATATTATTTCCTGGTGGTTGCATCTTCCTTGCTTTCTCTTCAGGTGCATCACCAGATAAATGATCCATGTGTAAATATCCACAGGAATATACTAAGTAATATTACACATAGAATCATAGAGATGTACTGCACGGAAACAGACCCTTTGGTCCAACTCATCCATGCTGATCAGATATCCAAAACTAATCAAGTCCCATTTGCCAGTACTTGGCTCATATCCCTTCAAACCCTATCCATTCATATACCCACCCAGATGCCCATTAAATAATGCAATTGTACCAGCCTTCACCACTTCCTCTGGCAGCTCATTCCATACACGCACCACTCTCTGCGTGAAAAAGTTGTCCCTTAAGTCCCCTTTATATCTTGCCTCCTCACCCTAAACCTACGTCCTCTAGTTCTGGACTCGCCCGCCCCAGGGAAAAGGCTTTGTCTATTTCTCCAACCATGCCCCTCATGATTTTATAAACCTCTATGCCGCCATCCCTCAGCATATGATGCTCCAGGGAAAACAGCCCCAGTCTATTCAGCCTCTCCCTATAGCTCAAATCCTCCAACCCTGGCAACATCCTTGTAAATCTTCTCCCGAACCTTAAGAAAAAAAACAATTGGATTAAAATGCTGCTGTCTTGGTTACCGCTGCTGGTGTTGCTGTGGGGGTGTATTCAGATGGGTGCCCATTGCTTCTGTTACATCTTTAATTGAATAGTAGGCTACACAGTGACAGAGTCAAGAATACTTGGAAGTGCTGAGTAAGAATTGAAAACAGTGATGACTTTTGAGTAATGAAGTGACTATCACTACAAGATATGTAAAGTGCATACCATAATTTAGTTACAGTTTCCTTCTTTTGTGACATTGTTTATTTGAGGCATGTACTTATTTGGCTCTCAAAGCCCCCTCCTTGTCTTCAAGTTCCTGCTGCATCCCACAAAGTGGTGATGAAAATTCCATGTAATCCCTTTGGAAAGTGCTGTACTAAAACTGACAAATCTTGCCTTCCATGAACCGTGTTAATTCATGGCTTGGCTTGGAGGTCAAGATTTTACTCAAAGCATTACAATGTTTACTGATTACATCTTGAGAAAGCCTCAGTGGTTCTCAAAAAGCACATTGGCTTTCTCTACTAATTATCTTTCACATATTTGACAATGTGAGGAGGACAGGTCAGCGAACTAATAGCCTATTAAGACTACACTCCATTTCTCAGTTTTTTAATAAAAGTAACTGGCAATAACATTGAAATACTGCAAATACTGAAAGTCTGAAGTTAAAGCAGGGAAATGCTGGAAATGTTCACCAGCTCACCCACGTTATCCGATTTTGTCAGAACGTTCTCAGTTTTTACATAACATATTGCAAGTCTTAGTTTGGAGACAAGAACTGAGTGGATGGCGTTGCGTCAAAACCAAATCAGTTATAGATTGAACAAATTATGAATAACAAATACAGAACCAAAGAAAGGGGAAGGGATGAATCAAAGAGTTAAATGCTCTACCTCAGAGGATCTTTCCATACTTCTAAGGCCAGGCCATGCATTTCCTTTGGATTGGTACACACTAATGTGCAATGTGTTTGCCCCAACACAATGGCTGACCAGGAATCTCTTTCACTTTTATCACCTATTTTCCTTCATATTGAAAAGATTTACAGGCTGATTTACACCCTGCTTGATCACTTTATGAACATCCATAGCCAACAATTCCCAGTGCGGAACGGTTACCCAGAACGACAGATCTAGAGGTAAAGATGCTACCACTGCACCACTTTAAGGAGCACAGACAATGAGGAAAGTTGAATATAGCTAGATCTTTTAGACACTGAGGCAATCAAGGGAGACAGTGTGAGGTGGGAAAATGATGTTGAAATGGACATCAACTATGGCATTACCGATCGATTGAGCAGAAACTAAGGGTGAGAATTGCTGCTTGAATTGCTTCTGTTCTCTTAATTGGATAGGAAGTTACATGACCAAAGGGATGTTGAGTAAAATTCACTTTATGTTCACAAAAATTTTACTCAATTTGTGAATGATGCAAATGCCTTTTCTCAATTAAGTGTCTATACCAGGGACAATGCACCTTTTGTATGAAGTTGCATATGAAATTGTCTCACTTTTGTAAAATGTAACTGAATGGATAGATCTAATACTACAGTCTCAAAGGGAGTGATACACAGCTGTACATGCTCATTTGCAATCTAAATGCCTTAAGTTGGTGGTTCAGACTTTCCACCAAAGCCTTCCAAAATCTGAAATTCCTTTCCAATTGAGGTCATAGGCGCCTTATATCCAAATATTTTGGGGAAGTTTAAAGGAAACGGGAATTCAGACCCACATCAGGAAAGCAGAGTAAATATTATTGAATGAGATGGCTTCCTGTTGCTCAGAAAATAAAAGGGGGTTAGGAATGTACGGCTAATCCAGTTTGTGCTGCTAGTCTGCAATATTACATGTGATTAAATGTCCTTGTTATTTACCAAGACATACGAAGATAAGGAATTTAAATGGAATGCACAGTACTCATGCTTTGGCACAAGTTAGTGCAAAGGTTAATCACGGCCTCTGAACTTCCAATCCATTCAATTCAGCAATCTACAAACAATATGTTGCTTGTTTGAATTGCATCCAAATTGCTTGATTTTGTCAGAACTTTCTCAGTTTTTACACAGGTCATGGCCACATATATTGCCTGTCTTCGTGTGTGCTGTTCACAACATGGCTGCATATTTGCAGCAGGAAACACTCAGGTCTCAATCAACAGAAATGGTGTCAGGTGATTTCGTCAGTGCGCACTTTACTGAAGTGAATTATTCTCAGTGTGATTGCAGTTAGTAATGGCAAAGTGTCACCAGGAGTCTGAATGCGGAATACGATGAGTTTACATTTACACAAAGTAGAATTTGCATTTCAAAACATTCTTCAGAGAAATGGGTAAGCTTTGGCTTCTCCGCACATTCTGCCCATCATCAGAAACAGCTGATCAATGAGCTGTAAAATCCCATTCATTTTCCTAATCTCTATCATGAACATCCTCTTGCGCCTGTTCTGGTCATTCTATCAGAGTCAAAAGACAGATGGCTCAGTCAATGAGGCCTATCAGTTTCTTGAAGGAAATTTTTCAACGTTAACTGCTGTTCTTTTCAGAACAGATCCTGCATGACGTAAGCCATCGCACTCAATTTTACTGCTCCTTCTGACAATTTTCTTTGCTGAACACCACTGGCTTATAATTTTTTCTGGATCACAGACGAAAGAATATATTTACCTTTAGGTGCAACAAAGATTCACTTAATTGATTCATAAGATTGGATGCCTGTTCTTTGAGTATTGTTTAAGTAAAATGGGCTTATATCCTCTGGATTTTATAAGAATGAGAGGTTTTTGAGATGCATAATATTTTTGGACAGGTCGACAGGGAGGTGATGAGAGGCTATTCCTCTGTGGGGGAGTTATAAATCTTCTCTCTGCTCTCTCACATTCAGTGTAACTTGTACTGATTGTAAGGATGTCAGCCAGGCGGATCTCAAAGAATATTAGGTTCCTGATTGGGGCTGTGAACCTGGTCTAATCAGGGAGCCCTGGCTTACAGATATAAACAGGTGTGTCAGGGGTTCTGCTCACCCTGGAAGCCAGCTAGTTGGCTCAGTGCCATGTGTATGTGTAAATAAAGTGTGACTTGGTGACAGGATACCGGCCTTTGTAGAGTTATTTCATGACTCTATTACGGTATCCATTTCCCCCAAAGGCTTATCCTCTACCCTCCTCACTGCTGTGTGAAACATTTTTCCTCACTCGTAGCAAGCACACCCTAACACACACACACACACACACACACACACACAGACACACACACACACACACAGACACACACACACACACAGAGACACACACAGACACACACACACACACACACAGACACACACACACACACACACATACATGCATACAAGCACACGTACCTCCTCCACAACTCACCACCTCACCACCCACTCATATGCCAACCACCACCCTCCCACGATGTCTGCATTGTTGACTCACTCCCTTAGAACACTTCAAAACATTTCCCTACCTGCATCAACATTAATCAATGTAGCACCTATTGTTGCCTTTCTCAATCCCTTCCTATTTCTCCACCTCTTTCTGACAACTGGGAGAATGGTTGCCTTCATATTAGTGAGGCAAGATTAAATAATAATCAGGGTCACAGTGATCAAGAAAGCAGGTTAATTGGCCCCTTACCACTTAGAGGCAAAGAGATATACAGCACGGAAACAACTCGGTCCATACCGACCAGATATTCTAACCTAATCTAGTCCGATTTGACAGAACCTGGCCCATATCCCTCTAACCCTTTCCTATTCATATACCCATCCTGATGCCTTTTAAATGCTTCCACCTCCACCACTTCCTCTGGCAACTCATTCCACACACACACACACTATCCTCTGCATGAAAGTGTTGTCCCTTAGGTCCCTTTTCTATCTCTCACCTCTCACCCTGAAATTATGTCCTCCAGTTCTGGATCCCCACAGCCCAGGGAAAAGACCTTGTTTCTTTACCCTATCCATGTCCCTCATGATTTTATAAACCTCTATAAGGTCGCCCCTCAGCCTCCGACGCTCCAGGGAAAACAGCTCCAGCCTATTCAACCTCTCCCTATAGCTCAAATCCTCCAACCCTGGCAACATCCTTGTAAACCTTTTCTGAACCCTTTCACGTTTCACAACATCCTTCCGATAGGAAGGAGACCAGAACTGCACACAATAATCCAAAACTCTGTTGTTGTAGTTTTGTTCTCCGAGCTGGGAATTTGTGTTGCAGACGTTTCGTCCCCTGTCTAGGTGATATCCTCAGTGCTTGGGACCCTCCTGTGAAGCGCTTCTGTGATGTTTCCTCCGGCATTTATAGTGATTTGTACCTGCCGCTTCCGGTTGTCAGTTCCAGCTGTCCGCTGCAGTGGTCGGTATATTGGGTCCAGGTCGATGTGTTTGCATGGGACTGCATGGGACTGCACAAAACACTACATAGGACAAACAGGAAGACAGCTAACGATCCGCATCCATGAACACCAACTAGCCACGAAACGACACGACCAGCTATCCTTAGTAGCCACACATGCAGATGACAAGCAACATGAATTCAACTGGGACAACACGACTATTATAGGACAAGCCAAACAGAGAACAGCCAGGGAATTCCTAGAGGCATGGCACTCATCCACAGATTCTATCAACAAACACATCGACCTGGACCCAATATACCGGCCACTGCAGCGGACAGCTGGAACTGACAACCGGAAGCGGCAGAGACAAGCCACTATAAATGCTGGAGGAAAGATCGCAGAAGCGCTTCACAGGAGGCTCCCAAGCACTGAGGATGTCACCTAGACAGTGGACAAAATGTCTGCAACACAAATTCCTAGCTCGGCGAACAGAACCACAACAACGAACACCCGAGCTACAAATCTTCTCCCAAACTTTGAATCCAAAACTCTGACACTCAATACTCTGACCAATGCTCTTCACTATCCTATCTACCTGCGACTCTACTTTCAAGGAATTATGAACCTCCACTCCAAGGTTTCTTTGTTCAGTAACACTCTGTAGGATCTTACCATTAAGTGTATGGGTCCTGCTCTGATTTGCTTTTCCAAAATGTGGCACCTTACATTTATCTAAATTAAACTCCATCTGCCATTCCTCAGCCCATCTGATCAAGATCCTGTTGTAATCTGAGGTAATGTAATTTGCTGTCCACTACGTCTCCAATTTTGGTGTCATCTGCAAACTTACTAACTGTACCTCCTATGTTCACATCCAAATCATTTATATAAATGATGAAAAGCAGTGGACCCAGCACCGATCCTTGTGGTACACCACTGGTCATAGGCCTCCGGTTTGAAAGGCAACTCTCCACCACCACCCTCTGTCTTCTACCTTTGAGCCAGTTCTGTATCCAAGTGGCTAGTTCTCCCTGTATTCTGTGAGATCTAACCTTGCTAACCAACCTTCCATGAGGATCCTTATCGAAAGCCTTACTGAAGTCCATATGGATCACGTCTACTGCTCTTTCCTCACAATTCTCTTTGTTAGTTTTTCAAAAAACTCAATCAAGTTCATACGACATGACCTCCCATGCACAAAGCCATGCTGACTATCCCTAATCAGTCCTTGCCTTTCCAAGTACATGTACATCCTGTCCCTCAGGATTCCCTCCAACAACTTGCCCACCACCGACATAAGGCTCACTGGTTTATAATTCCCCTGTTTGCCCTTACCACCTTTCTTAAACAGTCGCACCACATTAACCTACCTCCAGTCTTCCAGCACCTCACCTGATACAAATATCTCAGCAAGAGTCCCAGCCATCACTTCTCTAGCTTCCCACAGAGTTCTAGGGTACACCTGATCAGGTCCTGGGGATTTATCCACTTTTATGCATTTCAAAATATCTAGCACCTCCTCCTCTGTAATATGGACATTTTTCAAGATGTCACCACGTATTTCTTCACATTTCTAATGCAAGACACTAATACAAAATACTTGTTTAGTATCTCCCCCATCTCCAGTGGCTCCACACAAAGGCCACCTTGCTGGTCTTTGTGGGGCCCTATTCTCTCCATAGTTACCCATTTGTCCTTAATGTATTTGTAAAAATCCTTTGGGTTCTCCTATCTGCCAAAGCTATTTCATGTCCCCTTTTTGCCCTCCTGATTTCCCTCTTAAGTATACTCCTACTGCCTTTATACTCTTCAAAGGATTCACTCAATCTATCCTGTTGATACTTGTCATATGCTTCCTTCTTTTTCTTGATCAAAACCTCAATTTCTCTCATCATCCAGCATTCCCTACACCTACCAGCCTTTCCTTTCGCCCTAACAGGAATATACTGTCTCTGGACTCTCATTATCTCGTTTTTGAAGGCTTCCCATTTTCTAGTCGTCCCTTTACTTGCGAACATCTGCCCCCAATCAGCTTTTGAAAGATCTTGCCTAACACGGTCAAAATTAGCCTTTCTCCAATTCTGAATTTCAACTTTTAGATCTGGTCTACCCTTTTCTATCACTATTTTAAAACTAATAGAATTATGGTCATTGGTCCCAAAATGCTCCCCCACTGACACCTCAGTCACTTGCCCTGCCTTATTTCCCAAGAGTTGGTCAAGTTTTGCACCTTCTCTATTAGGTACATCCACATACAGAATCAGAAAATTTTCTTGTACACACTTAACAAATTCCTTTCCATCTGAACCCTTAAAACTGTGTTTGGAAAGTTAAAATCTCCTACCATAACCGCCCTAGTTTTCTTACAGATATCTGAAATCTCCTCACAAATTTGTTTCTCAATTTTCCTCTGACTATTAGTGGGTCTTTAATATAACCCCAATAAGGTGATCATCCCTTTCTTATTTCTCAGTTCCACCCAAATAACTTCCCTGCATATATTTCCAGGACTATCCTTCCTAAGTACAGCTGTAATCTGTTCCTTATCAAAAACGCCACTCCCCCTCCTTTCTTGCCTCCTTTTCTACCCTTCCTGCATCATTTGTATCCTGGAACATTAAGCTGTCAGCCCTGTCCATCCCTGAGTCATGTTTCTGTAATTGCTGTGATATCCCAGTCCCATGTTCCTAACCAAGCCCTGAGTTCATCTGCCTTCCCTGTTAGGCCCCTTGCATTGAAGTAAATGCAGTTTAGCTTATCGGTCCTACCTTGTTCTCTGCTTTGTTCCTGCCTGCCTTGACTGCTTGACTCGCTCATTTTCCCAACTGTACAGTCTCAGATTGAACTCTTTCCTCACTATCTCCCTGGGTCCCACCACCACAACACCCCACCCCCCCAACTCCTCCACCTTACTATTTTAATTTCCTCCCGAGCAGTTCTCAGAAGTTTCCAGTATATTAGTTCCTTCCCAATTCAAGTACAATCCATCTTTCTTGTACAGGTCACTTGTCAAAGATATCATCTTGATATCCAGCACTTAATTGGAAAATGTGACTGGTTGGTCTTGATAGGCCTCACTTGACATCTCACTTGATCCTCCCAAATTTCTTACTAAAGCTGACATTGTTCAAAAGCCAGTTAATCAAATTCCAGATAATTGACTGTGAAATAACATAGTTTAGCCAAGCATCGGGACCTTGCACTCTTGCCAGATAATCTGAAATTCAGATAATTGAATGCCAGATAATCCAGGTTCCTCTGTATTGACACTGGAGGCAATTCAAAGAAAGATCACTAGTCTGATCCCTGGGATGAAGGGACTGAGTTATCAAGAATGGCGAAACAGGTTATGCCTTTATTCATCATAATTCAGATGAGTGAGGTATGATCTTATTTAAACATATCTGTCTTTGATAAGACTCATCAAGGTAAATGTTGAAAAGTTGTATCCACGAGTGGGAAAATCTTTAACAAAGGTCATAGGTACAGAATATGGGGAGTACGAATTTAAAATTGAGATGTGAGGGAATTTCTCCTCTCAGAGGTAGTGAAAGAATAGGATTCTCTACCCCAGAGAGTCGTGGAGCCTAGGCAAAAGTGAGAACTGCAGATGCTGGAAATCAGAGTCTAGCTTAGAGTGGTGCTGGAAAAGCACAGCAAGTCAGACAGCATCCGAGGAGCAGGAAAATCAATGTTTCAGGCAAAAGCTCTTCTTCAGGAATGAAGGCAGGGAGCCTCTGGGGTGGAGAGATAAATGGGTGAGGGTGGTGCTGGGCAGAAGGTAGCAAAGAGTACAATAGGTGAATGGGGGAGGGGATGAAGGTGATAGGTCAGAGAGGAGGGTGAAGTGGATAGGTGGGAAGGGAGATTGACAGGTAGGACAGGTCATGGGGACGGTGCTGAGCTGGAAGGTTGGAACTGGGGTAAGGTGGGGGAAGGGGAAATGAGTAAACTGGTCAAGTCCACCTTGATGCTCTGGTGTTGAAGTGTTCCGAGGAGGAAAATGAGACGTTCTTCCTCCAGGCGTCAGGTGGTGAGGGAGCGGCGGTAGAGGAGGCCCAGTTGCTGCATGTCCTCAGCAGAATGGGAGGGGGAGTTGAAATGTTGGGCCACAGAGTGGTGTGGTTGATTGGTGCGGGCGTCCCAGCGCTGTTCCCTGAAGCGTTCTGCAAGAAGGCGTCCAGTCTCCCCAGTGTAGAGGAGACCACATTGGGTGCAACGGATACAATAAATGACATTGGTGGATGGGCAGGTGAAACTTTAATGGATGTGGAAGGCTCCTTTGGGGCCTTGGATGGAAGTGAGGGAGGAGGTGTGGGCGCAGGTTTTACAATTCTTGCAGTAGCAGGGGAAGGTGCCAGGAGGGGAGGTGGGTTGTTGGGGGGCGTGGACCTGACCAGGTAATCATGTAGGGAACAGAGGCTAGATTATTAAAAATATTTTAAAGAAAGTGGATGCAATTTTGCAAAATCAAGGAGATTAGGGCTATGTGGGGGGCTATCACAAAAGGAGATTTAAGACCTGGGCAGATATCAGAATGGCAAGGCAGGCTTGAAAGACAGAATGGCCTACTGCTGTTCCTATTTCTTAGGAAAGTAACTGAGTTATCTAAAGAATCTGCATTGTGTGCCGGATATGTTACACTAAGACCACAAGCACAATGAGGCTTTAAAGTCAAGGTGTCCCCATCACCTTTTCATGACAATTTGAAATGGGTAATAACTTTGGCCCTACCAGCTTCAAACCATCTACAGAACAAATTTAAAGTGCAAGTGTTAAGAACACTTTCCACAGTAACAAGTGAGCAAACCTTTCTTGCAATCATGTGTGGGTGTTCACTTGTAAATCTGGTGCAACTGCACCTTAGAATGCTGCTTCAAAATAATCTTCACTCGAAATAGATAGGAAGGTGATGATGTGATGGACACCAGTGTATCACAGTTTACAATGTGTAAAGAACTGACTAGGTCATAATGCTCCACAGTGTGAAACTAAACACACACACACACTGAAAATGGACTACTTGTTATGTTACATTTTTAATTTATTAAAGTGGGTTTTCGTGCTCTGCAGAATTTGCTGAACAGCCTATGTCAAGGTGGAATCAAAATGATGCTACTTCTACTTTAGATCTTGGGACAATACAGGAAAAAATATATAACTTTTGAGACAATTTGTCCCCTCAGCCATTACACTTTTTAAATGATCCAGGAGTTGATTTTAACTTGGGCTTCTCAAGGATGGAATAGCATTCTCAGAATGTCTATGTGCAACCAATGTGAGGGACAAGGGATAGTTAGGTTTACAATCCCAGAGGTTAAATCTCCCGCAATGGCAAGTTTGAAATTTACTTCAGTAAATCTGGTGAACATGTTCAGCATATCTGCTTCAGAAATGAAAGGTCTATACCCCTCAAACAGATTACAAAGGAAAGCTTTGCTTAGGATCTATCATGCAAGAGCAACTGTGCTACTCAAAACATAAATTTTCCACTGCGTCCTAAGTATGAGTACAGCAAACCTTTCAAGAACTTGTCCAAGGTTCTAGCAATACTGTACTGTTCTATACTGAAATCAACAAATGCTGGAGATCACAGCGGGTCAGACAGTGTCCACGGAGATGGAGCAAGCTAACATTTCGAGTCTAGATGACTCTTCATCAGAGCTGAAGTGAAGTGTGGAGGGGACAACATTTATGCTATACTTGGGGGTGCGGGGATACAGGGCGAGTGGATGTAGGGTGCTGATGGAGAAAAGATGTTGATAGTTCAAATTAACTGATCAGAATGTGAGACTGACAGAACAATGATGAGTCTCCTGCCAGACTTGAAAGGGCAGGAACTGGGATGGGGGAGTGGAGGAAATGATAACAAGCACTTTATAGCCTTCTGGACGTAATATTGAGTTCAACATCTTTAAATTGTGACTCATTTCTTCCCTTTCTTTGAGCTTGCTGTTATGTCCTCCCTTCCCCCACCGCCTTTCCCATTGATGTCCTTTCAAACCTGACAGGAGATGCACCACTGTTCTAGGAGAAAGTGAGGATTGCAGATACTGGAGATCAGAATCAAGAGTGTGGTGCTGGTCAGGGAGCATCTGAGGAGCAGGAGAATTGATGTTTCAAGCATAAGCCCTTCCTGATGAGGGCTTATGTTTGAAACATCGATTCTCCTGCTCCTAGAATGCTCCCTGACTGGCTGTGCTTTCCCAGCACCACACTCTTGACACCATTGTTCTGTCATTCTCACATTCTAGTCAGTTAATCTGAACTATCAACATTTTTTCTCCATCTGCACCGCACACCCACTAGCACTACACCCCCCGACAACTATAGTGTAAATACTGTCCCCTCCACACTTCACTTCAGCTCTGGTGAAGAGTCATCTAGACTCAAAACGTTAACTTGCTCCATCTCCATGGACACTGTCTGACCTTCTGTGATCTCCAGCATTTGTTGTTTCTAGTACAAATTCCAGCATCTGCAGTAATTTGTTACTGTGCTGTCTTATGCAAGGTTAAAGCAATCACAGGTCCAAACAGCTTCACTGTGTGTTGGAATTTATGATCAAACTCTCCATAAAATCCAGTATGAAAGGCCTATTTGGCTTTTACGCTGTTTGCCAGCTTTTTCACATCTAGTCGATGAATCCTTGTGTCTGGTATGTGTTCATTTATTAAATGAATACTCCACAGATACTCTGCTGATACTCAAAGAAGAAAAATGGTGAGGAAAAACAAGGTTCAGCCATAAATCTGGGCCTTGACCTTCATGATGGAGCATGCAAAGAGGCCAAATATGGTGCTGCCGAGCATAGCACAGGCTCCCAATGAAATATTTGTAACTTTACAATATATGAGGACACTAATGACAAAAAAAGTTTTGATATTTCTAGTTATCACAAGAACAATTGTTACATTCATTAGTTTCAAATGATTTGTGATTTTAATCATTGGAATACATATATTCTGAAAGTTGTCACAAACATTCCTCGAAAATTGTATTTGTTTACATTGGAGACATCGGTTTCTCAGTCTGTGAACCTCACTACTGCTTTAATCGTTCCGGAATCCTTCAACGATTCCTCTGTTGCTGTCTTATTATGTATCAATCTTGTTGGGGTGATACTTTTTTCACTGACCTATTCTTCAAGTTCTTTATGTGAATATAGTTCTTTATGAGATTCATTTCCCAATTAAAAACTCAAACACAGTTTTGCCAGCTGAGGCACTGCTTAAGAGGAATTTATTAAAATGACTCAATCTTTAAATGTTCTCTAACTTACTAAAACAAATTTCAGCACTAGTTCCTTTGTGCCAAGCTTCAGGTGGCCCCTTGAGGATAAATAGGGTAACCTGCAAATTTTAAAACATGTTAGTTGCCAATGAGCCCTGTCAATGCCATGACCCTCATTAATATGTTCGGGAAACCCATAATTAATTTAATCTCATTAAAAGATGGGAGCAGCATGGTGGCTCAGTGGTTAGCACTGCTGCCTCACAACACCAGTGTCCCAGGTTCGATACCAGCCTTGGGCGACTGTTTATGTGGAGTTTGCATGTTCTTCCTGTGTCTGTGTGGGTTTCCTCCAGGTGCTCGGGTTTCCTCCCACAGTCCAAAGAAATGCAGGTCAGGTGATTTGGCCATGCTAAATTGCCCTTAGTGTTATGTGCATTAGTCAGAGGGAAATGGGTCTGGGTGGATTACTCTTCAGAGGGTCGGTGTGGACTGGTTAGGCTGAAGGGCCTGCTTCCACACTGTAGGGAATCTAATTAAAAAATCTAAGATGTAGGGCAGGATTGACAAGAGCCCTGAAGTGGACAAGGGACAGTGGTGTGTGTGGGAATCAGTTAGGAGGCCTGATATCCAGTTGCTGAAAGCTGTTTCTCTAGTTTGGAAGAAAGAGGAGTAAGAGACAGAAAGGTCTGATGTGGAAAGGCAATTAAACACTAATATGCCCTTTGAGACCAATTTCATGAGCTCACCAGGATTTCACAGTAGCTGAGGGATTTTACAGTATTATACAAGGTCTCCCATTCCTCCCGAAAATCTCCCTGCATTATCACACTAAGGGGCTCTTTTATGCAGACAGTTCGCACCTGATCAAAGGGCTTTCAGGGTGGAGAGAGATGGGTGCCTACAGACATCCTGTGCACTTGGATCCTAGCCACCTCCACACCTCATCAGCGACCTCCTTCAAATCCTCTCTCAGTTACTCCATTCCACGAATTCAGTGATGATTCCTGGTGAAGACGCTGGTTACTGCTCCTAAAGACACTGCCCCTAATAGAGAAATGCCATCAACTGATTGGCTAGCAGCTAGGGGACAGGATCTTTGCCCTGTGGGGTGTCGATCAAGTGGAAGTTCAAAGATGATCAGACCAATTGTACTTAAATAACATTGGGTCTTCAGCAGAAAGGAGACATTGGGCTCCCATTGGTTTTCCAATCAGTCAGCATAACCAACAGAAGTCCACCTAAACTGTCGTAGCCCTGTCATTGCTGTTGACTTAGAGTATATCACCTAAGACTGACATCTCTGACTCTGATCTCTCTATTAGCATTGAGCAAGGTAGTAGTCATATTATCTTGTAATAGATAAAAGCTGGAAATTGAGAAAATTACATGCCAGGAGAAAGTGAGGACTGCAGATACTGGAGATCAGAGTTGAGAGTATGGTGCTGGAAAAGCACAGAAGGT